>NW_028126503.1:600000-1022786 GCF_965194825.1 Balaenoptera physalus
ACACAGAAAAAGATACTTATCATAAGATATCACTTATAGAGGGAATATAAAAACCGCTACCCTTGAACTGAATTACAAATCAGAGCAGGGTAACACGTTTAGAAAACACACTATGGCTGCTTAACGGGAAAGGTGAGGTGGGGTGATGCATAAAACAAGGGTTTCAAATTAGCTCAGATACCGTTCCATAAACCCAATAGGTAACAGACAAGACCTACTCCTTGCTCAGTGAATTGGACTCAACACCCCCTATTCACCGCCCAAGAATATATCTGACTAGTAAGAATCTTAAAACCTATGCATTGATATCTCTCTGTAAGTGAGTCCAGTGGGTGTAAAGCGGCAAAAACACAGCAGTGAAAAGCAGGTAAACCCCATTATAAAAATCAATTACTTTTAAAAACCCGTGAAACAAAGACAGTGAAAGAGAGAGAAATTCTTACAAAATTCGTTCAGGGGCTGTGATGCTACCTGGATTGACCATATCTAGACCCACAGTTGATTGAGACATTAGGGTGGACACTCTTGGGGCTGAGAGGTTTGGTGAGGTTGGGTGAGCAAACGCAGACCCTTTAAAGTAATACTGCGTGGTACCCATCCCATGGGTCCCAAATCTCCAGGTTCAAGGGCATCTTCCTACATCGAAAGCATGCATGAGAAACCCAGAAGATGGTACACCGTGTGATCCGGAAAGGTTTTCAAAACGCACCTCATTTCTCATCTCCTTGTGCTCGGGTTTGCCATTCCAGCCGCTTTACTAGCAATCTCCCTCCTTGGAGAATCAGCACCTTTAACCTCCTGTTCCGTACAGGTTGCAATTTGTCCTGAGGATGAACGGGAAGAGGGGGAACCAAGGAGAGACTAGCTCTAGGTGTTGGGACAGGCACAGGTCACTCTATTTTCCCATCAGGAAGAAGAATTAACCACAGGCTCAGCCTGCCGCCCGGGACCAGAATAGGGCCTGAAGCAATCCTGCGCTTTTGCGGCCAGCTCCCAAGAAAGCGAGTTGAAAAATGGAGCTCAGGGGCACTGCAATTCACAAACCTGCAGACTTAGAAATGATGACTCTCGTCCACAAATATATTGAGGGAAGGCAACGAAGAGGATTGGAAAGCAAGGCAGAATTGCAGGAAACAGATTTCAGGAGGGAGATTCGAATCGCCTTTAAAGCACAGGAAAAGCGGCAAAACCTCGACAATGATGCCCTTGGCCAAAAAGGGCGTATGCGTTTTTTCCTGAATATATTCAGGAAAAAACGCATACGCCCTTTTTGGCCAACCAAGCAACCTGGAAAGGCAAATCAGCGCTACAAAGAAGTCTCGCTTCCCATCGGTCAAAAGGGCCATGCTGAATAAAGTGTCAAAACCAGAAATGCAAAACAGGCCATGGAGAAACGGGAGCCTGGCTACGCTGATGGGCGGGATGTAAATTGCCAACAGCCACTCTGGAGAAGTGCACGGTGTGTCCTGAAACATCGAAAAAAATCAGCTTAGGGAGCATAGGTCACTTCCACTCATGGGCGTATAAATTGGGAAAACTAAAAATCAGCAAGACACAGGCACCCCAAAGTTTAGGGCTGCTCTGTTGACAAGAACCTCCACTTCGTTACACCTTAAATATCCCAGGAAAGAGAAAAATGGATAAAGAAGTTGTGGTCCTTATGTACAATGGAATATCACTCAGCCATGAAATCAACGTCATAAGGCTAGTAGCAGCAAGATGAGTGGATTTAGGTAGGACGATTCTAAGTGAAATAAGTCACACAGAAAAAGATACTTATCATAAGATATCACTTATAGAGGGAATATAAAAACCGCTACCCTTGAACTGAATTACAAATCAGAGCAGGGTAACACGTTTAGAAAACACACTATGGCTGCTTAACGGGAAAGGTGAGGTGGGGTGATGCATAAAACAAGGGTTTCAAATTAGCTCGGATACCGTTCCATAAACCCAATAGGTAATAGACAAGACCTACTCCTTGCTCAGTGAATTGGACTCAACACCCCCTATTCACCGCCCAAGAATATATCTGACTAGTAAGAATCTTAAAACCTATGCATTGATATCTCTCTGTAAGTGAGTCAAGTGGGTGTAAAGCGGCAAAAACACAGCAGTGAAAAGCAGGTAAACCCCATTATAAAAATCAATTACTTTTTAAAACCCGTGAAACAAAGACAGTGAAAGAGAGAGAAATTCTTACAAAATTCGTTCAGGGGCTGTGATGCCACCTGGATTGACCATATCTAGACCCACAGCTGATTGAGACATAAGGGTGGACACTCTTGGGGCTGAGAGGTTTGGTGAGGTTGGGTGAGCAAACGCAGACCCTTTAAAGTAATACTGCGTGGTACCCATCCCATGGGTCCCAAATCTCCAGGTTCAAGGGCATCTTCCTACATCGAAAGCATGCATGAGAAACCCAGAAGATGGTACACCGTGCGATCCGGAAAGGTTTTCAAAACGCACCTCATTTCTCATCTCCTTGTGCTCGGGTTTGCCATTCCAGCCGCTTTACTAGCAATCTCCCTCCTTGGAGAATCAGCACCTTTAACCTCCTGTTCCGTACAGGTTGCAATTTGTCCTGAGGATGAACGGGAAGAGGGGGAACCAATGAGAGACTAGCTCTAGGTGTTGGGACAGGCACAGGTCACTATATTTTCCCATCAGGAAGAAGAATTAACCACAGGCTCAGCCTGCCGCCCGGGACCAGAATAGGGCCTGAAGCAATCCTGCGCTTTTGCGGCCAACTCCCAAGAAAGCGAGTTGAAAAATGGAGCTCAGGGGCACTGAAATTCACAAACCTGCAGACTTATAAATGATGACTCTCGTCCACAAATATATTGAGGGAAGGCAACGAAGAGGATTGGAAAGCAAGGCAGCATTGCAGGAAACAGATTTCAGGAGGGAGATTCGAATCGCCTTTAAAGCACAGGAAAAGCGGCAAAACCTCGACAATGATGCCCTTGGCCAAAAAGGGCGTATGCGTTTTTTCCTGAATATATTCAGGAAAAAACGCATACGCCCTTTTTGGCCAACCAAGCAACCTGGAAAGGCAAATCAGCGCTACAAAGAAGTCTCGCTTCCCATCGGTCAAAAGGGCCATGCTGAATAAAGTGTCAAAACCAGAAATGCAAGACAGGCCATGGAGAAACGGGAGCCTGGCTACGCTGATGGGCGGGATGTAAATTGCCAACAGCCACTCTGGAGAAGTGCACGGTGTGTCCTGAAACATCGAAAAAACTCAGCTTAGGGAGCATAGGGCACTTCCACTCATGGGCGTATAAATTGGGAAAACTAAAAATCAGCAAGACACAGGCACCCCAAAGTTTAGGGCTGCTCTGTTGACAAGAACCTCCACTTCGTTACACCTTAAATATCCCAGGAAAGAGAAAAATGGATAAAGAAGTTGTGGTCCTTATGTACAATGGAATATCACTCAGCCATGAAATCAACGTCATAAGGCTAGTAGCAGCAAGATGAGTGGATTTAGGTAGGACGATTCTAAGTGAAATAAGTCACACAGAAAAAGATACTTATCATAAGATATCACTTATAGAGGGAATATAAAAACCGCTGCCCTTGAACTGAATTACAAATCAGAGCAGGGTAACACGTTTAGAAAACACAGTATGGCTGCTTAACGGGAAAGGTGAGGTGGGGTGATGCATAAAACAAGGGTTTCAAATTAGCTCAGACACCGTTCCATAAACCCAATAGGTAATAGACAAGACCTACTCCTTGCTCAGTGAATTGGACTCAACACCCCCTATTCACCGCCCAAGAATATATCTGACTAGTAAGAATCTTAAAACCTATGCATTGATATCTCTCTGTAAGTGAGTCAAGTGGGTGTAAAGCGGCAAAAACACAGCAGTGAAAAGCAGGTAAACCCCATTATAAAAATCAATTACTTTTAAAAACCCGTGAAACAAAGACAGTTAAAGAGAGAGAAATTCTTACAAAATTCGTTCAGGAGCTGTGATGCCACCTGGATTGACCATATCTAGACCCACAGCTGATTGAGACATAAGGGTGGAAACTCTTGGGGCTGAGAGGTTTGGTGAGGTTGGGTGAGCAAACGTAGACCCTTTAAAGTAATACTGCATGGTACCCATCCCATGGGTCCCAAATCTCCAGGTTCAAGGGCATCTTCCTACATCGAAAGCATGCATGAGAAACCCAGAAGATGGTACACCGTGTGATCCGGAAAGGTTTTCAAAACGCACCTCATTTCTCATCTCCTTGTGCTCGGGTTTGCCATTCCAGCCACTTTACTAGCAATCTCCCTCCTTGGAGAATCAGCACCTTTAACCTCCTGTTCCGTACAGGTTGCAATTTGTCCTGAGGATGAACGGGAAGAGGGGGAACCAATGAGAGACTAGCTCTAGGTGTTGGGACAGGCACAGGTCACTCTATTTTCCCATCAGGAAGAAGAATTAACCACAGGCTCAGCCTGCCGCCCGGGACCAGAATAGGGCCTGAAGCAATCCTGCGCTTTTGCGGCCAACTCCCAAGAAAGCGAGTTGAAAAATGGAGCTCAGGGGCACTGAAATTCACAAACCTGCAGACTTATAAATGATGACTCTCGTCCACAAATATATTGAGGGAAGGCAACGAAGAGGATTGGAAAGCAAGGCAGCATTGCAGGAAACAGATTTCAGGAGGGAGATTCGAATCGCCTTTAAAGCACAGGAAAAGCGGCAAAACCTCGACAATGATGCCCTTGGCCAAAAAGGGCGTATGCGTTTTTTCCTGAATATATTCAGGAAAAAACGCATACGCCCTTTTTGGCCAACCAAGCAACCTGGAAAGGCAAATCAGCGCTACAAAGAAGTCTCGCTTCCCATCGGTCAAAAGGGCCATGCTGAATAAAGTGTCAAAACCAGAAATGCAAGACAGGCCATGGAGAAACGGGAGCCTGGCTACGCTGATGGGCGGGATGTAAATTGCCAACAGCCACTCTGGAGAAGTGCACGGTGTGTCCTGAAACATCGAAAAAACTCAGCTTAGGGAGCATAGGGCACTTCCACTCATGGGCGTATAAATTGGGAAAACTAAAAATCAGCAAGACACAGGCACCCCAAAGTTTAGGGCTGCTCTGTTGACAAGAACCTCCACTTCGTTACACCTAAAATATCCCAGGAAAGAGAAAAATGGATAAAGAAGTTGTGGTCCTTATGTACAATGGAATATCACTCAGCCATGAAATCAACGTCATAAGGCTAGTAGCAGCAAGATGAGTGGATTTAGGTAGGACGATTCTAAGTGAAATAAGTCACACAGAAAAAGATACTTATCATAAGATATCACTTATAGAGGGAATATAAAAACCGCTACCCTTGAACTGAATTACAAATCAGAGCTGGGTAACACGTTTAGAAAACACACTATGGCTGCTTAACGGGAAAGGTGAGGTGGGGTGATGCATAAAACAAGGGTTTCAAATTAGCTCAGATACCGTTCCATAAACCCAATAGGTAATAGACAAGACCTACTCCTTGCTCAGTGAATTGGACTCAACACCCCCTATTCACCGCCCAAGAATATATCTGACTAGTAAGAATCTTGAAACCTATGCATTGATATCTCTCTGTAAGTGAGTCAAGTGGGTGTAAAGCGGCAAAATCACAGCAGTGAAAAGCAGGTAAACCCCATTATAAAATCAATTACCTTTAAAGACCCGTGAAACAAAGACAGTGAAAGAGAGAGAAATTCTTACAAAATTCGTTCAGGGGCTGTGATGCCACCTGGATTGACCATATCTAGACCCACAGCTGATTGAGACATAAGGGTGGACACTCTTGGGGCTGAGAGGTTTGGTGAGGTTGGGTGAGCAAACGCAGACCCTTTAAATTAATACGGCGTGGTACCCATCCCATGGGTCCCAAATCTCCAGGTTCAAGGGCATCTTCCTACATCGAAAACATGCATAAGAAACCCAGAAGATGGTACACCGTGTGATCGGGAGAGGTTTCTAAAACGCACCTCATTTCTCATCTCCTTGTGCTCGGGTTCGCCGTTCCAGCCGCTTTACTAGCAATCTCCCTCCTTAGAGAATCAGCACCTTTAACCTCCTGTTCCGTACAGGTTGCAATTTGTCCTGAGGATGAACGGGAAGAGGGGGAAGCAATGAGAGACTAGCTCTAGGTGTTGGGACAGGCACAGGTCACTCTATTTTCCCATCAGGAAGAAGAATTAACCACAGGCTCAGCCTGCCGCCCGGGACCAGAATAGGGCCTGAAGCAATCCTGCGCTTTTGCGGCCAGCTCCCAAGAAAGCGAGTTGAAAAATGGAGCTCAGGGTCACTGCAATTCACAAACCTGCAGACTTATAAATGATGACTCTCGTCCACAAATATATTGAGGGAAGGCAACGAAGAGGATTGGAAAGCAAGGCAGAATTGCAGGAAACAGATTTCAGGAGGGAGATTCGAATCGCCTTTAAAGCACAGGAAAAGCGGCAAAACCTCGACAATGATGCCCTTGGCCAAAAAGGGCGTATGCGTTTTTTCCTGAATATATTCAGGAAAAAACGCATACGCCCTTTTTGGCCAACCAAGCAACCTGGAAAGGCAAATCAGCGCTACAAAGAAGTCTCGCTTCCCATCGGTCAAAAGGGCCATGCTGAATAAAGTGTCAAAACCAGAAATGCAAAACAGGCCATGGAGAAACGGGAGCCTGGCTACGCTGATGGGCGGGATGTAAATTGCCAACAGCCACTCTGGAGAAGTGCACGGTGTGTCCTGAAACATCTAAAAAACTCAGCTTAGGGAGCATAGGGCACTTCCACTCATGGGTGTATAAGTTGGGAAAACTAAAAATCAGCAAGACACAGGCACCCCAAAGTTTAGGGCTGCTCTGTTGACAAGACCCTCCACTTCGTTACACCTTAAATATCCCAGGAAAGGGAAAAATGGATAAAGAAGTTGTGGTCCTTATGTACAATGGAATATCACTCAGCCATGAAATCAACGTCATAAGGCTAGTAGCAGCAAGATGAGTGGATTTAGGTAGGACGATTCTAAGTGAAATAAGTCACACAGAAAAAGATACTTATCATAAGATATCACTTATAGAGGGAATATAAAAACCGCTACCCTTGAACTGAATTACAAATCAGAGCAGGGTAACACGTTTAGAAAACACACTATGGCTGCTTAACGGGAAAGGTGAGGTGGGGTGATGCATAAAACAAGGGTTTCAAATTAGCTCAGATACCGTTCCATAAACCCAATAGGTAATAGACAAGACCTACTCCTTGCTCAGTGAATTGGACTCAACACCCCCTATTCACCGCCCAAGAATATATCTGACTAGTAAGAATCTTAAAACCTATGCATTGATATCTCTCTGTAAGTGAGTCAAGTGGGTGTAAAGCGGCAAAAACACAGCAGTGAAAAGCAGGTAAACCCCATTATAAAAATCAATTACTTTTAAAAACCCGTGAAACAAAGACAGTGAAAGAGAGAGAAATTCTTACAAAATTCGTTCAGGGGCTGTGATGCCACATGGATTGACCATATCTAGACCCACAGCTGATTGAGACATAAGGGTGGACACTCTTGGGGCTGAGAGGTTTGGTGAGGTTGGGTGAGCAAACGCAGACCCTTTAAAGTAATACTGTGTGGTACCCATCCCATGGGTCCCAAATCTCCAGGTTCAAGGGCATCTTCCTACATCGAAAGCATGCATGAGAAACCCAGAAGATGGTACACCGTGTGATCCGGAAAGGTTTTCAAAACGCACCTCATTTCTCATCTCCTTGTGCTCGGGTTCGCCATTCCAGCCGCTTTACTAGCAATCTCCCTCCCTGGAGAATCAGCACCTTTAACCTCCTGTTCCGTACAGGTTGCAATTTGTCCTGAGGATGAACGGGAAGAGGGGGAACCAATGAGAGACTAGCTCTAGGTGTTGGGACAGGCACAGGTCACTCTATTTTCCCATCAGGAAGAAGAATTAACCACAGGCTCAGCCTGCCGCCCGGGACCAGATTAGGGCCTCAAGCAATCCTGCGCTTTTGCGGCCAGCTCCCAAGAAAGAGAGTTGAAAAATGGAGCTCAGGGGCACTGCAATTCACAAACCTGCAGACTTATAAATGATGACTCTCGTCCACAAATATATTGAGGGAAGGCAACGAAGAGGATTGGAAAGCAAGGCAGAATTGCAGGAAACAGATTTCAGGAGGGAGATTCGAATCGCCTTTAAAGCACAGGAAAAGCGGCAAAACCTCGACAATGATGCCCTTGGCCAAAAAGGGCGTATGCGTTTTTTCCTGAATATATTCAGGAAAAAACGCATACGCCCTTTTTGGCCAACCAGGCAACCTGGAAAGGCAAATCAGCGCTACAAAGAAGTCTCGCTTCCCATCGGTCAAAAGGGCCATGCTGAATAAAGTGTCAAAACCAGAAATGCAAGACAGGCCATGGAGAAACGGGAGCCTGGCTACGCTGATGGGCGGGATGTAAATTGCCAACAGCCACTCTGGAGAAGTGCACGGTGTGTCCTGAAACATCGAAAAAAATCAGCTTAGGGAGCATAGGGCACTTCCACTCATGGGCGTATAAATTGGGAAAACTAAAAATCAGCAAGACACAGGCACCCCAAAGTTTAGGGCTGCTCTGTTGACAAGAACCTCCACTTCGTTACACCTTAAATATCCCAGGAAAGAGAAAAATGGATAAAGAAGTTGTGGTCCTTATGTACAATGGAATATCACTCAGCCATGAAATCAACGTCATAAGGCTAGTAGCAGCAAGATGAGTGGATTTAGCTAGGACGATTCTAAGTGAAATAAGTCACACAGAAAAAGATACTTATCATAAGATATCACTTATAGAGGGAATATAAAAACCGCTACCCTTGAACTGAATTACAAATCAGAGCTGGGTAACACGTTTAGAAAACACACTATGGCCGCTTAACGTGAAAGGTGAGGTGGGGAGATGCATAAAACAAGGGTTTCAAATTAGCTCAGATACCGTTCCATAAACCCAATAGGTAATAGACAAGACCTACTCCTTGCTCAGTGAATTGGACTCAACACCCCCTATTCACCGCACAAGAATATATCTGACTAGTAAGAATCTTGAAACCTATGCATTGATATCTCTCTGTAAGTGAGTCAAGTGGGTGTAAAGCGGCAAAATCACAGCAGTGAAAAGCAGGTAAACCCCATTATAAAAATCAATTACCTTTAAAGACCCGTGAAACAAAGACAGTGAAAGAGAGAGAAATTCTTAGAAAATAAGTTCAGGGGCTGTAATGCCACCTGGATTGACCATATCTAGACCCACAGCTGATTGAGACATAAGGGTGGACACTCTTGGGGCTGAGAGGTTTGGTGAGGTTGGGTGAGCAAACGCAAACCCTTTAAATTAATACTGCGTGGTACCCATCCCATGGGTCCCAAATCTCCAGGTTCAAGGGCATCTTCCTACATCGAAAACATGCATAAGAAACCCAGAAGATGGTACACCGTGTGATCGGGAGAGGTTTCTAAAACGCACCTCATTTCTCATCTCCTTGTGCTCGGGTTCGCCATTCCAGCCGCTTTACTAGCAATCTCCCTCCTTAGAGAATCAGCACCTTTAACCTCCTGTTCCGTACAGGTTGCAATTTGTCCTGAGGATGAACGGGAAGAGGGGGAAGCAATGAGAGACTAGCTCTAGGTGTTGGGACAGGCACAGGTCACTCTATTTTCCCATCAGGAAGAAGAATTAACCACAGGCTCAGCCTGCCGCCCGGGACCAGAATAGGGCCTGAAGCAATCCTGCGCTTTTGCGGCCAGCTCCCAAGAAAGCGAGTTGAAAAATGGAGCTCAGGGGCACTGCAATTCACAAACCTGCAGACTTATAAATGATGACTCTCGTCCACAAATATATTGAGGGAAGGCAACGAAGAGTATTTGAAAGCAAGGCAGAATTGCAGGAAACAGATTTCAGGAGGGAGATTCGAATCGCCTTTAAAGCACAGGAAAAGCGGCAAAACCTCGACAATGATGCCCTTGGCCAAAAAGGGCGTATGCGTTTTTTCCTGAATATATTCAGGAAAAAACGCATACGCCCTTTTTGGCCAACCAAGCAACCTGGAAAGGCAAATCAGCGCTACAAAGAAGTCTCGCTTCCCATCGGTCAAAAGGGCCATGTTGAATAAAGTGTCAAAACCAGAAATGCAAAACAGGCCATGGAGAAACGGGAGCCTGGCTACGCTGATGGGCGGGAGGTAAATTGCCAACAGCCACTCTGGAGAAGTGCACGGTGTGTCCTGAAACATCTAAAAAACTCAGCTTAGGGAGCATAGGGCACTTCCACTCATGGGCGTATAAGTTGGGAAAAGTAAAAATCAGCAAGACACAGGCACCCCAAAGTTTAGGGCTGCTCTGTTGACAAGACCCTCCACTTCGTTACACCTTAAATATCCCAGGAAAGGGAAAAATGGATAAAGAAGTTGTGGTCCTTATGTACAATGGAATATCACTCAGCCATGAAATCAACGTCATAAGGCTAGTAGCAGCAAGATGAGTGGATTTAGGTAGGACGATTCTAAGTGAAATAAGTCACACAGAAAAAGATACTTATCATAAGATATCACTTATAGAGGGAATATAAAAACCGCTACCCTTGAACTGAATTACAAATCAGTGCAGGGTCACACGTTTAGAAAACACACTATGGCTGCTTAACGGGAAAGGTGAGGTGGGGTGATGCATAAAACAAGGGTTTCAAATTAGCTCGGATACCGTTCCATAAACCCAATAGGTAATAGACAAGACCTACTCCTTGCTCAGTGAATTGGACTCAACACCCCCTATTCACCGCCCAAGAATATATCTGACTAGTAAGAATCTTAAAACCTATGCATTGATATCTCTCTGTAAGTGAGTCAAGTGGGTGTAAAGCGGCAAAAACACAGCAGTGAAAAGCAGGTAAACCCCATTATAAAAATCAATTACTTTTTAAAACCCGTGAAACAAAGACAGTGAAAGAGAGAGAAATTCTTACAAAATTCGTTCAGGGGCTGTGATGACACCTGGATTGACCATATCTAGACCCACAGCTGATTGAGACATAAGGGTGGACACTCTTGGGGCTGAGAGGTTTGGTGAGGTTGGGTGAGCAAACGCAGACCCTTTAAAGTAATACTGCGTGGTACCCATCCCATGGGTCCCAAATCTCCAGGTTCAAGGGCATCTTCCTACATCGAAAGCATGCATGAGAAACCCAGAAGATGGTACACCGTGCGATCCGGAAAGGTTTTCAAAACGCACCTCATTTCTCATCTCCTTGTGCTCGGGTTTGCCATTCCAGCCGCTTTACTAGCAATCTCCCTCCTTGGAGAATCAGCACCTTTAACCTCCTGTTCCGTACAGGTTGCAATTTGTCCTGAGGATGAACGGGAAGAGGGGGAACCAATGAGAGACTAGCTCTAGGTGTTGGGACAGGCACAGGTCACTATATTTTCCCATCAGGAAGAAGAATTAACCACAGGCTCAGCCTGCCGCCCGGGACCAGAATAGGGCCTGAAGCAATCCTGCGCTTTTGCGGCCAACTCCCAAGAAAGCGAGTTGAAAAATGGAGCTCAGGGGCACTGAAATTCACAAACCTGCAGACTTATAAATGATGACTCTCGTCCACAAATATATTGAGGGAAGGCAACGAAGAGGATTGGAAAGCAAGGCAGCATTGCAGGAAACAGATTTCAGGAGGGAGATTCGAATCGCCTTTAAAGCACAGGAAAAGCGGCAAAACCTCGACAATGATGCCCTTGGCCAAAAAGGGCGTATGCGTTTTTTCCTGAATATATTCAGGAAAAAACGCATACGCCCTTTTTGGCCAACCAAGCAACCTGGAAAGGCAAATCAGCGCTACAAAGAAGTCTCGCTTCCCATCGGTCAAAAGGGCCATGCTGAATAAAGTGTCAAAACCAGAAATGCAAGACAGGCCATGGAGAAACGGGAGCCTGGCTACGCTGATGGGCGGGATGTAAATTGCCAACAGCCACTCTGGAGAAGTGCACGGTGTGTCCTGAAACATCGAAAAAACTCAGCTTAGGGAGCATAGGGCACTTCCACTCATGGGCGTATAAATTGGGAAAACTAAAAATCAGCAAGACACAGGCACCCCAAAGTTTAGGGCTGCTCTGTTGACAAGAACCTCCACTTCGTTACACCTTAAATATCCCAGGAAAGAGAAAAATGGATAAAGAAGTTGTGGTCCTTATGTACAATGGAATATCACTCAGCCATGAAATCAACGTCATAAGGCTAGTAGCAGCAAGATGAGTGGATTTAGGTAGGACGATTCTAAGTGAAATAAGTCACACAGAAAAAGATACTTATCATAAGATATCACTTATAGAGGGAATATAAAAACCGCTGCCCTTGAACTGAATTACAAATCAGAGCAGGGTAACACGTTTAGAAAACACAGTATGGCTGCTTAACGGGAAAGGTGAGGTGGGGTGATGCATAAAACAAGGGTTTCAAATTAGCTCAGACACCGTTCCGTAAACCCAATAGGTAATAGACAAGACCTACTCCTTGCTCAGTGAATTGGACTCAACACCCCCTATTCACCGCCCAAGAATATATCTGACTAGTAAGAATCTTAAAACCTATGCATTGATATCTCTCTGTAAGTGAGTCAAGTGGGTGTAAAGCGGCAAAAACACAGCAGTGAAAAGCAGGTAAACCCCATTATAAAAATCAATTACTTTTAAAAACCCGTGAAACAAAGACAGTTAAAGAGAGAGAAATTCTTACAAAATTCGTTCAGGAGCTGTGATGCCACCTGGATTGACCATATCTAGACCCACAGCTGATTGAGACATAAGGGTGGAAACTCTTGGGGCTGAGAGGTTTGGTGAGGTTGGGTGAGCAAACGTAGACCCTTTAAAGTAATACTGCATGGTACCCATCCCATGGGTCCCAAATCTCCAGGTTCAAGGGCATCTTCCTACATCGAAAGCATGCATGAGAAACCCAGAAGATGGTACACCGTGTGATCCGGAAAGGTTTTCAAAACGCACCTCATTTCTCATCTCCTTGTGCTCGGGTTTGCCATTCCAGCCACTTTACTAGCAATCTCCCTCCTTGGAGAATCAGCACCTTTAACCTCCTGTTCCGTACAGGTTGCAATTTGTCCTGAGGATGAACGGGAAGAGGGGGAACCAATGAGAGACTAGCTCTAGGTGTTGGGACAGGCACAGGTCACTCTATTTTCCCATCAGGAAGAAGAATTAACCACAGGCTCAGCCTGCCGCCCGGGACCAGAATAGGGCCTGAAGCAATCCTGCGCTTTTGCGGCCAACTCCCAAGAAAGCGAGTTGAAAAATGGAGCTCAGGGGCACTGAAATTCACAAACCTGCAGACTTATAAATGATGACTCTCGTCCACAAATATATTGAGGGAAGGCAACGAAGAGGATTGGAAAGCAAGGCAGCATTGCAGGAAACAGATTTCAGGAGGGAGATTCGAATCGCCTTTAAAGCACAGGAAAAGCGGCAAAACCTCGACAATGATGCCCTTGGCCAAAAAGGGCGTATGCGTTTTTTCCTGAATATATTCAGGAAAAAACGCATACGCCCTTTTTGGCCAACCAAGCAACCTGGAAAGGCAAATCAGCGCTACAAAGAAGTCTCGCTTCCCATCGGTCAAAAGGGCCATGCTGAATAAAGTGTCAAAACCAGAAATGCAAGACAGGCCATGGAGAAACGGGAGCCTGGCTACGCTGATGGGCGGGATGTAAATTGCCAACAGCCACTCTGGAGAAGTGCACGGTGTGTCCTGAAACATCGAAAAAACTCAGCTTAGGGAGCATAGGGCACTTCCACTCATGGGCGTATAAATTGGGAAAACTAAAAATCAGCAAGACACAGGCACCCCAAAGTTTAGGGCTGCTCTGTTGACAAGAACCTCCACTTCGTTACACCTAAAATATCCCAGGAAAGAGAAAAATGGATAAAGAAGTTGTGGTCCTTATGTACAATGGAATATCACTCAGCCATGAAATCAACGTCATAAGGCTAGTAGCAGCAAGATGAGTGGATTTAGGTAGGACGATTCTAAGTGAAATAAGTCACACAGAAAAAGATACTTATCATAAGATATCACTTATAGAGGGAATATAAAAACCGCTACCCTTGAACTGAATTACAAATCAGAGCTGGGTAACACGTTTAGAAAACACACTATGGCTGCTTAACGGGAAAGGTGAGGTGGGGTGATGCATAAAACAAGGGTTTCAAATTAGCTCAGATACCGTTCCATAAACCCAATAGGTAATAGACAAGACCTACTCCTTGCTCAGTGAATTGGACTCAACACCCCCTATTCACCGCCCAAGAATATATCTGACTAGTAAGAATCTTGAAACCTATGCATTGATATCTCTCTGTAAGTGAGTCAAGTGGGTGTAAAGCGGCAAAATCACAGCAGTGAAAAGCAGGTAAACCCCATTATAAAAATCAATTACCTTTAAAGACCCGTGAAACAAAGACAGTGAAAGAGAGAGAAATTCTTACAAAATTCGTTCAGGGGCTGTGATGCCACCTGGATTGACCATATCTAGACCCACAGCTGATTGAGACATAAGGGTGGACACTCTTGGGGCTGAGAGGTTTGGTGAGGTTGGGTGAGCAAACGCAGACCCTTTAAATTAATACGGCGTGGTACCCATCCCATGGGTCCCAAATCTCCAGGTTCAAGGGCATCTTCCTACATCGAAAACATGCATAAGAAACCCAGAAGATGGTACACCGTGTGATCGGGAGAGGTTTCTAAAACGCACCTCATTTCTCATCTCCTTGTGCTCGGGTTCGCCGTTCCAGCCGCTTTACTAGCAATCTCCCTCCTTAGAGAATCAGCACCTTTAACCTCCTGTTCCGTACAGGTTGCAATTTGTCCTGAGGATGAACGGGAAGAGGGGGAAGCAATGAGAGACTAGCTCTAGGTGTTGGGACAGGCACAGGTCACTCTATTTTCCCATCAGGAAGAAGAATTAACCACAGGCTCAGCCTGCCGCCCGGGACCAGAATAGGGCCTGAAGCAATCCTGCGCTTTTGCGGCCAGCTCCCAAGAAAGCGAGTTGAAAAATGGAGCTCAGGGTCACTGCAATTCACAAACCTGCAGACTTATAAATGATGACTCTCGTCCACAAATATATTGAGGGAAGGCAACGAAGAGGATTGGAAAGCAAGGCAGAATTGCAGGAAACAGATTTCAGGAGGGAGATTCGAATCGCCTTTAAAGCACAGGAAAAGCGGCAAAACCTCGACAATGATGCCCTTGGCCAAAAAGGGCGTATGCGTTTTTTCCTGAATATATTCAGGAAAAAACGCATACGCCCTTTTTGGCCAACCAAGCAACCTGGAAAGGCAAATCAGCGCTACAAAGAAGTCTCGCTTCCCATCGGTCAAAAGGGCCATGCTGAATAAAGTGTCAAAACCAGAAATGCAAAACAGGCCATGGAGAAACGGGAGCCTGGCTACGCTGATGGGCGGGATGTAAATTGCCAACAGCCACTCTGGAGAAGTGCACGGTGTGTCCTGAAACATCTAAAAAACTCAGCTTAGGGAGCATAGGGCACTTCCACTCATGGGTGTATAAGTTGGGAAAACTAAAAATCAGCAAGACACAGGCACCCCAAAGTTTAGGGCTGCTCTGTTGACAAGACCCTCCACTTCGTTACACCTTAAATATCCCAGGAAAGGGAAAAATGGATAAAGAAGTTGTGGTCCTTATGTACAATGGAATATCACTCAGCCATGAAATCAACGTCATAAGGCTAGTAGCAGCAAGATGAGTGGATTTAGGTAGGACGATTCTAAGTGAAATAAGTCACACAGAAAAAGATACTTATCATAAGATATCACTTATAGAGGGAATATAAAAACCGCTACCCTTGAACTGAATTACAAATCAGAGCAGGGTAACACGTTTAGAAAACACACTATGGCTGCTTAACGGGAAAGGTGAGGTGGGGTGATGCATAAAACAAGGGTTTCAAATTAGCTCAGATACCGTTCCATAAACCCAATAGGTAATAGACAAGACCTACTCCTTGCTCAGTGAATTGGACTCAACACCCCCTATTCACCGCCCAAGAATATATCTGACTAGTAAGAATCTTAAAACCTATGCATTGATATCTCTCTGTAAGTGAGTCAAGTGGGTGTAAAGCGGCAAAAACACAGCAGTGAAAAGCAGGTAAACCCCATTATAAAAATCAATTACTTTTAAAAACCCGTGAAACAAAGACAGTGAAAGAGAGAGAAATTCTTACAAAATTCGTTCAGGGGCTGTGATGCCACATGGATTGACCATATCTAGACCCACAGCTGATTGAGACATAAGGGTGGACACTCTTGGGGCTGAGAGGTTTGGTGAGGTTGGGTGAGCAAACGCAGACCCTTTAAAGTAATACTGTGTGGTACCCATCCCATGGGTCCCAAATCTCCAGGTTCAAGGGCATCTTCCTACATCGAAAGCATGCATGAGAAACCCAGAAGATGGTACACCGTGTGATCCGGAAAGGTTTTCAAAACGCACCTCATTTCTCATCTCCTTGTGCTCGGGTTCGCCATTCCAGCCGCTTTACTAGCAATCTCCCTCCCTGGAGAATCAGCACCTTTAACCTCCTGTTCCGTACAGGTTGCAATTTGTCCTGAGGATGAACGGGAAGAGGGGGAACCAATGAGAGACTAGCTCTAGGTGTTGGGACAGGCACAGGTCACTCTATTTTCCCATCAGGAAGAAGAATTAACCACAGGCTCAGCCTGCCGCCCGGGACCAGATTAGGGCCTCAAGCAATCCTGCGCTTTTGCGGCCAGCTCCCAAGAAAGAGAGTTGAAAAATGGAGCTCAGGGGCACTGCAATTCACAAACCTGCAGACTTATAAATGATGACTCTCGTCCACAAATATATTGAGGGAAGGCAACGAAGAGGATTGGAAAGCAAGGCAGAATTGCAGGAAACAGATTTCAGGAGGGAGATTCGAATCGCCTTTAAAGCACAGGAAAAGCGGCAAAACCTCGACAATGATGCCCTTGGCCAAAAAGGGCGTATGCGTTTTTTCCTGAATATATTCAGGAAAAAACGCATACGCCCTTTTTGGCCAACCAGGCAACCTGGAAAGGCAAATCAGCGCTACAAAGAAGTCTCGCTTCCCATCGGTCAAAAGGGCCATGCTGAATAAAGTGTCAAAACCAGAAATGCAAGACAGGCCATGGAGAAACGGGAGCCTGGCTACGCTGATGGGCGGGATGTAAATTGCCAACAGCCACTCTGGAGAAGTGCACGGTGTGTCCTGAAACATCGAAAAAAATCAGCTTAGGGAGCATAGGGCACTTCCACTCATGGGCGTATAAATTGGGAAAACTAAAAATCAGCAAGACACAGGCACCCCAAAGTTTAGGGCTGCTCTGTTGACAAGAACCTCCACTTCGTTACACCTTAAATATCCCAGGAAAGAGAAAAATGGATAAAGAAGTTGTGGTCCTTATGTACAATGGAATATCACTCAGCCATGAAATCAACGTCATAAGGCTAGTAGCAGCAAGATGAGTGGATTTAGCTAGGACGATTCTAAGTGAAATAAGTCACACAGAAAAAGATACTTATCATAAGATATCACTTATAGAGGGAATATAAAAACCGCTACCCTTGAACTGAATTACAAATCAGAGCTGGGTAACACGTTTAGAAAACACACTATGGCCGCTTAACGTGAAAGGTGAGGTGGGGAGATGCATAAAACAAGGGTTTCAAATTAGCTCAGATACCGTTCCATAAACCCAATAGGTAATAGACAAGACCTACTCCTTGCTCAGTGAATTGGACTCAACACCCCCTATTCACCGCACAAGAATATATCTGACTAGTAAGAATCTTAAAACCTATGCATTGATATCTCTCTGTAAGTGAGTCAAGTGGGTGTAAAGCGGCAAAAACACAGCAGTGAAAAGCAGGTAAACCCCATTATAAAAATCAATTACTTTTAAAAACCCGTGAAACAAAGACAGTGAAAGAGAGAGAAATTCTTACAAAATTCGTTCAGGGGCTGTGATGCCACCTGGATTGACCATATCTAGACCCACAGCTGATTGAGGCATAAGGGTGGAAACTCTTGGGGCTGAGAGGTTTGGTGAGGTTGGGTGAGCAAACGCAGACCCTTTAAAGTAATACTGCATGGTACCCATCCCATGGGTCCCAAATCTCCAGGTTCAAGGGCATCTTCCTACATCGAAAGCATGCATGAGGAACCCAGAAGATGGTACACTGTGTGATCCGGAAAGGTTTTCAAAACGCACCTCATTTCTCATCTCCTTGTGCTCGGGTTTGCCATTCCAGCCACTTTACTAGCAATCTCCCTCCTTGGAGAATCAGCACCTTTAACCTCCTGTTCCGTACAGGTTGCAATTTGTCCTGAGGATGAACGGGAAGAGGGGGAACCAATGAGAGACTAGCTCTAGGTGTTGGGACAGGCACAGGTCACTCTATTTTCCCATCAGGAAGAAGAATTAACCACAGGCTCAGCCTGCCGCCCGGGACCAGAATAGGGCCTGAAGCAATCCTGCGCTTTTGCGGCCAGCTCCCAAGAAAGCGAGTTGAAAAATGGAGCTCAGGGGCACTGCAATTCACAAACCTGCAGACTTATAAATGATGACTCTCGTCCACAAATATATTGAGGGAAGGCAACGAAGAGGATTGGAAAGCAAGGCAGAATTGCAGGAAACAGATTTCAGGAGGGAGATTCGAATCGCCTTTAAAGCACAGGAAAAGTGGCAAAACCTCGACAATGATGCCCTTGGCCAAAAAGGGCGTATGCGTTTTTTCCTGAATATATTCAGGAAAAAACGCATACGCCCTTTTTGGCCAACCAGGCAACCTGGAAAGGCAAATCAGCGCTACAAAGAAGTCTCGCTTCCCATCGGTCAAAAGGGCCATGCTGAATAAAGTGTCAAAACCAGAAATGCAAGACAGGCCATGGAGAAACGGGAGCCTGGCTACGCTGACGGGCGGGATGTAAATTGCCAACAGCCACTCTGGAGAAGTGCACGGTGTGTCCTGAAACATCGAAAAAAATCAGCTTAGGGAGCATAGGGCACTTCCACTCATGGGCGTATAAATTGGGAAAACTAAAAATCAGCAAAACACAGGCACCCCAAAGTTTAGGGCTGCTCTGTTGACAAGAACCTCCACTTCGTTACACCTTAAATATCCCAGGAAAGAGAAAAATGGATAAAGAAGTTGTGGTCCTTATGTACAATGGAATATCACTCAGCCATGAAATCAACGTCATAAGGCTAGTAGCAGCAAGATGAGTGGATTTAGGTAGGACGATTCTAAGTGAAATAAATCACACAGAAAAAGATACTTATCATAAGATATCACTTATAGAGGGAATATAAAAACCGCTACCCTTGAACTGAATTACAAATCAGAGCTGGGTAACACGTTTAGAAAACACACTATGGCTGCTTAACGGGAAAGGTGAGGTGGGGTGATGCATAAAACAAGGGTTTCAAATTAGCTCAGATACCGTTCCATAAACCCAATAGGTAATAGACAAGACCTACTCCTTGCTCAGTGAATTGGACTCAACACCCCCTATTCACCGCCCAAGAATATATCTGACTAGTAAGAATCTTGAAACCTATGCATTGATATCTCTCTGTAAGTGAGTCAAGTGGGTGTAAAGCGGCAAAATCACAGCAGTGAAAAGCAGGTAAACCCCATTATAAAAATCAATTACCTTTAAAGACCCGTGAAACAAAGACAGTGAAAGAGAGAGAAATTCTTAGAAAATAAGTTCAGGGGCTGTAATGCCACCTGGATTGACCATATCTAGACCCACAGCTGATTGAGACATAAGGGTGGACACTCTTGGGGCTGAGAGGTTTGGTGAGGTTGGGTGAGCAAACGCAAACCCTTTAAATTAATACTGCGTGGTACCCATCCCATGGGTCCCAAATCTCCAGGTTCAAGGGCATCTTCCTACATCGAAAACATGCATAAGAAACCCAGAAGATGGTACACCGTGTGATCGGGAGAGGTTTCTAAAACGCACCTCATTTCTCATCTCCTTGTGCTCGGGTTCGCCATTCCAGCCGCTTTACTAGCAATCTCCCTCCTTAGAGAATCAGCACCTTTAACCTCCTGTTCCGTACAGGTTGCAATTTGTCCTGAGGATGAACGGGAAGAGGGGGAAGCAATGAGAGACTAGCTCTAGGTGTTGGGACAGGCACAGGTCACTCTATTTTCCCATCAGGAAGAAGAATTAACCACAGGCTCAGCCTGCCGCCCGGGACCAGAATAGGGCCTGAAGCAATCCTGCGCTTTTGCGGCCAGCTCCCAAGAAAGCGAGTTGAAAAATGGAGCTCAGGGGCACTGCAATTCACAAACCTGCAGACTTATAAATGATGACTCTCGTCCACAAATATATTGAGGGAAGGCAACGAAGAGTATTTGAAAGCAAGGCAGAATTGCAGGAAACAGATTTCAGGAGGGAGATTCGAATCGCCTTTAAAGCACAGGAAAAGCGGCAAAACCTCGACAATGATGCCCTTGGCCAAAAAGGGCGTATGCGTTTTTTCCTGAATATATTCAGGAAAAAACGCATACGCCCTTTTTGGCCAACCAAGCAACCTGGAAAGGCAAATCAGCGCTACAAAGAAGTCTCGCTTCCCATCGGTCAAAAGGGCCATGTTGAATAAAGTGTCAAAACCAGAAATGCAAAACAGGCCATGGAGAAACGGGAGCCTGGCTACGCTGATGGGCGGGAGGTAAATTGCCAACAGCCACTCTGGAGAAGTGCACGGTGTGTCCTGAAACATCTAAAAAACTCAGCTTAGGGAGCATAGGGCACTTCCACTCATGGGCGTATAAGTTGGGAAAAGTAAAAATCAGCAAGACACAGGCACCCCAAAGTTTAGGGCTGCTCTGTTGACAAGACCCTCCACTTCGTTACACCTTAAATATCCCAGGAAAGGGAAAAATGGATAAAGAAGTTGTGGTCCTTATGTACAATGGAATATCACTCAGCCATGAAATCAACGTCATAAGGCTAGTAGCAGCAAGATGAGTGGATTTAGGTAGGACGATTCTAAGTGAAATAAGTCACACAGAAAAAGATACTTATCATAAGATATCACTTATAGAGGGAATATAAAAACCGCTACCCTTGAACTGAATTACAAATCAGTGCAGGGTCACACGTTTAGAAAACACACTATGGCTGCTTAACGGGAAAGGTGAGGTGGGGTGATGCATAAAACAAGGGTTTCAAATTAGCTCAGATACCGTTCCATAAACCCAATAGGTAATAGACAAGACCTACTCCTTGCTCAGTGAATTGGACTCAACACCCCCTATTCACCGCCCAAGAATATATCTGACTAGTAAGAATCTTAAAACCTATGCATTGATATCTCTCTGTAAGTGAGTCAAGTGGGTGTAAAGCGGCAAAAACACAGCAGTGAAAAGCAGGTAAACCCCATTATAAAAATCAATTACTTTTAAAAACCCGTGAAACAAAGACAGTGAAAGAGAGAGAAATTCTTACAAAATTCGTTCAGGGGCTGTGATGCCACATGGATTGACCATATCTAGACCCACAGCTGATTGAGACATAAGGGTGGACACTCTTGGGGCTGAGAGGTTTGGTGAGGTTGGGTGAGCAAACGCAGACCCTTTAAAATAATACTGTGTGGTACCCATCCCATGGGTCCCAAATCTCCAGGTTCAAGGGCATCTTCCTACATCGAAAGCATGCATGAGAAACCCAGAAGATGCTACACCGTGTGATCCGGAAAGGTTTTCAAAACGCACCTCATTTCTCATCTCCTTGTGCTCGGGTTTGCCATTCCAGCCACTTTACTAGCAATCTCCCTCTTTGGAGAATCAGCACCTTTAACCTCCTGTTCCGTACAGGTTGCAATTTGTCCTGAGGATGAACGGGAAGAGGGGGAACCAATGAGAGACTAGCTCTAGGTGTTGGGACAGGCACAGGTCACTCTATTTTCCCATCAGGAAGAAGAATTAACCACAGGCTCAGCCTACCACCCGGGACCAGAATAGGGCCTGAAGCAATCCTGCGCTTTTGCGGCCAGCTCCCAAGAAATCGAGTTGAAAAATGGAGCTCAGGGGCACTGCAATTCACAAACCTGCAGACTTATAAATGATGACTCTCGTCCACAAATATATTGAGGGAAGGCAACGAAGAGGATTTGAAAGCAAGGCAGAATTGCAGGAAACAGATTTCAGGAGGGAGATTCGAATCGCCTTTAAAGCACAGGAAAAGCGGCAAAACCTCGACAATGATGCCCTTGGCCAAAAAGGGCGTATGCGTTTTTTCCTGAATATATTCAGGAAAAAACGCATACGCCCTTTTTGGCCAACCAAGCAACCTGGAAAGGCAAATCAGCGCTACAAAGTAGTCTCGCTTCCCATCGGTCAAAAGGGCCATGCTGAATAAAGTGTCAAAACCAGAAATGCAAAACAGGCCATGGAGAAACGGGAGCCTGGCTACGCTGATGGGCGGGATGTAAATTGCCAACAGCCACTCTGGAGAAGTGCACGGTGTGTCCTGAAACATCTAAAAAACTCAGCTTAGGGAGCATAGGGCACTTCCACTCATGGGTGTATAAGTTGGGAAAACTAAAAATCAGCAAGACACAGGCACCCCAAAGTTTAGGGCTGCTCTGTTGACAAGACCCTCCACTTCGTTACACCTTAAATATCCCAGGAAAGGGAAAAATGGATAAAGAAGTTGTGGTCCTTATGTACAATGGAATATCACTCAGCCATGAAATCAACGTCATAAGGCTAGTGGCAGCAAGATGAGGGGATTTCGGTACGACGATTCTAAATGAAATAAGTCACACAGAAAAAGACACTTATCATAAGATATCACTTATAGAGGGAATGTACAAACCGCTACCCTTGAACTGAATTACAAAACAGAATAGAGTCACACGTTTAGAAAACAAACTGTGGCTGCTTAACGGGAAAGGTGAGGTGGGGTGATGCATAAAACAAGGGTTTCAAATTAGCTCAGATACCGTTCCATAAACCCAATATGTAATAGACAAGACCTACTCCTTGCTCAATGAATTGGACTCAACACCCCCTATTCACAGACCAAGAATATATCTGATTAGTAAGAATCTTAAAACCTATGCATTGATATCTCTCTGTAAGTGAGTCAAGTGGGTGTAAAGCGGCAAAATCACAGCAGTGAAAAGCAGGTAAACCCCATTATAAAAATCAATTACTTTTAAAAACCCGTGAAACAAAGACAGTGAAAGAGAGAGAAATTCTTACAAAATTCGCTCAGAGGCTGTGATTCCACCTGGATTGACCATATCTAGACCCACAGCTGATTGAGACATAAGGGTGGACACTCTTGGGGCTGAGAGGTTTGGTGAGGTTGGGTGAGCAAACACAGACCCTTTAAAGTAATACTGCGTGGTACCCATCCCATGGGTCCCAAATCTCCAGATTCAAGGGCATCTTCCTACATCGAAAACATGCATGAGAAACCCAGAAGATGGTACACCGTGTGATCGGGAAAGGTTTTCAAAACGCACTTCATTTCTCATCTCCTTGTGCTCGGGTTCGCCATTCCAGCCGCTTTACTAACAATCTCCGTCCTTGGAGAATCAGCACCTTTAACCTCCTGTTCCGTACAGGTTGCAATTTGTCCTGAGGATGAACGGGAAGAGGGGGAACCAATGAGAGACTAGCTCTAGGTGTTGGGACAGGCACAGGTCACTCTATTTTCCCATCAGGAAGAAGAATTAACCACAGGCTCAGCCTGCCGCCCGGGACCAGAATAGGGCCTGAATCAATCCTGCGCTTTTGCGGCCAGCTCCCAAGAAAGCGAGTTGAAAAATGGAGCTCAGGGGCACTGCAATTCACAAACCTGCAGATTTATAAATGATGACTCTCGTCCACAAATATATTGAGGGAAGGCAACGAAGAGGATTTGAAAGCAAGGCAGAATTGCAGGAAACAGATTTCAGGAGGGAGATTCGAATCGCCTTTAAAGCACAGGAAAAGTGGCAAAACCTCGACAATGATGCCCTTGGCCAAAAAGGGCGTATGCGTTTTTTCCTGAATATATTCAGGAAAAAACGCATACGCCCTTTTTGGCCAACCAAGCAACCTGGAAAGGCAAATCAGCGATACAAAGAAGTCTCGCTTCCCATCGGTCAAAAGGGCCATGCTGAATAAAGTGTCAAAACCAGAAATGCAGGACAGGACACGGAGAAACGGGGGCGTGGCTACGCTGATGGGCGGGATGTAAATTGCCAACAGCCACTCTGGAGAAGTGCACGGTGTGTCTTGAAACATCTGAAAAACTCAGCTTAGGGAGCATAGGGCACTTCCACTCATGGGCGTATAAATTGGGAAAACTAAAAATCAGCAAGACACAGGCACGCCAAAGTTTAGGGCTGCTCTGTTGACAAGAACCTCCACTTCGTTACACCTTAAATATCCCAGGAAAGAGAAAAATGGATAAAGAAGTTGTGGTCCTTATGTACAATGGAATATCACTCAGCCATGAAATCAACGTCATAAGGCTAGTGGCAGCATGATGAGTGGATTTCGGTACGACGATTCTAAATGAAATAAGTCACACAGAAAAAGACACTTATCATAAGATATCACTTATAGAGGGAATGTACAAACCGCTACCCTTGAACTGAATTACAAAACAGAATAGAGTCACACGTTTAGAAAACACACTGTGGCTGCTTAACGGGAAAGGTGAGGTGCGGTGATGCATAAAACAAGGGTTTCAAATTAGCTCAGATACCGTTCCATAAACCCAATATGTAATAGACAAGACCTACTCCTTGCTCAATGAATTGGACTCAACACCCCCTATTCACAGCCCAAGAATATATCTGACTAGTAAGAATCTTAAAACCTATGCATTGATATCTCTCTGTAAGTGAGTCAAGTGGGTGTAAAGCGGCAAAATCACAGCAGTGAAAAGCAGGTAAACCCAATTATAAAAATCAATTACTTTTAAAAATCCGTGAAACAAAGACATTGAAAGAGAGAGAAATTCTTACAAAATTCGCTCAGGGGCTGTGATGCCACCTGGATTGACCATATCTAGACCCACAGCTGATTGAGACATAAGGGTGGACACTCTTGGGGCTGAGAGGTTTGGTGAGGTTGGGTGAGCAAACACAGACCCTTTAAAGTAATACTGCGTGGTAACCATCCCATGGGTCCCAAATCTCCAGATTCAAGGGCATCTTCCTACATCGAAAACATGCATGAGAAACCCAGAAGATGGTACACCGTGTGATCGGGAAAGGTTTTCAAAACGCACTTCATTTCTCATCTCCTTGTGCTCGGGTTCGCCATTCCAGCCGCTTTACTAACAATCTCCGTCCTTGGAGAATCAGCACCTTTAACCTCCTGTTCCGTACAGGTTGCAATTTGTCCTGAGGATGAACGGGAAGAGGGGGAACCAATGAGAGACTAGCTCTAGGTGTTGGGACAGGCACAGGTCACTCTATTTTCCCATCAGGAAGAAGAATTAACCACAGGCTCAGCCTGCCGCCCAGGACCAGAATAGGGCCTGAAGCAATCCTGCGCTTTTGCGGCAGCTCCCAAGAAAGCGAGTTGAAAAATGGAGCTCAGGGGCACTGCAATTCACAAACCTGCAGATTTATAAATGATGACTCTCGTCCACAAATATATTGAGGGAAGGCAACGAAGAGGATTTGAAAGCAAGGCAGAATTGCAGGAAACAGATTTCAGGAGGGAGATTCGAATCGCGTTTAAAGCACAGGAAAAGCGGCAAAACCTCGACAATGATGCCCTTGGCCAAAAAGGGCGTATGCGTTTTTTCCTGAATATATTCAGGAAAAAACACATACGCCCTTTTTGGCCAACCAAGCAACCTGGAAAGGCAAATCAGCGATACAAAGAAGTCTCGCTTCCCATCGGTCAAAAGGGCCATGCTGAATAAAGTGTCAAAACCAGAAATGCAGGACAGGACACAGAGAAACGGGGGCATGGCTACGCTGATGGGCGGGATGTAAATTGCCAACAGCCACTCTGGAGAAGTGCACGGTGTGTCTTGAAACATCTGAAAAACTCAGCTTAGGGAGCATAGGGCACTTCCACTCATGGGCGTATAAATTGGGAAAACTAAAAATCAGCAAGACACAGGCACCCCAAAGTTTAGGGCTGCTGTGTTGACAAGAACCTCCACTTCGTTACACCTTAAATATCCCAGGAAAGAGAAAAATGGATAAAGAAGTTGTGGGCCTTATGTACAATGGAATATCACTCAGCCATGAAATCAACGTCATAAGGCTAGTAGCAGCATGATGAGTCGATTTAGGTACGACGATTCTAAGTGAAATAAGTCACACAGAAAAAGACACTTATCATAAGATATCACTTATAGAGGGAATGTAAAAACCGCTACCCTTGAACTGAATTACAAAACAGAATAGAGTCACACGTTTAGAAAACACACTACGGCTGCTTAACGGGAAAGGTGAGGTGGGGTGATGCATAAAACAAGGGTTTCAAATTAGCTCAGATACCATTCAATAAACCCAATATGTAATAGACAAGACCTACTCCTTCCTCAATGAATTGGACTCAACACCCCCTATTCACCGCCCAAGAATATATCTGACTACTATGAATCTTAAAACCTATGCATTGATATCTCTCTGTAAGTGAGTCAAGTGGGTGTAAAGCGGCAAAATCACAGCAGTGAAAAGCAGGTAAACCCCATTATAAAATCAATTACTTTTAAAAACCCGTGAAACAAAGACAGTGAAAGAGAGAGAAATTCTTACAAAATTCGTTCAGGGGCTGTGATGCCACCTGGATTGACCATACCTAGACCCACAGCTGATTGAGACATAAGGGTGGACACTCTTGGGGCTGAGAGGTTTGGTCAGGTTGGGTGAGCAAACGCAGACCCTTTAAAGTAATACTACATGGTACCCATCCCATGGGTCCCAAATCTCCAGGTTCAAGGGCATCTTCCTACATCGAAAACATGCATGAGAAACCCAGAAGATGGTACACCGTGTGATCGGGAAAGGTTTCTAAAACGCACCTCATTTCTCATCTCCTTGTGCTCGGGTTCGCCATTCCAGCCGCTTTACTAGCAATCTCCCTCCTTGGAGAATCAGCACCTTTAACCTCCTGTTCCGTACAGGTTGCAATTTGTCCTGAGGATGAACGGGAAGAGGGGGAAGCAATGAGAGACTAGCTCTAGGTGTTGGGACAGGCACAGGTCACTCTATTTTCCCATCAGGAAGAAGATTTAACCACAGGCTCAGCCTGCCGCCCGGGACCAGAATAGGGCCTGAGGCAATCCTGCGCTTTTGCGGCCAACTCCCAAGAAAGCGAGTTGAAAAATGGAGCTCAGGGGCACTGCAATTCACAAAACTGCAGACTTATAAATGATGACTCTCGTCCACAAATATATTGAGGGAAGGCAACGAAGAGGATATGAAAGCAAGGCAGAGTTGCAGGAAACAGATTTCAGGAGGGAGATTCGAATCGCCTTTAAAGCACAGGAAAAGCGGCAAAACCTCGACAATGATGCCCTTGGCCAAAAAGGGCGTATGCGTTTTTTCCTGAATATATTCAGGAAAAAACGCATACGCCCTTTTTGGCCAACCAAGCAACCTGGAAAGGCAAATCAGCGCTACAAAGAAGTCTCGCTTCCCATCGGTCAAAAGGGCCATGCTGAATAAAGTGTCAAAACCAGAAATGCAAAACAGGCCATGGAGAAACGGGAGCCTGGCTACGCTGATGGGCGGGATGTAAATTGCCAACAGCCACTCTGGAGAAGTGCACGGTGTGTCCTGAAACATCGAAAAAAATCAGCTTAGGGAGCATAGGGCACTTCCACTCATGGGCGTATAAATTGGGAAAACTAAAAATCAGCAAGACACAGGCACCCCAAAGTTTAGGGCTGCTCTGTTGACAAGAACCTCCACTTCGTTACACCTTAAATATCCCAGGAAAGAGAAAAATGGATAAAGAAGTTGTGGTCCTTATGTACAATGGAATATCACTCAGCCATGAAATCAACGTCATAAGGCTAGTAGCAGCAAGATGAGTGGATTTAGGTAGGACGATTCTAAGTGAAATAAGTCACACAGAAAAAGATACTTATCATAAGATATCACTTATAGAGGGAATATAAAAACCGCTACCCTTGAACTGAATTACAAATCAGAGCAGGGTAACACGTTTAGAAAACACAGTATGGCTGCTTAACGGGAAAGGTGAGGTGGGGTGATGCATAAAACAAGGGTTTCAAATTAGCTCAGATACCGTTCCATAAACCCAATAGGTAATAGACAAGACCTACTCCTTGCTCAGTGAATTGGACTCAACACCCCCTATTCACCGCCCAAGAATATATCTGACTAGTAAGAATCTTAAAACCTATGCATTGATATCTCTCTGTAAGTGAGTCAAGTGGGTGTAAAGCGGCAAAAACACAGCAGTGAAAAGCAGGTAAACCCCATTATAAAAATCAATTACTTTTAAAAACCCGTGAAACAAAGACAGTTAAAGAGAGAGAAATTCTTACAAAATTCGTTCAGGAGCTGTGATGCCACCTGGATTGACCATATCTAGACCCACAGCTGATTGAGACATAAGGGTGGAAACTCTTGGGGCTGAGAGGTTTGGTGAGGTTGGGTGAGCAAACGTAGACCCTTTAAAGTAATACTGCATGGTACCCATCCCATGGGTCCCAAATCTCCAGGTTCAAGGGCATCTTCCTACATCGAAAGCATGCATGAGAAACCCAGAAGATGGTACACCGTGTGATCCGGAAAGGTTTTCAAAACGCACCTCATTTCTCATCTCCTTGTGCTCGGGTTTGCCATTCCAGCCGCTTTACTAGCAATCTCCCTCCTTGGAGAATCAGCACCTTTAACCTCCTGTTCCGTACAGGTTGCAATTTGTCCTGAGGATGAACGGGAAGAGGGGGAACCAATGAGAGACTAGCTCTAGGTGTTGGGACAAGCACAGGTCACTCTATTTTCCCATCAGGAAGAAGAATTAACCACAGGCTCAGCCTGCCGCCCGGGACCAGAATAGGGCCTCAAGCAATCCTGCGCTTTTGCGGCCAGCTCCCAAGAAAGAGAGTTGAAAAATGGAGCTCAGGGGCACTGCAATTCACAAACCTGCAGACTTATAAATGATGACTCTCGTCCACAAATATATTGAGGGAAGGCAACGAAGAGGATTGGAAAGCAAGGCAGAATTGCAGGAAACAGATTTCAGGAGGGAGATTCGAATCGCCTTTAAAGCACAGGAAAAGCGGCAAAACCTCGACAATGATGCCCTTGGCCAAAAAGGGCGTATGCGTTTTTTCCTGAATATATTCAGGAAAAAACGCATACGCCCTTTTTGGCCAACCAGGCAACCTGGAAAGGCAAATCAGCGCTACAAAGAAGTCTCGCTTCCGATCGGTCAAAAGGGCCATGCTGAATAAAGTGTCAAAACCAGAAATGCAAGACAGGCCATGGAGAAACGGGAGCCTGGCTACGCTGATGGGCGGGATGTAAATTGCCAACAGCCACTCTAGAGAAGTGCACGGTGTGTCCTGAAACATCGAAAAAACTCAGCTTAGGGAGCATAGGGCACTTCCACTCATGGGCGTATAAATTGGGAAAACTAAAAATCAGCAAGACACAGGCACCCCAAAGTTTAGGGCTGCTCTGTTGACAAGAACCTCCACTTCGTTACACCTAAAATATCCCAGGAAAGAGAAAAATGGATAAAGAAGTTGTGGTCCTTATGTACAATGGAATATCACTCAGCCATGAAATCAACGTCATAAGGCTAGTAGCAGCAAGATGAGTGGATTTAGGTAGGACGATTCTAAGTGAAATAAGTCACACAGAAAAAGATACTTATCATAAGATATCACTTATAGAGGGAATATAAAAACCGCTACCCTTGAACTGAATTACAAATCAGAGCTGGGTAACACGTTTAGAAAACACACTATGGCTGCTTAACGGGAAAGGTGAGGTGGGGTGATGCATAAAACAAGGGTTTCAAATTAGCTCAGATACCGTTCCATAAACCCAATAGGTAATAGACAAGACCTACTCCTTGCTCAGTGAATTGGACTCAACACCCCCTATTCACCGCCCAAGAATATATCTGACTAGTAAGAATCTTGAAACCTATGCATTGATATCTCTCTGTAAGTGAGTCAAGTGGGTGTAAAGCGGCAAAATAACAGCAGTGAAAAGCAGGTAAACCCCATTATAAAAATCAATTACCTTTAAAGACCCGTGAAACAAAGACAGTGAAAGAGAGAGAAATTCTTACAAAATTCGTTCAGGGGCTGTGATGCCACCTGGATTGACCATATCTAGACCCACAGCTGATTGAGACATAAGGGTGGACACTCTTGGGGCTGAGAGGTTTGGTGAGGTTGGGTGAGCAAACGCAGACCCTTTAAATTAATACGGCGTGGTACCCATCCCATGGGTCCCAAATCTCCAGGTTCAAGGGCATCTTCCTACATCGAAAACATGCATAAGAAACCCAGAAGATGGTACACCGTGTGATCGGGAGAGGTTTCTAAAACGCACCTCATTTCTCATCTCCTTGTGCTCGGGTTCGCCGTTCCAGCCGCTTTACTAGCAATCTCCCTCCTTAGAGAATCAGCACCTTTAACCTCCTGTTCCGTACAGGTTGCAATTTGTCCTGAGGATGAACGGGAAGAGGGGGAAGCAATGAGAGACTAGCTCTAGGTGTTGGGACAGGCACAGGTCACTCTATTTTCCCATCAGGAAGAAGAATTAACCACAGGCTCAGCCTGCCGCCCGGGACCAGAATAGGGCCTGAAGCAATCCTGCGCTTTTGCGGCCAGCTCCCAAGAAAGCGAGTTGAAAAATGGAGCTCAGGGTCACTGCAATTCACAAACCTGCAGACTTATAAATGATGACTCTCGTCCACAAATATATTGAGGGAAGGCAACGAAGAGGATTGGAAAGCAAGGCAGAATTGCAGGAAACAGATTTCAGGAGGGAGATTCGAATCGCCTTTAAAGCACAGGAAAAGCGGCAAAACCTCGACAATGATGCCCTTGGCCAAAAAGGGCGTATGCGTTTTTTCCTGAATATATTCAGGAAAAAACGCATACGCCCTTTTTGGCCAACCAAGCAACCTGGAAAGGCAAATCAGCGCTACAAAGAAGTCTCGCTTCCCATCGGTCAAAAGGGCCATGCTGAATAAAGTGTCAAAACCAGAAATGCAAAACAGGCCATGGAGAAACGGGAGCCTGGCTACGCTGATGGGCGGGATGTAAATTGCCAACAGCCACTCTGGAGAAGTGCACGGTGTGTCCTGAAACATCTAAAAAACTCAGCTTAGGGAGCATAGGGCACTTCCACTCATGGGTGTATAAGTTGGGAAAACTAAAAATCAGCAAGACACAGGCACCCCAAAGTTTAGGGCTGCTCTGTTGACAAGACCCTCCACTTCGTTACACCTTAAATATCCCAGGAAAGGGAAAAATGGATAAAGAAGTTGTGGTCCTTATGTACAATGGAATATCACTCAGCCATGAAATCAACGTCATAAGGCTAGTAGCAGCAAGATGAGTGGATTTAGGTAGGACGATTCTAAGTGAAATAAGTCACACAGAAAAAGATACTTATCATAAGATATCACTTATAGAGGGAATATAAAAACCGCTACCCTTGAACTGAATTACAAATCAGAGCAGGGTAACACGTTTAGAAAACACACTATGGCTGCTTAACGGGAAAGGTGAGGTGGGGTGATGCATAAAACAAGGGTTTCAAATTAGCTCAGATACCGTTCCATAAACCCAATAGGTAATAGACAAGACCTACTCCTTGCTCAGTGAATTGGACTCAACACCCCCTATTCACCGCCCAAGAATATATCTGACTAGTAAGAATCTTAAAACCTATGCATTGATATCTCTCTGTAAGTGAGTCAAGTGGGTGTAAAGCGGCAAAAACACAGCAGTGAAAAGCAGGTAAACCCCATTATAAAAATCAATTACTTTTAAAAACCCGTGAAACAAAGACAGTGAAAGAGAGAGAAATTCTTACAAAATTCGTTCAGGGGCTGTGATGCCACATGGATTGACCATATCTAGACCCACAGCTGATTGAGACATAAGGGTGGACACTCTTGGGGCTGAGAGGTTTGGTGAGGTTGGGTGAGCAAACGCAGACCCTTTAAAGTAATACTGTGTGGTACCCATCCCATGGGTCCCAAATCTCCAGGTTCAAGGGCATCTTCCTACATCGAAAGCATGCATGAGAAACCCAGAAGATGGTACACCGTGTGATCCGGAAAGGTTTTCAAAACGCACCTCATTTCTCATCTCCTTGTGCTCGGGTTCGCCATTCCAGCCGCTTTACTAGCAATCTCCCTCCCTGGAGAATCAGCACCTTTAACCTCCTGTTCCGTACAGGTTGCAATTTGTCCTGAGGATGAACGGGAAGAGGGGGAAGCAATGAGAGACTAGCTCTAGGTGTTGGGACAGGCACAGGTCACTCTATTTTCCCATCAGGAAGAAGAATTAACCACAGGCTCAGCCTGCCGCCCGGGACCAGAATAGGGCCTCAAGCAATCCTGCGCTTTTGCGGCCAGCTCCCAAGAAAGAGAGTTGAAAAATGGAGCTCAGGGGCACTGCAATTCACAAACCTGCAGACTTATAAATGATGACTCTCGTCCACAAATATATTGAGGGAAGGCAACGAAGAGGATTGGAAAGCAAGGCAGAATTGCAGGAAACAGATTTCAGGAGGGAGATTCGAATCGCCTTTAAAGCACAGGAAAAGCGGCAAAACCTCGACAATGATGCCCTTGGCCAAAAAGGGCGTATGCGTTTTTTCCTGAATATATTCAGGAAAAAACGCATACGCCCTTTTTGGCCAACCAGGCAACCTGGAAAGGCAAATCAGCGCTACAAAGAAGTCTCGCTTCCCATCGGTCAAAAGGGCCATGCTGAATAAAGTGTCAAAACCAGAAATGCAAGACAGGCCATGGAGAAACGGGAGCCTGGCTACGCTGATGGGCGGGATGTAAATTGCCAACAGCCACTCTGGAGAAGTGCACGGTGTGTCCTGAAACATCGAAAAAAATCAGCTTAGGGAGCATAGGGCACTTCCACTCATGGGCGTATAAATTGGGAAAACTAAAAATCAGCAAGACACAGGCACCCCAAAGTTTAGGGCTGCTCTGTTGACAAGAACCTCCACTTCGTTACACCTTAAATATCCCAGGAAAGAGAAAAATGGATAAAGAAGTTGTGGTCCTTATGTACAATGGAATATCACTCAGCCATGAAATCAACGTCATAAGGCTAGTAGCAGCAAGATGAGTGGATTTAGCTAGGACGATTCTAAGTGAAATAAGTCACACAGAAAAAGATACTTATCATAAGATATCACTTATAGAGGGAATATAAAAACCGCTACCCTTGAACTGAATTACAAATCAGAGCTGGGTAACACGTTTAGAAAACACACTATGGCCGCTTAACGTGAAAGGTGAGGTGGGGTGATGCATAAAACAAGGGTTTCAAATTAGCTCAGATACCGTTCCATAAACCCAATAGGTAATAGACAAGACCTACTCCTTGCTCAGTGAATTGGACTCAACACCCCCTATTCACCGCACAAGAATATATCTGACTAGTAAGAATCTTAAAACCTATGCATTGATATCTCTCTGTAAGTGAGTCAAGTGGGTGTAAAGCGGCAAAAACACAGCAGTGAAAAGCAGGTAAACCCCATTATAAAAATCAATTACTTTTAAAAACCCGTGAAACAAAGACAGTGAAAGAGAGAGAAATTCTTACAAAATTCGTTCAGGGGCTGTGATGCCACCTGGATTGACCATATCTAGACCCACAGCTGATTGAGGCATAAGGGTGGAAACTCTTGGGGCTGAGAGGTTTGGTGAGGTTGGGTGAGCAAACGCAGACCCTTTAAAGTAATACTGCATGGTACCCATCCCATGGGTCCCAAATCTCCAGGTTCAAGGGCATCTTCCTACATCGAAAGCATGCATGAGGAACCCAGAAGATGGTACACTGTGTGATCCGGAAAGGTTTTCAAAACGCACCTCATTTCTCATCTCCTTGTGCTCGGGTTTGCCATTCCAGCCACTTTACTAGCAATCTCCCTCCTTGGAGAATCAGCACCTTTAACCTCCTGTTCCGTACAGGTTGCAATTTGTCCTGAGGATGAACGGGAAGAGGGGGAACCAATGAGAGACTAGCTCTAGGTGTTGGGACAGGCACAGGTCACTCTATTTTCCCATCAGGAAGAAGAATTAACCACAGGCTCAGCCTGCCGCCCGGGACCAGAATAGGGCCTGAAGCAATCCTGCGCTTTTGCGGCCAGCTCCCAAGAAATCGAGTTGAAAAATGGAGCTCAGGGGCACTGCAATTCACAAACCTGCAGACTTATAAATGATGACTCTCGTCCACAAATATATTGAGGGAAGGCAACGAAGAGGATTTGAAAGCAAGGCAGAATTGCAGGAAACAGATTTCAGGAGGGAGATTCGAATCGCCTTTAAAGCACAGGAAAAGCGGCAAAACCTCGACAATGATGCCCTTGGCCAAAAAGGGCGTATGCGTTTTTTCCTGAATATATTCAGGAAAAAACGCATACGCCCTTTTTGGCCAACCAGGCAACCTGGAAAGGCAAATCAGCGCTACAAAGAAGTCTCGCTTCCCATCGGTCAAAAGGGCCATGCTGAATAAAGTGTCAAAACCAGAAATGCAAGACAGGCCATGGAGAAACGGGAGCCTGGCTACGCTGACGGGCGGGATGTAAATTGCCAACAGCCACTCTGGAGAAGTGCACGGTGTGTCCTGAAACATCGAAAAAAATCAGCTTAGGGAGCAAAGGGCACTTCCACTCATGGGCGTATAAATTGGGAAAACTAAAAATCAGCAAGACACAGGCACCCCAAAGTTTAGGGCTGCTCTGTTGACAAGAACCTCCACTTCGTTACACCTTAAATATCCCAGGAAAGAGAAAAATGGATAAAGAAGTTGTGGTCCTTATGTACAATGGAATATCACTCAGCCATGAAATCAACGTCATAAGGCTAGTAGGAGCAAGATGAGTGGATTTAGGTAGGACGATTCTAAGTGAAATAAATCACACAGAAAAAGATACTTATCATAAGATATCACTTATAGAGGGAATATAAAAACCGCTACCCTTGAACTGAATTACAAATCAGAGCTGGGTAACACGTTTAGAAAACACACTATGGCTGCTTAACGGGAAAGGTGAGGTGGGGTGATGCATAAAACAAGGGTTTCAAATTAGCTCAGATACCGTTCCATAAACCCAATAGGTAATAGACAAGACCTACTCCTTGCTCAGTGAATTGGACTCAACACCCCCTATTCACCGCCCAAGAATATATCTGACTAGTAAGAATCTTGAAACCTATGCATTGATATCTCTCTGTAAGTGAGTCAAGTGGGTGTAAAGCGGCAAAATCACAGCAGTGAAAAGCAGGTAAACCCCATTATAAAAATCAATTACCTTTAAAGACCCGTGAAACAAAGACAGTGAAAGAGAGAGAAATTCTTAGAAAATTCGTTCAGGGGCTGTAATGCCACCTGGATTGACCATATCTAGACCCACAGCTGATTGAGACATAAGGGTGGACACTCTTGGGGCTGAGAGGTTTGGTGAGGTTGGGTGAGCAAACGCAAACCCTTTAAATTAATACTGCGTTGTACCCATCCCATGGGTCCCAAATCTCCAGGTTCAAGGGCATCTTCCTACATCGAAAACATGCATAAGAAACCCAGAAGATGGTACACCGTGTGATCGGGAGAGGTTTCTAAAACGCACCTCATTTCTCATCTCCTTGTGCTCGGGTTCGCCATTCCAGCCGCTTTACTAGCAATCTCCCTCCTTAGAGAATCAGCACCTTTAACCTCCTGTTCCGTACAGGTTGCAATTTGTCCTGAGGATTAACGGGAAGAGGGGGAAGCAATGAGAGACTAGCTCTAGGTGTTGGGACAGGCACAGGTCACTCTATTTTCCCATCAGGAAGAAGAATTAACCACAGGCTCAGCCTGCCGCCCGGGACCAGAATAGGGCCTGAAGCAATCCTGCGCTTTTGCGGCCAGCTCCCAAGAAAGCGAGTTGAAAAATGGAGCTCAGGGGCACTGCAATTCACAAACCTGCAGACTTATAAATGATGACTCTCGTCCACAAATATATTGAGGGAAGGCAACGAAGAGTATTTGAAAGCAAGGCAGAATTGCAGGAAACAGATTTCAGGAGGGAGATTCGAATCGCCTTTAAAGCACAGGAAAAGCGGCAAAACCTCGACAATGATGCCCTTGGCCAAAAAGGGCGTATGCGTTTTTTCCTGAATATATTCAGGAAAAAACGCATACGCCCTTTTTGGCCAACCAAGCAACCTGGAAAGGCAAATCAGCGCTACAAAGAAGTCTCGCTTCCCATCGGTCAAAAGGGCCATGTTGAATAAAGTGTCAAAACCAGAAATGCAAAACAGGCCATGGAGAAACGGGAGCCTGGCTACGCTGATGGGCGGGATGTAAATTGCCAACAGCCACTCTGGAGAAGTGCACGGTGTGTCCTGAAACATCTAAAAAACTCAGCTTAGGGAGCATAGGGCACTTCCACTCATGGGCGTATAAGTTGGGAAAAGTAAAAATCAGCAAGACACAGGCACCCCAAAGTTTAGGGCTGCTCTGTTGACAAGACCCTCCACTTCGTTACACCTTAAATATCCCAGGAAAGGGAAAAATGGATAAAGAAGTTGTGGTCCTTATGTACAATGGAATATCACTCAGCCATGAAATCAACGTCATAAGGCTAGTAGCAGCAAGATGAGTGGATTTAGGTAGGACGATTCTAAGTGAAATAAGTCACACAGAAAAAGATACTTATCATAAGATATCACTTATAGAGGGAATATAAAAACCGCTACCCTTGAACTGAATTACAAATCAGTGCAGGGTCACACGTTTAGAAAACACACTATGGCTGCTTAACGGGAAAGGTGAGGTGGGGTGATGCATAAAACAAGGGTTTCAAATTAGCTCAGATACCGTTCCATAAACCCAATAGGTAATAGACAAGACCTACTCCTTGCTCAGTGAATTGGACTCAACACCCCCTATTCACCGCCCAAGAATATATCTGACTAGTAAGAATCTTAAAACCTATGCATTGATATCTCTCTGTAAGTGAGTCAAGTGGGTGTAAAGCGGCAAAAACACAGCAGTGAAAAGCAGGTAAACCCCATTATAAAAATCAATTACTTTTAAAAACCCGTGAAACAAAGACAGTGAAAGAGAGAGAAATTCTTACAAAATTCGTTCAGGGGCTGTGATGCCACATGGATTGACCATATCTAGACCCACAGCTGATTGAGACATAAGGGTGGACACTCTTGGGGCTGAGAGGTTTGGTGAGGTTGGGTGAGCAAACGCAGACCCTTTAAAATAATACTGTGTGGTACCCATCCCATGGGTCCCAAATCTCCAGGTTCAAGGGCATCTTCCTACATCGAAAGCATGCATGAGAAACCCAGAAGATGCTACACCGTGTGATCCGGAAAGGTTTTCAAAACGCACCTCATTTCTCATCTCCTTGTGCTCGGGTTTGCCATTCCAGCCACTTTACTAGCAATCTCCCTCTTTGGAGAATCAGCACCTTTAACCTCCTGTTCCGTACAGGTTGCAATTTGTCCTGAGGATGAACGGGAAGAGGGGGAACCAATGAGAGACTAGCTCTAGGTGTTGGGACAGGCATAGGTGACTCTATTTTCCCATCAGGAAGAAGAATTAACCACAGGCTCAGCCTACCACCCGGGACCAGAATAGGGCCTGAAGCAATCCTGCGCTTTTGCGGCCAGCTCCCAAGAAATCGAGTTGAAAAATGGAGCTCAGGGGCACTGCAATTCACAAACCTGCAGACTTATAAATGATGACTCTCGTCCACAAATATATTGAGGGAAGGCAACGAAGAGGATTTGAAAGCAAGGCAGAATTGCAGGAAACAGATTTCAGGAGGGAGATTCGAATCGCCTTTAAAGCACAGGAAAAGCGGCAAAACCTCGACAATGATGCCCTTGGCCAAAAAGGGCGTATGCGTTTTTTCCTGAATATATTCAGGAAAAAACGCATACGCCCTTTTTGGCCAACCAAGCAACCTGGAAAGGCAAATCAGCGCTACAAAGTAGTCTCGCTTCCCATCGGTCAAAAGGGCCATGCTGAATAAAGTGTCAAAACCAGAAATGCAAAACAGGCCATGGAGAAACGGGAGCCTGGCTACGCTGATGGGCGGGATGTAAATTGCCAACAGCCACTCTGGAGAAGTGCACGGTGTGTCCTGAAACATCTAAAAAACTCAGCTTAGGGAGCATAGGGCTCTTCCACTCATGGGTGTATAAGTTGGGAAAACTAAAAATCAGCAAGACACAGGCACCCCAAAGTTTAGGGCTGCTCTGTTGACAAGACCCTCCACTTCGTTACACCTTAAATATCCCAGGAAAGGGAAAAATGGATAAAGAAGTTGTGGTCCTTATGTACAATGGAATATCACTCAGCCATGAAATCAACGTCATAAGGCTAGTGGCAGCAAGATGAGGGGATTTCGGTACGACGATTCTAAATGAAATAAGTCACACAGAAAAAGACACTTATCATAAGATATCACTTATAGAGGGAATGTACAAACCGCTACCCTTGAACTGAATTACAAAACAGAATAGAGTCACACGTTTAGAAAACAAACTGTGGCTGCTAAACGGGAAAGGTGAGGTGGGGTGATGCATAAAACAAGGGTTTCAAATTAGCTCAGATACCGTTCCATAAACCCAATATGTAATAGACAAGACCTACTCCTTGCTCAATGAATTGGACTCAACACCCCCTATTCACAGACCAAGAATATATCTGATTAGTAAGAATCTTAAAACCTATGCATTGATATCTCTCTGTAAGTGAGTCAAGTGGGTGTAAAGCGGCAAAATCACAGCAGTGAAAAGCAGGTAAACCCCATTATAAAAATCAATTACTTTTAAAAACCCGTGAAACAAAGACAGTGAAAGAGAGAGAAATTCTTACAAAATTCGCTCAGAGGCTGTGATTCCACCTGGATTGACCATATCTAGACCCACAGCTGATTGAGACATAAGGGTGGACACTCTTGGGGCTGAGAGGTTTGGTGAGGTTGGGTGAGCAAACACAGACCCTTTAAAGTAATACTGCGTGGTACCCATCCCATGGGTCCCAAATCTCCAGATTCAAGGGCATCTTCCTACATCGAAAACATGCATGAGAAACCCAGAAGATGGTACACCGTGTGATCGGGAAAGGTTTTCAAAACGCACTTCATTTCTCATCTCCTTGTGCTCGGGTTCGCCATTCCAGCCGCTTTACTAACAATCTCCGTCCTTGGAGAATCAGCACCTTTAACCTCCTGTTCCGTACAGGTTGCAATTTGTCCTGAGGATGAACGGGAAGAGGGGGAACCAATGAGAGACTAGCTCTAGGTGTTGGGACAGGCACAGGTCACTCTATTTTCCCATCAGGAAGAAGAATTAACCACAGGCTCAGCCTGCCGCCCGGGACCAGAATAGGGCCTGAATCAATCCTGCGCTTTTGCGGCCAGCTCCCAAGAAAGCGAGTTGAAAAATGGAGCTCAGGGGCACTGCAATTCACAAACCTGCAGATTTATAAATGATGACTCTCGTCCACAAATATATTGAGGGAAGGCAACGAAGAGGATTGGAAAGCAAGGCAGAATTGCAGGAAACAGATTTCAGGAGGGAGATTCGAATCGCCTTTAAAGCACAGGAAAAGCGGCAAAACCTCGACAATGATGCCCTTGGCCAAAAAGGGCGTATGCGTTTTTTCCTGAATATATTCAGGAAAAAACGCATACGCACTTTTTGGCCAACCAAGCAACCTGGAAAGGCAAATCAGCGATACAAAGAAGTCTCGCTTCCCATCGGTCAAAAGGGCCATGCTGAATAAAGTGTCAAAACCAGAAATGCAGGACAGGACACGGAGAAACGGGGGCGTGGCTACGCTGATGGGCGGGATGTAAATTGCCAACAGCCACTCTAGAGAAGTGCACAGTGTGTCTTGAAACATCTGAAAAACTCAGCTTAGGGAGCATAGGGCACTTCCACTCATGGGCGTATAAATTGGGAAAACTAAAAATCAGCAAGACACAGGCACCCCAAAGTTTAGGGCTGCTCTGTTGACAAGAACCTCCACTTCGTTACACCTTAAATATCCCAGGAAAGAGAAAAATGGATAAAGAAGTTGTGGTCCTTATGTACAATGGAATATCACTCAGCCATGAAATCAACGTCATAAGGCTAGTAACAGCATGATGAGTGGATTTAGGTACGACGATTCTAAGTGAAATAAGTCACACAGAAAAAGACACTTATCATAAGATATCACTTATAGAGGGAATGTAAAAACCGCTACCCTTGAACTGAATTAAAAAACAGAATAGAGTCACACGTTTAGAAAACACACTATGGCTGCTTAACGGGAAAGGTGAGGTGGGGTGATGCATAAAACAAGGGTTTCAAATTAGCTCAGATACCGTTCCATAAACCCAATAGGTAATAGACAAGACCTACTCCTTGCTCAGTGAATTGGACTCAACACCCCCTATTCACCGCCCAAGAATATATCTGACTAGTAAGAATCTTAAAACCTATGCATTGATATCTCTCTGTAAGTGAGTCAAGTGGGTGTAAAGCGGCAAAAACACAGCAGTGAAAAGCAGGTAAACCCCATTATAAAAATCAATTACTTTTAAAAACCCGTGAAACAAAGACAGTGAAAGAGAGAGAAATTCTTACAAAATTCGTTCAGGGGCTGTGATGCCACCTCGATTGACCATATCTAGACCCACAGCTGATTGAGACATAAGGGTGGACACCCTTGGGGCTGAGAGGTTTGGTCAGGTTGGGTGAGCAAACGCAGACCCTTTAAAATAATACTGCGTGGTACCCATCCCATGGGTCCCAAATCTCCAGGTTCAAGGGCATCTTCCTACATCGAAAACATGCATGAGAAACCCAGAAGATGGTACACCGTGTGATCGGGAAAGGTTTCTAAAACACACCTCATTTCTCATCTCCTTGTGCTCGGGTTCGCCATTCCAGCCGCTTTACTAGCAATCTCCCTCCTTGGAGAATCAGCACCTTTAACCTCCTGTTCCGTACAGGTTGCAATTTGTCCTGAGGATGAACGGGAAGAGGGGGAAGCAATGAGAGACTAGCTCTAGGTGTTGGGACAGGCACAGGTCACTCTATTTTCCCATCAGGAAGAAGATTTAACCACAGGCTCAGCCTGCCGCCCGGGACCAGAATAGGGCCTGAGGCAATCCTGCGCTTTTGCGGCCAACTCCCAAGAAAGCGAGTTGAAAAATGGAGCTCAGGGGCACTGCAATTCACAAAACTGCAGACTTATAAATGATGACTCTCGTCCACAAATATATTGAGGGAAGGCAACGAAGAGGATATGAAAGCAAGGCAGAGTTGCAGGAAACAGATTTCAGGAGGGAGATTCGAATCGCCTTTAAAGCACAGGAAAAGCGGCAAAACCTCGACAATGATGCCCTTGGCCAAAAAGGGCGTATGCGTTTTTTCCTGAATATATTCAGGAAAAACCGCATACGCCCTTTTTGGCCAACCAAGCAACCTGGAAAGGCAAATCAGCGCTACAAAGAAGTCTCGCTTCCCATCGGTCAAAAGGGCCATGCTGAATAAAGTGTCAAAACCAGAAATGCAAAACAGGCCATGGAGAAACGGGAGCCTGGCTACGCTGATGGGCGGGATGTAAATTGCCAACAGCCACTCTGGAGAACTGCACGGTGTGTCCTGAAACATCTAAGAAACTCAGCTTAGGGAGCATAGGGCACTTCCACTCATGGGCGTATAAATTGGGAAAACTAAAAATCAGCAAGACACAGGCACGCCAAAGTTTAGGGCTGCTCTGTTGACAAGAACCTCCACTTCGTTACACCTTAAATATCCCAGGAAAGAGAAAAATGGATAAAGAAGTTGTGGTCCTTATGTACAATGGAATATCACTCAGCCATGAAATCAACGTCATAAGGCTAGTGGCAGCATGATGAGTGGATTTCGGTACGACGATTCTAAATGAAATAAGTCACACAGAAAAAGACACTTATCATAAGATATCACTTATAGAGGGAATGTACAAACCGCTACCCTTGAACTGAATTACAAAACAGAATAGAGTCACACGTTTAGAAAACACACTGTGGCTGCTTAACGGGAAAGGTGAGGTGCGGTGATGCATAAAACAAGGGTTTCAAATTAGCTCAGATACCGTTCCATAAACCCAATATGTAATAGACAAGACCTACTCCTTGCTCAATGAATTGGACTCAACACCCCCTATTCACAGCCCAAGAATATATCTGACTAGTAAGAATCTTAAAACCTATGCATTGATATCTCTCTGTAAGTGAGTCAAGTGGGTGTAAAGCGGCAAAATCACAGCAGTGAAAAGCAGGTAAACCCAATTATAAAAATCAATTACTTTTAAAAATCCGTGAAACAAAGACATTGAAAGAGAGAGAAATTCTTACAAAATTCGCTCAGGGGCTGTGATGCCACCTGGATTGACCATATCTAGACCCACAGCTGATTGAGACATAAGGGTGGACACTCTTGGGGCTGAGAGGTTTGGTGAGGTTGGGTGAGCAAACACAGACCCTTTAAAGTAATACTGCGTGGTAACCATCCCATGGGTCCCAAATCTCCAGATTCAAGGGCATCTTCCTACATCGAAAACATGCATGAGAAACCCAGAAGATGGTACACCGTGTGATCGGGAAAGGTTTTCAAAACGCACTTCATTTCTCATCTCCTTGTGCTCGGGTTCGCCATTCCAGCCGCTTTACTAACAATCTCCGTCCTTGGAGAATCAGCACCTTTAACCTCCTGTTCCGTACAGGTTGCAATTTGTCCTGAGGATGAACGGGAAGAGGGGGAACCAATGACAGACTAGCTCTAGGTGTTGGGACAGGCACAGGTCACTCTATTTTCCCATCAGGAAGAAGAATTAACCACAGGCTCAGCCTGCCGCCCGGGACCAGAATAGGGCCTGAAGCAATCCTGCGCTTTTGCGGCAGCTCCCAAGAAAGCGAGTTGAAAAATGGAGCTCAGGGGCACTGCAATTCACAAACCTGCAGATTTATAAATGATGACTCTCGTCCACAAATATATTGAGGGAAGGCAACGAAGAGGATTTGAAAGCAAGGCAGAATTGCAGGAAACAGATTTCAGGAGGGAGATTCGAATCGCCTTTAAAGCACAGGAAAAGCGGCAAAACCTCGACAATGATGCCCTTGGCCAAAAAGGGCGTATGCGTTTTTTCCTGAATATATTCAGGAAAAAACGCATACGCCCTTTTTGGCCAACCAAGCAACCTGGAAAGGCAAATCAGCGATACAAAGAAGTCTCGCTTCCCATCGGTCAAAAGGGCCATGCTGAATAAAGTGTCAAAACCAGAAATGCAGGACAGGACACGGAGAAACGGGGGCATGGCTACGCTGATGGGCGGGATGTAAATTGCCAACAGCCACTCTGGAGAAGTGCACGGTGTGTCTTGAAACATCTGAAAAACTCAGCTTAGGGAGCATAGGGCACTTCCACTCATGGGCGTATAAATTGGGAAAACTAAAAATCAGCAAGACACAGGCACCCCAAAGTTTAGGGCTGCTGTGTTGACAAGAACCTCCACTTCGTTACACCTTAAATATCCCAGGAAAGAGAAAAATGGATAAAGAAGTTGTGGGCCTTATGTACAATGGAATATCACTCAGCCATGAAATCAACGTCATAAGGCTAGTAGCAGCATGATGAGTCGATTTAGGTACGACGATTCTAAGTGAAATAAGTCACACAGAAAAAGACACTTATCATAAGATATCACTTATAGAGGGAATGTAAAAACCGCTACCCTTGAACTGAATTACAAAACAGAATAGAGTCACACGTTTAGAAAACACACTACGGCTGCTTAACGGGAAAGGTGAGGTGGGGTGATGCATAAAACAAGGGTTTCAAATTAGCTCAGATACCATTCAATAAACCCAATATGTAATAGACAAGACCTACTCCTTCCTCAATGAATTGGACTCAACACCCCCTATTCACCGCCCAAGAATATATCTGACTACTATGAATCTTAAAACCTATGCATTGATATCTCTCTGTAAGTGAGTCAAGTGGGTGTAAAGCGGCAAAATCACAGCAGTGAAAAGCAGGTAAACCCCATTATAAAATCAATTACTTTTAAAAACCCGTGAAACAAAGACAGTGAAAGAGAGAGAAATTCTTACAAAATTCGTTCAGGGGCTGTGATGCCACCTGGATTGACCATACCTAGACCCACAGCTGATTGAGACATAAGGGTGGACACTCTTGGGGCTGAGAGGTTTGGTCAGGTTGGGTGAGCAAACGCAGACCCTTTAAAGTAATACTACATGGTACCCATCCCATGGGTCCCAAATCTCCAGGTTCAAGGGCATCTTCCTACATCGAAAACATGCATGAGAAACCCAGAAGATGGTACACCGTGTGATCGGGAAAGGTTTCTAAAACGCACCTCATTTCTCATCTCCTTGTGCTCGGGTTCGCCATTCCAGCCGCTTTACTAGCAATCTCCCTCCTTGGAGAATCAGCACCTTTAACCTCCTGTTCCGTACAGGTTGCAATTTGTCCTGAGGATGAACGGGAAGAGGGGGATCCAATGAGAGACTAGCTCTAGGTGTTGGGACAGGCACAGGTCACTCTATTTTCCCATCAGGAAGAAGATTTAACCACAGGCTCAGCCTGCCGCCCGGGACCAGAATAGGGCCTGAGGCAATCCTGCGCTTTTGCGGCCAACTCCCAAGAAAGCGAGTTGAAAAATGGAGCTCAGGGGCACTGCAATTCACAAAACTGCAGACTTATAAATGATGACTCTCGTCCACAAATATATTGAGGGAAGGCAACGAAGAGGATATGAAAGCAAGGCAGAGTTGCAGGAAACAGATTTCAGGAGGGAGATTCGAATCGCCTTTAAAGCACAGGAAAAGCGGCAAAACCTCGACAATGATGCCCTTGGCCAAAAAGGGCGTATGCGTTTTTTCCTGAATATATTCAGGAAAAAACGCATACGCCCTTTTTGGCCAACCAAGCAACCTGGAAAGGCAAATCAGCGCTACAAAGAAGTCTCGCTTCCCATCGGTCAAAAGGGCCATGCTGAATAAAGTGTCAAAACCAGAAATGCAAAACAGGCCATGGAGAAACGGGAGCCTGGCTACGCTGATGGGCGGGATGTAAATTGCCAACAGCCACTCTGGAGAACTGCACGGTGTGTCCTGATACATCTAAGAAACTCAGCTTAGGGAGCATAGGGCACTTCCACTCATGGGCGTATAAATTGGGAAAACTAAAAATCAGCAAGACACAGGCACGCCAAAGTTTAGGGCTGCTCTGTTGACAAGAACCTCCACTTCGTTACACCTTAAATATCCCAGGAAAGAGAAAAATGGATAAAGAAGTTGTGGTCCTTATGTACAATGGAATATCACTCAACCATGAAATCAACGTCATAAGGCTAGTGGCAGCAAGATGAGTGGATTTCGGTACGACGATTCTAAATGAAATAAGTCACACAGAAAAAGACACTTATCATAAGATATCACTTATAGAGGGAATGTACAAACCGCTACCCTTGAACTGAATTACAAAACAGAATAGAGTCACACGTTTAGAAAACACACTGTGGCTGCTTAACGGGAAAGGTGAGGTTGGGTGATGCATAAAACAAGGGTTTCAAATTATCTCAGATACAGTTCCATAAACCCAATATGTAATAGACAAGACCTAATCCTTGCTCAAGGAATTGGACTCAGCACCTCCTATTCACCGCCCAAGAATATATCTGACTAGTAAGAATCTTAAAACCTATGCATTGATATCTCTCTGTAAGTGAGTCAAGAGGGTGTAAAGCGGCAAAAACACAGCAGTGAAAAGCAGGTAAACCCCATTATAAAAATCAATTACTTTTAAAAACCCGTGAAACAAAGACAGTGAAAGAGAGAGAAATTCTTACAAAATTCGTTCAGGGGCTGTGATGCCACCTGGATTGACCATATCTAGACCCACAGCTGATTGAGTCATAAGGGTGGACACTCTTGGGGCTGAGAGGTTTGGTGAGGTTGGGTGAGCAAACACAGACCCTTTAAAGTAATACCGCGTGGTACCCATCCCATGGGTCCCAAATCTCCAGATTCAAGGGCATCTTCCTAATCGAAAACATGCATGAGAAACCCAGAAGATGGTACACCGTGTGATCGGGAAAGGTTTTCAAAACGCACTTCATTTCTCATCTCCTTGTGCTCGGGTTCGCCATTCCAGCCGCTTTACTAACAATCTCCGTCCTTGGAGAATCAGCACCTTTAACCTCCTGTTCCGTACAGGTTGCAATTTGTCCTGAGGATGAACGGGAAGAGGGGGAACCAATGAGAGACTAGCTCTAGGTGTTGGGACAGGCACAGGTCTATTTTCCCATCAGGAAGAAGAATTAACCACAGGCTCAGCCTGCCGCCCGGGACCAGAATAGGGCCTGAAGCAATCCTGCGCTTTTGCGGCAGCTCCCAAGAAAGCGAGTTGAAAAATGGAGCTCAGGGGCCCTGCAATTCACAAACCTGCAGACTTATAAATGATGACTATCGTCCACGAATATATTGAGGGAAGGCAACGAAGAGGATTTGAAAGGAAGGGAGATTTGCAGGAAACAGATTTCAGGAGGGAGATTCGAATCGCCTTTAAAGCACAGGAAAAGCGGCAAAACCTCGACAATGATGCCCTTGGCCAAAAAGAGCGTATGCGTTTTTTCCTGAATATATTCAGGAAAAAACGCATACGCCCTTTTTGGCCAACCAAGCAACCTAGAAAGGCAAATCAGCACTACAAAGAAGTCTCGCTTCCCATCGGTCAAAAGGGCCATGCTGAATAAAGTGTCAAAACCAGAAATGCAGGACAGGCCATGGAGAAACGGGAGCCTGGCTACGCTGATGGGCGGGATGTAAATTGCCAACAGCCACTCTGGAGAACTGCACGGTGTGTCCTGAAACATCTAAGAAACTCAGCTTAGGGAGCATAGGGCACTTCCACTCATGGGCGTATAAATTGGGAAAACTAAAAATCAGCAAGACACAGGCACCCCAAAGTTTAGGGCTGCTCTGTTGACAAGAACCTTCACTTCGTTACACCTTAAATATCCCAGGAAAGAGAAAAATGGATAAAGAAGTTGTGGTCCTTATGTACAATGGAATATCACTCAACCATGAAATCAACGTCATAAGGCTCGTAGCAGCATGATGAGTGGATTTAGGTACGACGATTCTAAGTGAAATAAGTCACACAGAATAAGACACTTGTCATAAGATATCACTTATAGAGGGAATGTAAAAACCGCTACCCTTGAACTGAATTACAAAACACAACAGAGTCACACGTTTAGAAAACACACTATGGCTGCTTAACGGGAAAGGTGAGGTGGGGTGATGCTAAAACAAGGGATTCAAATGAGCTCAGATACCGTTCCATAAACCCAATATGTAATAGACAAGACCTACTCCTTGCTCAATGAATTGGACTCAACACCCCCTATTCACCGCCCCAGAATATATCTGACGAGTAAGAATCTTAAAACCTATGTATTGATGACTCTGTAAGTGAGTCAAGTGGGTGAAAAGCGGCAGAAACACAGCAGTTAAAAGCAGGTAAACGCCATTATAAAAATCAATTACTTTTAAAAACCCGTGAAACAAAGACAGTGAAAGAGAGAGAAATTCTTACAAAATTCGTTCAGGGGCTGTGATGCCACCTGGATGGACAATATCTAGACCCACAGCTGATTGAGACATAAGGGTGGACACTCTTGGCGCTGAGAGGTTTGGTGAGGTTGGGTGAGCAAACGCAGACCCTTTAAAGTAATACTGCGTGGTACCCATCCCATGGGTCCGAAATCTCCAGGTTCAAGGGCATCTTCCTACATCGAAAACATGCATGAGAAACCCAGAAGATGGTACACCGTGTGATCGGGAAAGGTTTTTAAACGCACCTCATTTCTCATCTCCTTGTGCTCGGGTTCGCCATTCCAGCCGCTTTACTAGCAATCTCCCTCCTTGGAGAATCAGCACCTTTAACCTCCTGTTCCGTACAGGTTGCAATTTGTCCTGAGGATGAACGGGAAGAGGGGGAACCAATGAGAGACTAGCTCTAGGTGTTGGGACAGGCATAGGTGACTCTATTTTCCCATCAGGAAGAAGAATTAACCACAGGCTCAGCCTACCACCCGGGACCAGAATAGGGCCTGAAGCAATCCTGCGCTTTTGCGGCCAGCTCCCAAGAAATCGAGTTGAAAAATGGAGCTCAGGGGCACTGCAATTCACAAACCTGCAGACTTATAAATGATGACTCTCGTCCACAAATATATTGAGGGAAGGCAACGAAGAGGATTTGAAAGCAAGGCAGAATTGCAGGAAACAGATTTCAGGAGGGAGATTCGAATCGCCTTTAAAGCACAGGAAAAGCGGCAAAACCTCGACAATGATGCCCTTGGCCAAAAAGGGCGTATGCGTTTTTTCCTGAATATATTCAGGAAAAAACGCATACGCCCTTTTTGGCCAACCAAGCAACCTGGAAAGGCAAATCAGCGCTACAAAGTAGTCTCGCTTCCCATCGGTCAAAAGGGCCATGCTGAATAAAGTGTCAAAACCAGAAATGCAAAACAGGCCATGGAGAAACGGGAGCCTGGCTACGCTGATGGGCGGGATGTAAATTGCCAACAGCCACTCTGGAGAAGTGCACGGTGTGTCCTGAAACATCTAAAAAACTCAGCTTAGGGAGCATAGGGCACTTCCACTCATGGGTGTATAAGTTGGGAAAACTAAAAATCAGCAAGACACAGGCACCCCAAAGTTTAGGGCTGCTCTGTTGACAAGACCCTCCACTTCGTTACACCTTAAATATCCCAGGAAAGGGAAAAATGGATAAAGAAGTTGTGGTCCTTATGTACAATGGAATATCACTCAGCCATGAAATCAACGTCATAAGGCTAGTGGCAGCAAGATGAGGGGATTTCGGTACGACGATTCTAAATGAAATAAGTCACACAGAAAAAGACACTTATCATAAGATATCACTTATAGAGGGAATGTACAAACCGCTACCCTTGAACTGAATTACAAAACAGAATAGAGTCACACGTTTAGAAAACAAACTGTGGCTGCTTAACGGGAAAGGTGAGGTGGGGTGATGCATAAAACAAGGGTTTCAAATTAGCTCAGATACCGTTCCATAAACCCAATATGTAATAGACAAGACCTACTCCTTGCTCAATGAATTGGACTCAACACCCCCTATTCACAGACCAAGAATATATCTGATTAGTAAGAATCTTAAAACCTATGCATTGATATCTCTCTGTAAGTGAGTCAAGTGGGTGTAAAGCGGCAAAATCACAGCAGTGAAAAGCAGGTAAACCCCATTATAAAAATCAATTACTTTTAAAAACCCGTGAAACAAAGACAGTGAAAGAGAGAGAAATTCTTACAAAATTCGCTCAGAGGCTGTGATTCCACCTGGATTGACCATATCTAGACCCACAGCTGATTGAGACATAAGGGTGGACACTCTTGGGGCTGAGAGGTTTGGTGAGGTTGGGTGAGCAAACACAGACCCTTTAAAGTAATACTGCGTGGTACCCATCCCATGGGTCCCAAATCTCCAGATTCAAGGGCATCTTCCTACATCGAAAACATGCATGAGAAACCCAGAAGATGGTACACCGTGTGATCGGGAAAGGTTTTCAAAACGCACTTCATTTCTCATCTCCTTGTGCTCGGGTTCGCCATTCCAGCCGCTTTACTAACAATCTCCGTCCTTGGAGAATCAGCACCTTTAACCTCCTGTTCCGTACAGGTTGCAATTTGTCCTGAGGATGAACGGGAAGAGGGGGAAGCAATGAGAGACTAGCTCTAGGTGTTGGGACAGGCACAGGTCACTCTATTTTCCCATCAGGAAGAAGAATTAACCACAGGCTCAGCCTGCCGCCCGGGACCAGAATAGGGCCTGAAGCAATCCTGCGCTTTTGCGGCCAGCTCCCAAGAAAGCGAGTTGAAAAATGGAGCTCAGGGGCACTGCAATTCACAAACCTGCAGACTTATAAATGATGACTCTCGTCCACAAATATATTGAGGGAAGGCAACGAAGAGTATTTGAAAGCAAGGCAGAATTGCAGGAAACAGATTTCAGGAGGGAGATTCGAATCGCCTTTAAAGCACAGGAAAAGCGGCAAAACCTCGACAATGATGCCCTTGGCCAAAAAGGGCGTATGCGTTTTTTCCTGAATATATTCAGGAAAAAACGCATACGCCCTTTTTGGCCAACCAAGCAACCTGGAAAGGCAAATCAGCGCTACAAAGAAGTCTCGCTTCCCATCGGTCAAAAGGGCCATGTTGAATAAAGTGTCAAAACCAGAAATGCAAAACAGGCCATGGAGAAACGGGAGCCTGGCTACGCTGATGGGCGGGAGGTAAATTGCCAACAGCCACTCTGGAGAAGTGCACGGTGTGTCCTGAAACATCTAAAAAACTCAGCTTAGGGAGCATAGGGCACTTCCACTCATGGGCGTATAAGTTGGGAAAAGTAAAAATCAGCAAGACACAGGCACCCCAAAGTTTAGGGCTGCTCTGTTGACAAGACCCTCCACTTCGTTACACCTTAAATATCCCAGGAAAGGGAAAAATGGATAAAGAAGTTGTGGTCCTTATGTACAATGGAATATCACTCAGCCATGAAATCAACGTCATAAGGCTAGTAGCAGCAAGATGAGTGGATTTAGGTAGGACGATTCTAAGTGAAATAAGTCACACAGAAAAAGATACTTATCATAAGATATCACTTATAGAGGGAATATAAAAACCGCTACCCTTGAACTGAATTACAAATCAGTGCAGGGTCACACGTTTAGAAAACACACTATGGCTGCTTAACGGGAAAGGTGAGGTGGGGTGATGCATAAAACAAGGGTTTCAAATTAGCTCAGATACCGTTCCATAAACCCAATAGGTAATAGACAAGACCTACTCCTTGCTCAGTGAATTGGACTCAACACCCCCTATTCACCGCCCAAGAATATATCTGACTAGTAAGAATCTTAAAACCTATGCATTGATATCTCTCTGTAAGTGAGTCAAGTGGGTGTAAAGCGGCAAAAACACAGCAGTGAAAAGCAGGTAAACCCCATTATAAAAATCAATTACTTTTAAAAACCCGTGAAACAAAGACAGTGAAAGAGAGAGAAATTCTTACAAAATTCGTTCAGGGGCTGTGATGCCACATGGATTGACCATATCTAGACCCACAGCTGATTGAGACATAAGGGTGGACACTCTTGGGGCTGAGAGGTTTGGTGAGGTTGGGTGAGCAAACGCAGACCCTTTAAAATAATACTGTGTGGTACCCATCCCATGGGTCCCAAATCTCCAGGTTCAAGGGCATCTTCCTACATCGAAAGCATGCATGAGAAACCCAGAAGATGCTACACCGTGTGATCCGGAAAGGTTTTCAAAACGCACCTCATTTCTCATCTCCTTGTGCTCGGGTTTGCCATTCCAGCCACTTTACTAGCAATCTCCCTCTTTGGAGAATCAGCACCTTTAACCTCCTGTTCCGTACAGGTTGCAATTTGTCCTGAGGATGAACGGGAAGAGGGGGAACCAATGAGAGACTAGCTCTAGGTGTTGGGACAGGCATAGGTGACTCTATTTTCCCATCAGGAAGAAGAATTAACCACAGGCTCAGCCTACCACCCGGGACCAGAATAGGGCCTGAAGCAATCCTGCGCTTTTGCGGCCAGCTCCCAAGAAATCGAGTTGAAAAATGGAGCTCAGGGGCACTGCAATTCACAAACCTGCAGACTTATAAATGATGACTCTCGTCCACAAATATATTGAGGGAAGGCAACGAAGAGGATTTGAAAGCAAGGCAGAATTGCAGGAAACAGATTTCAGGAGGGAGATTCGAATCGCCTTTAAAGCACAGGAAAAGCGGCAAAACCTCGACAATGATGCCCTTGGCCAAAAAGGGCGTATGCGTTTTTTCCTGAATATATTCAGGAAAAAACGCATACGCCCTTTTTGGCCAACCAAGCAACCTGGAAAGGCAAATCAGCGCTACAAAGTAGTCTCGCTTCCCATCGGTCAAAAGGGCCATGCTGAATAAAGTGTCAAAACCAGAAATGCAAAACAGGCCATGGAGAAACGGGAGCCTGGCTACGCTGATGGGCGGGATGTAAATTGCCAACAGCCACTCTGGAGAAGTGCACGGTGTGTCCTGAAACATCTAAAAAACTCAGCTTAGGGAGCATAGGGCACTTCCACTCATGGGTGTATAAGTTGGGAAAACTAAAAATCAGCAAGACACAGGCACCCCAAAGTTTAGGGCTGCTCTGTTGACAAGACCCTCCACTTCGTTACACCTTAAATATCCCAGGAAAGGGAAAAATGGATAAAGAAGTTGTGGTCCTTATGTACAATGGAATATCACTCAGCCATGAAATCAACGTCATAAGGCTAGTGGCAGCAAGATGAGGGGATTTCGGTACGACGATTCTAAATGAAATAAGTCACACAGAAAAAGACACTTATCATAAGATATCACTTATAGAGGGAATGTACAAACCGCTACCCTTGAACTGAATTACAAAACAGAATAGAGTCACACGTTTAGAAAACAAACTGTGGCTGCTTAACGGGAAAGGTGAGGTGGGGTGATGCATAAAACAAGGGTTTCAAATTAGCTCAGATACCGTTCCATAAACCCAATATGTAATAGACAAGACCTACTCCTTGCTCAATGAATTGGACTCAACACCCCCTATTCACAGACCAAGAATATATCTGATTAGTAAGAATCTTAAAACCTATGCATTGATATCTCTCTGTAAGTGAGTCAAGTGGGTGTAAAGCGGCAAAATCACAGCAGTGAAAAGCAGGTAAACCCCATTATAAAAATCAATTACTTTTAAAAACCCGTGAAACAAAGACAGTGAAAGAGAGAGAAATTCTTACAAAATTCGCTCAGAGGCTGTGATTCCACCTGGATTGACCATATCTAGACCCACAGCTGATTGAGACATAAGGGTGGACACTCTTGGGGCTGAGAGGTTTGGTGAGGTTGGGTGAGCAAACACAGACCCTTTAAAGTAATACTGCGTGGTACCCATCCCATGGGTCCCAAATCTCCAGATTCAAGGGCATCTTCCTACATCGAAAACATGCATGAGAAACCCAGAAGATGGTACACCGTGTGATCGGGAAAGGTTTTCAAAACGCACTTCATTTCTCATCTCCTTGTGCTCGGGTTCGCCATTCCAGCCGCTTTACTAACAATCTCCGTCCTTGGAGAATCAGCACCTTTAACCTCCTGTTCCGTACAGGTTGCAATTTGTCCTGAGGATGAACGGGAAGAGGGGGAACCAATGAGAGACTAGCTCTAGGTGTTGGGACAGGCACAGGTCACTCTATTTTCCCATCAGGAAGAAGAATTAACCACAGGCTCAGCCTGCCGCCCGGGACCAGAATAGGGCCTGAATCAATCCTGCGCTTTTGCGGCCAGCTCCCAAGAAAGCGAGTTGAAAAATGGAGCTCAGGGGCACTGCAATTCACAAACCTGCAGATTTATAAATGATGACTCTCGTCCACAAATATATTGAGGGAAGGCAACGAAGAGGATTTGAAAGCAAGGCAGAATTGCAGGAAACAGATTTCAGGAGGGAGATTCGAATCGCCTTTAAAGCACAGGAAAAGCGGCAAAACCTCGACAATGATGCCCTTGGCCAAAAAGGGCGTATGCGTTTTTTCCTGAATATATTCAGGAAAAAACGCATACGCCCTTTTTGGCCAACCAAGCAACCTGGAAAGGCAAATCAGCGATACAAAGAAGTCTCGCTTCCCATCGGTCAAAAGGGCCATGCTGAATAAAGTGTCAAAACCAGAAATGCAGGACAGGACACGGAGAAACGGGGGCGTGGCTACGCTGATGGGCGGGATGTAAATTGCCAACAGCCACTCTGGAGAAGTGCACGGTGTGTCTTGAAACATCTGAAAAACTCAGCTTAGGGAGCATAGGGCACTTCCACTCATGGGCGTATAAATTGGGAAAACTAAAAATCAGCAAGACACAGGCACCCCAAAGTTTAGGGCTGCTCTGTTGACAAGAACCTCCACTTCGTTACACCTTAAATATCCCAGGAAAGAGAAAAATGGATAAAGAAGTTGTGGTCCTTATGTACAATGGAATATCACTCAGCCATGAAATCAACGTCATAAGGCTAGTAGCAGCATGATGAGTGGATTTAGGTACGACGATTCTAAGTGAAATAAGTCACACAGAAAAAGACACTTATCATAAGATATCACTTATAGAGGGAATGTAAAAACCGCTACCCTTGAACTGAATTAAAAAACAGAATAGAGTCACACGTTTAGAAAACACACTATGGCTGCTTAACGGGAAAGGTGAGGTGGGGTGATGCATAAAACAAGGGTTTCAAATTAGCTCAGATACCGTTCCATAAACCCAATAGGTAATAGACAAGACCTACTCCTTGCTCAGTGAATTGGACTCAACACCCCCTATTCACCGCCCAAGAATATATCTGACTAGTAAGAATCTTAAAACCTATGCATTGATATCTCTCTGTAAGTGAGTCAAGTGGGTGTAAAGCGGCAAAAACACAGCAGTGAAAAGCAGGTAAACCCCATTATAAAAATCAATTACTTTTAAAAACCCGTGAAACAAAGACAGTGAAAGAGAGAGAAATTCTTACAAAATTCGTTCAGGGGCTGTGATGCCACATGGATTGACCATATCTAGACCCACAGCTGATTGAGACATAAGGGTGGACACTCTTGGGGCTGAGAGGTTTGGTGAGGTTGGGTGAGCAAACGCAGACCCTTTAAAATAATACTGTGTGGTACCCATCCCATGGGTCCCAAATCTCCAGGTTCAAGGGCATCTTCCTACATCGAAAGCATGCATGAGAAACCCAGAAGATGCTACACCGTGTGATCCGGAAAGGTTTTCAAAACGCACCTCATTTCTCATCTCCTTGTGCTCGGGTTTGCCATTCCAGCCACTTTACTAGCAATCTCCCTCTTTGGAGAATCAGCACCTTTAACCTCCTGTTCCGTACAGGTTGCAATTTGTCCTGAGGATGAACGGGAAGAGGGGGAACCAATGAGAGACTAGCTCTAGGTGTTGGGACAGGCATAGGTGACTCTATTTTCCCATCAGGAAGAAGAATTAACCACAGGCTCAGCCTACCACCCGGGACCAGAATAGGGCCTGAAGCAATCCTGCGCTTTTGCGGCCAGCTCCCAAGAAATCGAGTTGAAAAATGGAGCTCAGGGGCACTGCAATTCACAAACCTGCAGACTTATAAATGATGACTCTCGTCCACAAATATATTGAGGGAAGGCAACGAAGAGGATTTGAAAGCAAGGCAGAATTGCAGGAAACAGATTTCAGGAGGGAGATTCGAATCGCCTTTAAAGCACAGGAAAAGCGGCAAAACCTCGACAATGATGCCCTTGGCCAAAAAGGGCGTATGCGTTTTTTCCTGAATATATTCAGGAAAAAACGCATACGCCCTTTTTGGCCAACCAAGCAACCTGGAAAGGCAAATCAGCGCTACAAAGTAGTCTCGCTTCCCATCGGTCAAAAGGGCCATGCTGAATAAAGTGTCAAAACCAGAAATGCAAAACAGGCCATGGAGAAACGGGAGCCTGGCTACGCTGATGGGCGGGATGTAAATTGCCAACAGCCACTCTGGAGAAGTGCACGGTGTGTCCTGAAACATCTAAAAAACTCAGCTTAGGGAGCATAGGGCACTTCCACTCATGGGTGTATAAGTTGGGAAAACTAAAAATCAGCAAGACACAGGCACCCCAAAGTTTAGGGCTGCTCTGTTGACAAGACCCTCCACTTCGTTACACCTTAAATATCCCAGGAAAGGGAAAAATGGATAAAGAAGTTGTGGTCCTTATGTACAATGGAATATCACTCAGCCATGAAATCAACGTCATAAGGCTAGTGGCAGCAAGATGAGGGGATTTCGGTACTACGATTCTAAATGAAATAAGTCACACAGAAAAAGACACTTATCATAAGATATCACTTATAGAGGGAATGTACAAACCGCTACCCTTGAACTGAATTACAAAACAGAATAGAGTCACACGTTTAGAAAACAAACTGTGGCTGCTTAACGGGAAAGGTGAGGTGGGGTGATGCATAAAACAAGGGTTTCAAATTAGCTCAGATACCGTTCCATAAACCCAATATGTAATAGACAAGACCTACTCCTTGCTCAATGAATTGGACTCAACACCCCCTATTCACAGACCAAGAATATATCTGATTAGTAAGAATCTTAAAACCTATGCATTGATATCTCTCTGTAAGTGAGTCAAGTGGGTGTAAAGCGGCAAAATCACAGCAGTGAAAAGCAGGTAAACCCCATTATAAAAATCAATTACTTTTAAAAACCCGTGAAACAAAGACAGTGAAAGAGAGAGAAATTCTTACAAAATTCGCTCAGAGGCTGTGATTCCACCTGGATTGACCATATCTAGACCCACAGCTGATTGAGACATAAGGGTGGACACTCTTGGGGCTGAGAGGTTTGGTGAGGTTGGGTGAGCAAACACAGACCCTTTAAAGTAATACTGCGTGGTACCCATCCCATGGGTCCCAAATCTCCAGATTCAAGGGCATCTTCCTACATCGAAAACATGCATGAGAAACCCAGAAGATGGTACACCGTGTGATCGGGAAAGGTTTTCAAAACGCACTTCATTTCTCATCTCCTTGTGCTCGGGTTCGCCATTCCAGCCGCTTTACTAACAATCTCCGTCCTTGGAGAATCAGCACCTTTAACCTCCTGTTCCGTACAGGTTGCAATTTGTCCTGAGGATGAACGGGAAGAGGGGGAACCAATGAGAGACTAGCTCTAGGTGTTGGGACAGGCACAGGTCACTCTATTTTCCCATCAGGAAGAAGAATTAACCACAGGCTCAGCCTGCCGCCCGGGACCAGAATAGGGCCTGAATCAATCCTGCGCTTTTGCGGCCAGCTCCCAAGAAAGCGAGTTGAAAAATGGAGCTCAGGGGCACTGCAATTCACAAACCTGCAGATTTATAAATGATGACTCTCGTCCACAAATATATTGAGGGAAGGCAACGAAGAGGATTTGAAAGCAAGGCAGAATTGCAGGAAACAGATTTCAGGAGGGAGATTCGAATCGCCTTTAAAGCACAGGAAAAGCGGCAAAACCTCGACAATGATGCCCTTGGCCAAAAAGGGCGTATGCGTTTTTTCCTGAATATATTCAGGAAAAAACGCATACGCCCTTTTTGGCCAACCAAGCAACCTGGAAAGGCAAATCAGCGATACAAAGAAGTCTCGCTTCCCATCGGTCAAAAGGGCCATGCTGAATAAAGTGTCAAAACCAGAAATGCAGGACAGGACACGGAGAAACGGGGGCGTGGCTACGCTGATGGGCGGGATGTAAATTGCCAACAGCCACTCTGGAGAAGTGCACGGTGTGTCTTGAAACATCTGAAAAACTCAGCTTAGGGAGCATAGGGCACTTCCACTCATGGGCGTATAAATTGGGAAAACTAAAAATCAGCAAGACACAGGCACCCCAAAGTTTAGGGCTGCTCTGTTGACAAGAACCTCCACTTCGTTACACCTTAAATATCCCAGGAAAGAGAAAAATGGATAAAGAAGTTGTGGTCCTTATGTACAATGGAATATCACTCAGCCATGAAATCAACGTCATAAGGCTAGTAGCAGCATGATGAGTGGATTTAGGTACGACGATTCTAAGTGAAATAAGTCACACAGAAAAAGACACTTATCATAAGATATCACTTATAGAGGGAATGTAAAAACCGCTACCCTTGAACTGAATTAAAAAACAGAATAGAGTCACACGTTTAGAAAACACACTATGGCTGCTTAACGGGAAAGGTGAGGTGGGGTGATGCATAAAACAAGGGTTTCAAATTAGCTCAGATACCGTTCCATAAACCCAATAGGTAATAGACAAGACCTACTCCTTGCTCAGTGAATTGGACTCAACACCCCCTATTCACCGCCCAAGAATATATCTGACTAGTAAGAATCTTAAAACCTATGCATTGATATCTCTCTGTAAGTGAGTCAAGTGGGTGTAAAGCGGCAAAAACACAGCAGTGAAAAGCAGGTAAACCCCATTATAAAAATCAATTACTTTTAAAAACCCGTGAAACAAAGACAGTGAAAGAGAGAGAAATTCTTACAAAATTCGTTCAGGGGCTGTGATGCCACCTCGATTGACCATATCTAGACCCACAGCTGATTGAGACATAAGGGTGGACACCCTTGGGGCTGAGAGGTTTGGTCAGGTTGGGTGAGCAAACGCAGACCCTTTAAAGTAATACTGCGTGGTACCCATCCCATGGGTCCCAAATCTCCAGGTTCAAGGGCATCTTCCTACATCGAAAACATGCATGAGAAACCCAGAAGATGGTACACCATGTGATCGGGAAAGGTTTCTAAAACGCACCTCATTTCTCATCTCCTTGTGCTCGGGTTCGCCATTCCAGCCGCTTTACTAGCAATCTCCCTCCTTGGAGAATCAGCACCTTTAACCTCCTGTTCCGTACAGGTTGCAATTTGTACTGAGGATGAACGGGAAGAGGGGGAAGCAATGAGAGACTAGCTCTAGGTGTTGGGACAGGCACAGGTCACTCTATTTTCCCATCAGGAAGAAGAATTAACCACAGGCTCAGCCTGCCGCCTGGGACCAGAATAGGGCCTGAAGCAATCCTGCGCTTTTGCGGCCAGCTCCCAAGAAAGCGAGTTGAAAAATGGAGCTCAGGGGCACTGCAATTCACAACCCTGCACACTTATAAATGATGGCTCTGGTCCACAAATATATTGAGGGAAGGCAACGAAGAGGATTTGAAAGCAAGGCAGAATTGCAGGAAACAGATTTCAGGAGGGAGATTCGAATCGCCTTTAAAGCACAGGAAAAGCGGCAAAACCTCGACAATGATGCCCTTGGCCAAAAAGGGCGTATGCGATTTTTCCTGAATATATTCAGGAAAAAACGCATACGCCCTTTTTGGTCAACCAAGCAACCTGGAAAGGCAAATCAGCGCTACAAAGAAGTCTCGCTTCCCATCGGTCAAAAGGGCCATGCTGAATAAAGTGTCAAAACCAGAAATGCAAAACAGGCCATGGAGAAACGGGAGCCTGGCTACGCTGATGGGCGGGATGTAAATTGCCAACAGCCACTCTGGAGAAGTGCACGGTGTGTCCTGAAACATCTAAGAAACTCAGCTTAGGGAGCATAGGGCACTTCCACTCATGGGCGTATAAATTGGGAAAACTAAAAATCAGCAAGACACAGGCACGCCAAAGTTTAGGGCTGCTCTGTTGACAAGAACCTCCACTTCGTTACACCTTAAATATCCCAGGAAAGAGAAAAATGGATAAAGAAGTTGTGGTCCTTATGTACAATGGAATATCACTCAGCCATGAAATCAACGTCATAAGGCTAGTGGCAGCATGATGAGTGGATTTCGGTACGACGATTCTAAATGAAATAAGTCACACAGAAAAAGACACTTATCATAAGATATCACTTATAGAGGGAATGTACAAACCGCTACCCTTGAACTGAATTACAAAACAGAATAGAGTCACACGTTTAGAAAACACACTGTGGCTGCTTAACGGGAAAGGTGAGGTGCGGTGATGCATAAAACAAGGGTTTCAAATTAGCTCAGATACCGTTCCATAAACCCAATATGTAATAGACAAGACCTACTCCTTGCTCAATGAATTGGACTCAACACCCCCTATTCACAGCCCAAGAATATATCTGACTAGTAAGAATCTTAAAACCTATGCATTGATATCTCTCTGTAAGTGAGTCAAGTGGGTGTAAAGCGGCAAAATCACAGCAGTGAAAAGCAGGTAAACCCAATTATAAAAATCAATTACTTTTAAAAATCCGTGAAACAAAGACATTGAAAGAGAGAGAAATTCTTACAAAATTCGCTCAGGGGCTGTGATGCCACCTGGATTGACCATATCTAGACCCACAGCTGATTGAGACATAAGGGTGGACACTCTTGGGGCTGAGAGGTTTGGTGAGGTTGGGTGAGCAAACACAGACCCTTTAAAGTAATACTGCGTGGTAACCATCCCATGGGTCCCAAATCTCCAGATTCAAGGGCATCTTCCTACATCGAAAACATGCATGAGAAACCCAGAAGATGGTACACCGTGTGATCGGGAAAGGTTTTCAAAACGCACTTCATTTCTCATCTCCTTGTGCTCGGGTTCGCCATTCCAGCCGCTTTACTAACAATCTCCGTCCTTGGAGAATCAGCACCTTTAACCTCCTGTTCCGTACAGGTTGCAATTTGTCCTGAGGATGAACGGGAAGAGGGGGAACCAATGAGAGACTAGCTCTAGGTGTTGGGACAGGCACAGGTCACTCTATTTTCCCATCAGGAAGAAGAATTAACCACAGGCTCAGCCTGCCGCCCGGGACCAGAATAGGGCCTGAAGCAATCCTGCGCTTTTGCGGCAGCTCCCAAGAAAGCGAGTTGAAAAATGGAGCTCAGGGGCACTGCAATTCACAAACCTGCAGATTTATAAATGATGACTCTCGTCCACAAATATATTGAGGGAAGGCAACGAAGAGGATTTGAAAGCAAGGCAGAATTGCAGGAAACAGATTTCAGGAGGGAGATTCGAATCGCGTTTAAAGCACAGGAAAAGCGGCAAAACCTCGACAATGATGCCCTTGGCCAAAAAGGGCGTATGCGTTTTTTCCTGAATATATTCAGGAAAAAACGCATACGCCCTTTTTGGCCAACCAAGCAACCTGGAAAGGCAAATCAGCGATACAAAGAAGTCTCGCTTCCCATCGGTCAAAAGGGCCATGCTGAATAAAGTGTCAAAACCAGAAATGCAGGACAGGACACAGAGAAACGGGGGCATGGCTACGCTGATGGGCGGGATGTAAATTGCCAACAGCCACTCTGGAGAAGTGCACGGTGTGTCTTGAAACATCTGAAAAACTCAGCTTAGGGAGCATAGGGCACTTCCACTCATGGGCGTATAAATTGGGAAAACTAAAAATCAGCAAGACACAGGCACCCCAAAGTTTAGGGCTGCTGTGTTGACAAGAACCTCCACTTCGTTACACCTTAAATATCCCAGGAAAGAGAAAAATGGATAAAGAAGTTGTGGGCCTTATGTACAATGGAATATCACTCAGCCATGAAATCAACGTCATAAGGCTAGTAGCAGCATGATGAGTCGATTTAGGTACGACGATTCTAAGTGAAATAAGTCACACAGAAAAAGACACTTATCATAACATATCACTTATAGAGGGAATGTAAAAACCGCTACCCTTGAACTGAATTACAAAACAGAATAGAGTCACACGTTTAGAAAACACACTACGGCTGCTTAACGGGAAAGGTGAGGTGGGGTGATGCATAAAACAAGGGTTTCAAATTAGCTCAGATACCATTCAATAAACCCAATATGTAATAGACAAGACCTACTCCTTCCTCAATGAATTGGACTCAACACCCCCTATTCACCGCCCAAGAATATATCTGACTACTATGAATCTTAAAACCTATGCATTGATATCTCTCTGTAAGTGAGTCAAGTGGGTGTAAAGCGGCAAAATCACAGCAGTGAAAAGCAGGTAAACCCCATTATAAAATCAATTACTTTTAAAAACCCGTGAAACAAAGACAGTGAAAGAGAGAGAAATTCTTACAAAATTCGTTCAGGGGCTGTGATGCCACCTGGATTGACCATACCTAGACCCACAGCTGATTGAGACATAAGGGTGGACACTCTTGGGGCTGAGAGGTTTGGTCAGGTTGGGTGAGCAAACGCAGACCCTTTAAAGTAATACTACATGGTACCCATCCCATGGGTCCCAAATCTCCAGGTTCAAGGGCATCTTCCTACATCGAAAACATGCATGAGAAACCCAGAAGATGGTACACCGTGTGATCGGGAAAGGTTTCTAAAACGCACCTCATTTCTCATCTCCTTGTGCTCGGGTTCGCCATTCCAGCCGCTTTACTAGCAATCTCCCTCCTTGGAGAATCAGCACCTTTAACCTCCTGTTCCGTACAGGTTGCAATTTGTCCTGAGGATGAACGGGAAGAGGGGGAAGCAATGAGAGACTAGCTCTAGGTGTTGGGACAGGCACAGGTCACTCTATTTTCCCATCAGGAAGAAGATTTAACCACAGGCTCAGCCTGCCGCCCGGGACCAGAATAGGGCCTGAGGCAATCCTGCGCTTTTGCGGCCAACTCCCAAGAAAGCGAGTTGAAAAATGGAGCTCAGGGGCACTGCAATTCACAAAACTGCAGACTTATAAATGATGACTCTCGTCCACAAATATATTGAGGGAAGGCAACGAAGAGGATATGAAAGCAAGGCAGAGTTGCAGGAAACAGATTTCAGGAGGGAGATTCGAATCGCCTTTAAAGCACAGGAAAAGCGGCAAAACCTCGACAATGATGCCCTTGGCCAAAAAGGGCGTATGCGATTTTTCCTGAATATATTCAGGAAAAAACGCATACGCCCTTTTTGGTCAACCAAGCAACCTGGAAAGGCAAATCAGCGCTACAAAGAAGTCTCGCTTCCCATCGGTCAAAAGGGCCATGCTGAATAAAGTGTCAAAACCAGAAATGCAAAACAGGCCATGGAGAAACGGGAGCCTGGCTACGCTGATGGGCGGGATGTAAATTGCCAACAGCCACTCTGGAGAACTGCACGGTGTGTCCTGAAACATCTAAGAAACTCAGCTTAGGGAGCATAGGGCACTTCCACTCATGGGCGTATAAATTGGGAAAACTAAAAATCAGCAAGACACAGGCACGCCAAAGTTTAGGGCTGCTCTGTTGACAAGAACCTCCACTTCGTTACACCTTAAATATCCCAGGAAAGAGAAAAATGGATAAAGAAGTTGTGGTCCTTATGTACAATGGAATATCACTCAGCCATGAAATCAACGTCATAAGGCTAGTGGCAGCATGATGAGTGGATTTCGGTACGACGATTCTAAATGAAATAAGTCACACAGAAAAAGACACTTATCATAAGATATCACTTATAGAGGGAATGTACAAACCGCTACCCTTGAACTGAATTACAAAACAGAATAGAGTCACACGTTTAGAAAACACACTGTGGCTGCTTAACGGGAAAGGTGAGGTGCGGTGATGCATAAAACAAGGGTTTCAAATTAGCTCAGATACCGTTCCATAAACCCAATATGTAATAGACAAGACCTACTCCTTGCTCAATGAATTGGACTCAACACCCCCTATTCACAGCCCAAGAATATATCTGACTAGTAAGAATCTTAAAACCTATGCATTGATATCTCTCTGTAAGTGAGTCAAGTGGGTGTAAAGCGGCAAAATCACAGCAGTGAAAAGCAGGTAAACCCAATTATAAAAATCAATTACTTTTAAAAATCCGTGAAACAAAGACATTGAAAGAGAGAGAAATTCTTACAAAATTCGCTCAGGGGCTGTGATGCCACCTGGATTGACCATATCTAGACCCACAGCTGATTGAGACATAAGGGTGGACACTCTTGGGGCTGAGAGGTTTGGTGAGGTTGGGTGAGCAAACACAGACCCTTTAAAGTAATACTGCGTGGTAACCATCCCATGGGTCCCAAATCTCCAGATTCAAGGGCATCTTCCTACATCGAAAACATGCATGAGAAACCCAGAAGATGGTACACCGTGTGATCGGGAAAGGTTTTCAAAACGCACTTCATTTCTCATCTCCTTGTGCTCGGGTTCGCCATTCCAGCCGCTTTACTAACAATCTCCGTCCTTGGAGAATCAGCACCTTTAACCTCCTGTTCCGTACAGGTTGCAATTTGTCCTGAGGATGAACGGGAAGAGGGGGAACCAATGAGAGACTAGCTCTAGGTGTTGGGACAGGCACAGGTCACTCTATTTTCCCATCAGGAAGAAGAATTAACCACAGGCTCAGCCTGCCGCCCGGGACCAGAATAGGGCCTGAAGCAATCCTGCGCTTTTGCGGCAGCTCCCAAGAAAGCGAGTTGAAAAATGGAGCTCAGGGGCACTGCAATTCACAAACCTGCAGATTTATAAATGATGACTCTCGTCCACAAATATATTGAGGGAAGGCAACGAAGAGGATTTGAAAGCAAGGCAGAATTGCAGGAAACAGATTTCAGGAGGGAGATTCGAATCGCGTTTAAAGCACAGGAAAAGCGGCAAAACCTCGACAATGATGCCCTTGGCCAAAAAGGGCGTATGCGTTTTTTCCTGTATATATTCAGGAAAAAACGCATACGCCCTTTTTGGCCAACCAAGCAACCTGGAAAGGCAAATCAGCGATACAAAGAAGTCTCGCTTCCCATCGGTCAAAAGGGCCATGCTGAATAAAGTGTCAAAACCAGAAATGCAGGACAGGACACAGAGAAACGGGGGCATGGCTACGCTGATGGGCGGGATGTAAATTGCCAACAGCCACTCTGGAGAAGTGCACGGTGTGTCTTGAAACATCTGAAAAACTCAGCTTAGGGAGCATAGGGCACTTCCACTCATGGGCGTATAAATTGGGAAAACTAAAAATCAGCAAGACACAGGCACCCCAAAGTTTAGGGCTGCTGTGTTGACAAGAACCTCCACTTCGTTACACCTTAAATATCCCAGGAAAGAGAAAAATGGATAAAGAAGTTGTGGGCCTTATGTACAATGGAATATCACTCAGCCATGAAATCAACGTCATAAGGCTAGTAGCAGCATGATGAGTCGATTTAGGTACGACGATTCTAAGTGAAATAAGTCACACAGAAAAAGACACTTATCATAAGATATCACTTATAGAGGGAATGTAAAAACCGCTACCCTTGAACTGAATTACAAAACAGAATAGAGTCACACGTTTAGAAAACACACTACGGCTGCTTAACGGGAAAGGTGAGGTGGGGTGATGCATAAAACAAGGGTTTCAAATTAGCTCAGATACCATTCAATAAACCCAATATGTAATAGACAAGACCTACTCCTTCCTCAATGAATTGGACTCAACACCCCCTATTCACCGCCCAAGAATATATCTGACTACTATGAATCTTAAAACCTATGCATTGATATCTCTCTGTAAGTGAGTCAAGTGGGTGTAAAGCGGCAAAATCACAGCAGTGAAAAGCAGGTAAACCCCATTATAAAATCAATTACTTTTAAAAACCCGTGAAACAAAGACAGTGAAAGAGAGAGAAATTCTTACAAAATTCGTTCAGGGGCTGTGATGCCACCTGGATTGACCATACCTAGACCCACAGCTGATTGAGACATAAGGGTGGACACTCTTGGGGCTGAGAGGTTTGGTCAGGTTGGGTGAGCAAACGCAGACCCTTTAAAGTAATACTACATGGTACCCATCCCATGGGTCCCAAATCTCCAGGTTCAAGGGCATCTTCCTACATCGAAAACATGCATGAGAAACCCAGAAGATGGTACACCGTGTGATCGGGAAAGGTTTCTAAAACGCACCTCATTTCTCATCTCCTTGTGCTCGGGTTCGCCATTCCAGCCGCTTTACTAGCAATCTCCCTCCTTGGAGAATCAGCACCTTTAACCTCCTGTTCCGTACAGGTTGCAATTTGTCCTGAGGATGAACGGGAAGAGGGGGAAGCAATGAGAGACTAGCTCTAGGTGTTGGGACAGGCACAGGTCACTCTATTTTCCCATCAGGAAGAAGATTTAACCACAGGCTCAGCCTGCCGCCCGGGACCAGAATAGGGCCTGAGGCAATCCTGCGCTTTTGCGGCCAACTCCCAAGAAAGCGAGTTGAAAAATGGAGCTCAGGGGCACTGCAATTCACAAAACTGCAGACTTATAAATGATGACTCTCGTCCACAAATATATTGAGGGAAGGCAACGAAGAGGATATGAAAGCAAGGCAGAGTTGCAGGAAACAGATTTCAGGAGGGAGATTCGAATCGCCTTTAAAGCACAGGAAAAGCGGCAAAACCTCGACAATGATGCCCTTGGCCAAAAAGGGCGTATGCGTTTTTTCCTGAATATATTCAGGAAAAAACGCATACGCCCTTTTTGGCCAACCAAGCAACCTGGAAAGGCAAATCAGCGCTACAAAGAAGTCTAGCTTCCCATCGGTCAAAAGGGCCATGCTGAATAAAGTGTCAAAACCAGAAATGCAAAACAGGCCATGGAGAAACGGGAGCCTGGCTACGCTGATGGGCGGGATGTAAATTGCCAACAGCCACTCTGGAGAAGTGCACGGTGTGTCCTGAAACATCGAAAAAAATCAGCTTAGGGAGCATAGGGCACTTCCACTCATGGGCGTATAAATTGGGAAAACTAAAAATCAGCAAGACACAGGCACCCCAAAGTTTAGGGCTGCTCTGTTGACAAGAACCTCCACTTCGTTACACCTTAAATATCCCAGGAAAGAGAAAAATGGATAAAGAAGTTGTGGTCCTTATGTACAATGGAATATCACTCAGCCATGAAATCAACGTCATAAGGCTAGTAGCAGCAAGATGAGTGGATTTAGGTAGGACGATTCTTAGTGAAATAAGTCACACAGAAAAAGATACTTATCATAAGATATCACTTATAGAGGGAATATAAAAACCGCTACCCTTGAACTGAATTACAAATCAGAGCAGGGTAACACGTTTAGAAAACACAGTATGGCTGCTTAACGGGAAAGGTGAGGTGGGGTGATGCATAAAACAAGGGTTTCAAATTAGCTCAGATACCGTTCCATAAACCCAATAGGTAATAGACAAGACCTACTCCTTGCTCAGTGAATTGGACTCAACACCCCCTATTCACCGCCCAAGAATATATCTGACTAGTAAGAATCTTAAAACCTATGCATTGATATCTCTCTGTAAGTGAGTCAAGTGGGTGTAAAGCGGCAAAAACACAGCAGTGAAAAGCAGGTAAACCCCATTATAAAAATCAATTACTTTTAAAAACCCGTGAAACAAAGACAGTTAAAGAGAGAGAAATTCTTACAAAATTCGTTCAGGAGCTGTGATGCCACCTGGATTGACCATATCTAGACCCACAGCTGATTGAGACATAAGGGTGGAAACTCTTGGGGCTGAGAGGTTTGGTGAGGTTGGGTGAGCAAACGTAGACCCTTTAAAGTAATACTGCATGGTACCCATCCCATGGGTCCCAAATCTCCAGGTTCAAGGGCATCTTCCTACATCGAAAGCATGCATGAGAAACCCAGAAGATGGTACACCGTGTGATCCGGAAAGGTTTTCAAAACGCACCTCATTTCTCATCTCCTTGTGCTCGGGTTTGCCATTCCAGCCACTTTACTAGCAATCTCCCTCCTTGGAGAATCAGCACCTTTAACCTCCTGTTCCGTACAGGTTGCAATTTGTCCTGAGGATGAACGGGAAGAGGGGGAACCAATGAGAGACTAGCTCTAGGTGTTGGGACAGGCACAGGTCACTCTATTTTCCCATCAGGAAGAAGAATTAACCACAGGCTCAGCCTGCCGCCCGGGACCAGAATAGGGCCTGAAGCAATCCTGCGCTTTTGCGGCCAACTCCCAAGAAAGCGAGTTGAAAAATGGAGCTCAGGGGCACTGCAATTCACAAACCTGCAGACTTATAAATGATGACTCTCGTCCACAAATATATTGAGGGAAGGCAACGAAGAGGATTGGAAAGCAAGGCAGAATTGCAGGAAACAGATTTCAGGAGGGAGATTCGAATCGCCTTTAAAGCACAGGAAAAGCGGCAAAACCTCGACAATGATGCCCTTGGCCAAAAAGGGCGTATGCGTTTTTTCCTGAATATATTCTGGAAAAAACGCATACGCCCTTTTTGGCCAACCAAGCAACCTGGAAAGGCAAATCAGCGCTACAAAGAAGTCTCGCTTCCCATCGGTCAAAAGGGCCATGCTGAATAAAGTGTCAAAACCAGAAATGCAAAACAGGCCATGGAGAAACGGGAGCCTGGCTACGCTGATGGGCGGGATGTAAATTGCCAACAGCCACTCTGGAGAAGTGCACGGTGTGTCCTGAAACATCGAAAAAAATCAGCTTAGGGAGCATAGGGCACTTCCACTCATGGGCGTATAAATTGGGAAAACTAAAAATCAGCAAGACACAGGCACCCCAAAGTTTAGGGCTGCTCTGTTGACAAGAACCTCCACTTCGTTACACCTTAAATATCCCAGGAAAGAGAAAAATGGATAAAGAAGTTGTGGTCCTTATGTACAATGGAATATCACTCAGCCATGAAATCAACGTCATAAGGCTAGTAGCAGCAAGATGAGTGGATTTAGATAGGACGATTCTAAGTGAAATAAGTCACACAGAAAAAGATACTTATCATAAGATATCACTTATAGAGGGAATATAAAAACCGCTACCCTTGAACTGAATTACAAATCAGAGCAGGGTAACACGTTTAGAAAACACACTATGGCTGCTTAACGGGAAAGGTGAGGTGGGGTGATGCATAAAACAAGGGTTTCAAATTAGCTCAGATACCGTTCCATAAACCCAATAGGTAATAGACAAGACCTACTTCTTGCTCAGTGAATTGGACTCAACACCCCCTATTCACCGCCCAAGAATATATCTGACTAGTAAGAATCTTAAAACCTATGCATTGATATCTCTCTGTAAGTGAGTCCAGTGGGTGTAAAGCGGCAAAAACACAGCAGTGAAAAGCAGGTAAACCCCATTATAAAAATCAATTACTTTTAAAAACCCGTGAAACAAAGACAGTGAAAGAGAGAGAAATTCTTACAAAATTCGTTCAGGGGCTGTGATGCCACCTGGATTGACCATATCTAGACCCACAGTTGATTGAGACATAAGGGTGGACACTCTTGGGGCTGAGAGGTTTGGTGAGGTTGGGTGAGCAAACGCAGACCATTTAAAGTAATACTGCGTGGTACCCATCCCATGGGTCCCAAATCTCCAGGTTCAAGGGCATCTTCCTACATCGAAAGCATGCATGAGAAACCCAGAAGATGGTACACCGTGTGATCCGGAAAGGTTTTCAAAACGCACCTCATTTCTCATCTCCTTGTGCTCGGGTTTGCCATTCCAGCCGCTTTACTAGCAATCTCCCTCCTTGGAGAATCAGCACCTTTAACCTCCTGTTCCGTACAGGTTGCAATTTGTACTGAGGATGAACGGGAAGAGGGGGAAGCAATGAGAGACTAGCTCTAGGTGTTGGGACAGGCACAGGTCACTCTATTTTCCCATCAGGAAGAAGAATTAACCACAGGCTCAGCCTGCCGCCTGGGACCAGAATAGGGCCTGAAGCAATCCTGCGCTTTTGCGGCCAGCTCCCAAGAAAGCGAGTTGAAAAATGGAGCTCAGGGGCACTGCAATTCACAACCCTGCACACTTATAAATGATGGCTCTGGTCCACAAATATATTGAGGGAAGGCAACGAAGAGGATTTGAAAGCAAGGCAGAATTGCAGGAAACAGATTTCAGGAGGGAGATTCGAATCGCCTTTAAAGCACAGGAAAAGCGGCAAAACCTCGACAATGATGCCCTTGGCCAAAAAGGGCGTATGCGATTTTTCCTGAATATATTCAGGAAAAAACGCATACGCCCTTTTTGGTCAACCAAGCAACCTGGAAAGGCAAATCAGCGCTACAAAGAAGTCTCGCTTCCCATCGGTCAAAAGGGCCATGCTGAATAAAGTGTCAAAACCAGAAATGCAAAACAGGCCATGGAGAAACGGGAGCCTGGCTACGCTGATGGGCGGGATGTAAATTGCCAACAGCCACTCTGGAGAACTGCACGGTGTGTCCTGAAACATCTAAGAAACTCAGCTTAGGGAGCATAGGGCACTTCCACTCATGGGCGTATAAATTGGGAAAACTAAAAATCAGCAAGACACAGGCACGCCAAAGTTTAGGGCTGCTCTGTTGACAAGAACCTCCACTTCGTTACACCTTAAATATCCCAGGAAAGAGAAAAATGGATAAAGAAGTTGTGGTCCTTATGTACAATGGAATATCACTCAGCCATGAAATCAACGTCATAAGGCTAGTGGCAGCATGATGAGTGGATTTCGGTACGACGATTCTAAATGAAATAAGTCACACAGAAAAAGACACTTATCATAAGATATCACTTATAGAGGGAATGTACAAACCGCTACCCTTGAACTGAATTACAAAACAGAATAGAGTCACACGTTTAGAAAACACACTGTGGCTGCTTAACGGGAAAGGTGAGGTGCGGTGATGCATAAAACAAGGGTTTCAAATTAGCTCAGATACCGTTCCATAAACCCAATATGTAATAGACAAGACCTACTCCTTGCTCAATGAATTGGACTCAACACCCCCTATTCACAGCCCAAGAATATATCTGACTAGTAAGAATCTTAAAACCTATGCATTGATATCTCTCTGTAAGTGAGTCAAGTGGGTGTAAAGCGGCAAAATCACAGCAGTGAAAAGCAGGTAAACCCAATTATAAAAATCAATTACTTTTAAAAATCCGTGAAACAAAGACATTGAAAGAGAGAGAAATTCTTACAAAATTCGCTCAGGGGCTGTGATGCCACCTGGATTGACCATATCTAGACCCACAGCTGATTGAGACATAAGGGTGGACACTCTTGGGGCTGAGAGGTTTGGTGAGGTTGGGTGAGCAAACACAGACCCTTTAAAGTAATACTGCGTGGTAACCATCCCATGGGTCCCAAATCTCCAGATTCAAGGGCATCTTCCTACATCGAAAACATGCATGAGAAACCCAGAAGATGGTACACCGTGTGATCGGGAAAGGTTTTCAAAACGCACTTCATTTCTCATCTCCTTGTGCTCGGGTTCGCCATTCCAGCCGCTTTACTAACAATCTCCGTCCTTGGAGAATCAGCACCTTTAACCTCCTGTTCCGTACAGGTTGCAATTTGTCCTGAGGATGAACGGGAAGAGGGGGAACCAATGAGAGACTAGCTCTAGGTGTTGGGACAGGCACAGGTCACTCTATTTTCCCATCAGGAAGAAGAATTAACCACAGGCTCAGCCTGCCGCCCGGGACCAGAATAGGGCCTGAAGCAATCCTGCGCTTTTGCGGCAGCTCCCAAGAAAGCGAGTTGAAAAATGGAGCTCAGGGGCACTGCAATTCACAAACCTGCAGATTTATAAATGATGACTCTCGTCCACAAATATATTGAGGGAAGGCAACGAAGAGGATTTGAAAGCAAGGCAGAATTGCAGGAAACAGATTTCAGGAGGGAGATTCGAATCGCGTTTAAAGCACAGGAAAAGCGGCAAAACCTCGACAATGATGCCCTTGGCCAAAAAGGGCGTATGCGTTTTTTCCTGAATATATTCAGGAAAAAACGCATACGCCCTTTTTGGCCAACCAAGCAACCTGGAAAGGCAAATCAGCGATACAAAGAAGTCTCGCTTCCCATCGGTCAAAAGGGCCATGCTGAATAAAGTGTCAAAACCAGAAATGCAGGACAGGACACAGAGAAACGGGGGCATGGCTACGCTGATGGGCGGGATGTAAATTGCCAACAGCCACTCTGGAGAAGTGCACGGTGTGTCTTGAAACATCTGAAAAACTCAGCTTAGGGAGCATAGGGCACTTCCACTCATGGGCGTATAAATTGGGAAAACTAAAAATCAGCAAGACACAGGCACCCCAAAGTTTAGGGCTGCTGTGTTGACAAGAACCTCCACTTCGTTACACCTTAAATATCCCAGGAAAGAGAAAAATGGATAAAGAAGTTGTGGGCCTTATGTACAATGGAATATCACTCAGCCATGAAATCAACGTCATAAGGCTAGTAGCAGCATGATGAGTCGATTTAGGTACGACGATTCTAAGTGAAATAAGTCACACAGAAAAAGACACTTATCATAAGATATCACTTATAGAGGGAATGTAAAAACCGCTACCCTTGAACTGAATTACAAAACAGAATAGAGTCACACGTTTAGAAAACACACTACGGCTGCTTAACGGGAAAGGTGAGGTGGGGTGATGCATAAAACAAGGGTTTCAAATTAGCTCAGATACCATTCAATAAACCCAATATGTAATAGACAAGACCTACTCCTTCCTCAATGAATTGGACTCAACACCCCCTATTCACCGCCCAAGAATATATCTGACTACTATGAATCTTAAAACCTATGCATTGATATCTCTCTGTAAGTGAGTCAAGTGGGTGTAAAGCGGCAAAATCACAGCAGTGAAAAGCAGGTAAACCCCATTATAAAATCAATTACTTTTAAAAACCCGTGAAACAAAGACAGTGAAAGAGAGAGAAATTCTTACAAAATTCGTTCAGGGGCTGTGATGCCACCTGGATTGACCATACCTAGACCCACAGCTGATTGAGACATAAGGGTGGACACTCTTGGGGCTGAGAGGTTTGGTCAGGTTGGGTGAGCAAACGCAGACCCTTTAAAGTAATACTACATGGTACCCATCCCATGGGTCCCAAATCTCCAGGTTCAAGGGCATCTTCCTACATCGAAAACATGCATGAGAAACCCAGAAGATGGTACACCGTGTGATCGGGAAAGGTTTCTAAAACGCACCTCATTTCTCATCTCCTTGTGCTCGGGTTCGCCATTCCAGCCGCTTTACTAGCAATCTCCCTCCTTGGAGAATCAGCACCTTTAACCTCCTGTTCCGTACAGGTTGCAATTTGTCCTGAGGATGAACGGGAAGAGGGGGAAGCAATGAGAGACTAGCTCTAGGTGTTGGGACAGGCACAGGTCACTCTATTTTCCCATCAGGAAGAAGATTTAACCACAGGCTCAGCCTGCCGCCCGGGACCAGAATAGGGCCTGAGGCAATCCTGCGCTTTTGCGGCCAACTCCCAAGAAAGCGAGTTGAAAAATGGAGCTCAGGGGCACTGCAATTCACAAAACTGCAGACTTATAAATGATGACTCTCGTCCACAAATATATTGAGGGAAGGCAACGAAGAGGATATGAAAGCAAGGCAGAGTTGCAGGAAACAGATTTCAGGAGGGAGATTCGAATCGCCTTTAAAGCACAGGAAAAGCGGCAAAACCTCGACAATGATGCCCTTGGCCAAAAAGGGCGTATGCGATTTTTCCTGAATATATTCAGGAAAAAACGCATACGCCCTTTTTGGTCAACCAAGCAACCTGGAAAGGCAAATCAGCGCTACAAAGAAGTCTCGCTTCCCATCGGTCAAAAGGGCCATGCTGAATAAAGTGTCAAAACCAGAAATGCAAAACAGGCCATGGAGAAACGGGAGCCTGGCTACGCTGATGGGCGGGATGTAAATTGCCAACAGCCACTCTGGAGAACTGCACGGTGTGTCCTGAAACATCTAAGAAACTCAGCTTAGGGAGCATAGGGCACTTCCACTCATGGGCGTATAAATTGGGAAAACTAAAAATCAGCAAGACACAGGCACGCCAAAGTTTAGGGCTGCTCTGTTGACAAGAACCTCCACTTCGTTACACCTTAAATATCCCAGGAAAGAGAAAAATGGATAAAGAAGTTGTGGTCCTTATGTACAATGGAATATCACTCAGCCATGAAATCAACGTCATAAGGCTAGTGGCAGCATGATGAGTGGATTTCGGTACGACGATTCTAAATGAAATAAGTCACACAGAAAAAGACACTTATCATAAGATATCACTTATAGAGGGAATGTACAAACCGCTACCCTTGAACTGAATTACAAAACAGAATAGAGTCACACGTTTAGAAAACACACTGTGGCTGCTTAACGGGAAAGGTGAGGTGCGGTGATGCATAAAACAAGGGTTTCAAATTAGCTCAGATACCGTTCCATAAACCCAATATGTAATAGACAAGACCTACTCCTTGCTCAATGAATTGGACTCAACACCCCCTATTCACAGCCCAAGAATATATCTGACTAGTAAGAATCTTAAAACCTATGCATTGATATCTCTCTGTAAGTGAGTCAAGTGGGTGTAAAGCGGCAAAATCACAGCAGTGAAAAGCAGGTAAACCCAATTATAAAAATCAATTACTTTTAAAAATCCGTGAAACAAAGACATTGAAAGAGAGAGAAATTCTTACAAAATTCGCTCAGGGGCTGTGATGCCACCTGGATTGACCATATCTAGACCCACAGCTGATTGAGACATAAGGGTGGACACTCTTGGGGCTGAGAGGTTTGGTGAGGTTGGGTGAGCAAACACAGACCCTTTAAAGTAATACTGCGTGGTAACCATCCCATGGGTCCCAAATCTCCAGATTCAAGGGCATCTTCCTACATCGAAAACATGCATGAGAAACCCAGAAGATGGTACACCGTGTGATCGGGAAAGGTTTTCAAAACGCACTTCATTTCTCATCTCCTTGTGCTCGGGTTCGCCATTCCAGCCGCTTTACTAACAATCTCCGTCCTTGGAGAATCAGCACCTTTAACCTCCTGTTCCGTACAGGTTGCAATTTGTCCTGAGGATGAACGGGAAGAGGGGGAACCAATGAGAGACTAGCTCTAGGTGTTGGGACAGGCACAGGTCACTCTATTTTCCCATCAGGAAGAAGAATTAACCACAGGCTCAGCCTGCCGCCCGGGACCAGAATAGGGCCTGAAGCAATCCTGCGCTTTTGCGGCAGCTCCCAAGAAAGCGAGTTGAAAAATGGAGCTCAGGGGCACTGCAATTCACAAACCTGCAGATTTATAAATGATGACTCTCGTCCACAAATATATTGAGGGAAGGCAACGAAGAGGATTTGAAAGCAAGGCAGAATTGCAGGAAACAGATTTCAGGAGGGAGATTCGAATCGCGTTTAAAGCACAGGAAAAGCGGCAAAACCTCGACAATGATGCCCTTGGCCAAAAAGGGCGTATGCGTTTTTTCCTGAATATATTCAGGAAAAAACGCATACGCCCTTTTTGGCCAACCAAGCAACCTGGAAAGGCAAATCAGCGATACAAAGAAGTCTCGCTTCCCATCGGTCAAAAGGGCCATGCTGAATAAAGTGTCAAAACCAGAAATGCAGGACAGGACACAGAGAAACGGGGGCATGGCTACGCTGATGGGCGGGATGTAAATTGCCAACAGCCACTCTGGAGAAGTGCACGGTGTGTCTTGAAACATCTGAAAAACTCAGCTTAGGGAGCATAGGGCACTTCCACTCATGGGCGTATAAATTGGGAAAACTAAAAATCAGCAAGACACAGGCACCCCAAAGTTTAGGGCTGCTGTGTTGACAAGAACCTCCACTTCGTTACACCTTAAATATCCCAGGAAAGAGAAAAATGGATAAAGAAGTTGTGGGCCTTATGTACAATGGAATATCACTCAGCCATGAAATCAACGTCATAAGGCTAGTAGCAGCATGATGAGTCGATTTAGGTACGACGATTCTAAGTGAAATAAGTCACACAGAAAAAGACACTTATCATAAGATATCACTTATAGAGGGAATGTAAAAACCGCTACCCTTGAACTGAATTACAAAACAGAATAGAGTCACACGTTTAGAAAACACACTACGGCTGCTTAACGGGAAAGGTGAGGTGGGGTGATGCATAAAACAAGGGTTTCAAATTAGCTCAGATACCATTCAATAAACCCAATATGTAATAGACAAGGCCTACTCCTTCCTCAATGAATTGGACTCAACACCCCCTATTCACCGCCCAAGAATATATCTGACTACTATGAATCTTAAAACCTATGCATTGATATCTCTCTGTAAGTGAGTCAAGTGGGTGTAAAGCGGCAAAATCACAGCAGTGAAAAGCAGGTAAACCCCATTATAAAATCAATTACTTTTAAAAACCCGTGAAACAAAGACAGTGAAAGAGAGAGAAATTCTTACAAAATTCGTTCAGGGGCTGTGATGCCACCTGGATTGACCATACCTAGACCCACAGCTGATTGAGACATAAGGGTGGACACTCTTGGGGCTGAGAGGTTTGGTCAGGTTGGGTGAGCAAACGCAGACCCTTTAAAGTAATACTACATGGTACCCATCCCATGGGTCCCAAATCTCCAGGTTCAAGGGCATCTTCCTACATCGAAAACATGCATGAGAAACCCAGAAGATGGTACACCGTGTGATCGGGAAAGGTTTCTAAAACGCACCTCATTTCTCATCTCCTTGTGCTCGGGTTCGCCATTCCAGCCGCTTTACTAGCAATCTCCCTCCTTGGAGAATCAGCACCTTTAACCTCCTGTTCCGTACAGGTTGCAATTTGTCCTGAGGATGAACGGGAAGAGGGGGAAGCAATGAGAGACTAGCTCTAGGTGTTGGGACAGGCACAGGTCACTCTATTTTCCCATCAGGAAGAAGATTTAACCACAGGCTCAGCCTGCCGCCCGGGACCAGAATAGGGCCTGAGGCAATCCTGCGCTTTTGCGGCCAACTCCCAAGAAAGCGAGTTGAAAAATGGAGCTCAGGGGCACTGCAATTCACAAAACTGCAGACTTATAAATGATGACTCTCGTCCACAAATATATTGAGGGAAGGCAACGAAGAGGATATGAAAGCAAGGCAGAGTTGCAGGAAACAGATTTCAGGAGGGAGATTCGAATCGCCTTTAAAGCACAGGAAAAGCGGCAAAACCTCGACAATGATGCCCTTGGCCAAAAAGGGCGTATGCGTTTTTTCCTGAATATATTCAGGAAAAAACGCATACGCCCTTTTTGGCCAACCAAGCAACCTGGAAAGGCAAATCAGCGCTACAAAGAAGTCTCGCTTCCCATCGGTCAAAAGGGCCATGCTGAATAAAGTGTCAAAACCAGAAATGCAAAACAGGCCATGGAGAAACGGGAGCCTGGCTACGCTGATGGGCGGGATGTAAATTGCCAACAGCCACTCTGGAGAAGTGCACGGTGTGTCCTGAAACATCGAAAAAAATCAGCTTAGGGAGCATAGGGCACTTCCACTCATGGGCGTATAAATTGGGAAAACTAAAAATCAGCAAGACACAGGCACCCCAAAGTTTAGGGCTGCTCTGTTGACAAGAACCTCCACTTCGTTACACCTTAAATATCCCAGGAAAGAGAAAAATGGATAAAGAAGTTGTGGTCCTTATGTACAATGGAATATCACTCAGCCATGAAATCAACGTCATAAGGCTAGTAGCAGCAAGATGAGTGGATTTAGGTAGGACGATTCTTAGTGAAATAAGTCACACAGAAAAAGATACTTATCATAAGATATCACTTATAGAGGGAATATAAAAACCGCTACCCTTGAACTGAATTACAAATCAGAGCAGGGTAACACGTTTAGAAAACACAGTATGGCTGCTTAACGGGAAAGGTGAGGTGGGGTGATGCATAAAACAAGGGTTTCAAATTAGCTCAGATACCGTTCCATAAACCCAATAGGTAATAGACAAGACCTACTCCTTGCTCAGTGAATTGGACTCAACACCCCCTATTCACCGCCCAAGAATATATCTGACTAGTAAGAATCTTAAAACCTATGCATTGATATCTCTCTGTAAGTGAGTCAAGTGGGTGTAAAGCGGCAAAAACACAGCAGTGAAAAGCAGGTAAACCCCATTATAAAAATCAATTACTTTTAAAAACCCGTGAAACAAAGACAGTTAAAGAGAGAGAAATTCTTACAAAATTCGTTCAGGAGCTGTGATGCCACCTGGATTGACCATATCTAGACCCACAGCTGATTGAGACATAAGGGTGGAAACTCTTGGGGCTGAGAGGTTTGGTGAGGTTGGGTGAGCAAACGTAGACCCTTTAAAGTAATACTGCATGGTACCCATCCCATGGGTCCCAAATCTCCAGGTTCAAGGGCATCTTCCTACATCGAAAGCATGCATGAGAAACCCAGAAGATGGTACACCGTGTGATCCGGAAAGGTTTTCAAAACGCACCTCATTTCTCATCTCCTTGTGCTCGGGTTTGCCATTCCAGCCACTTTACTAGCAATCTCCCTCCTTGGAGAATCAGCACCTTTAACCTCCTGTTCCGTACAGGTTGCAATTTGTCCTGAGGATGAACGGGAAGAGGGGGAACCAATGAGAGACTAGCTCTAGGTGTTGGGACAGGCACAGGTCACTCTATTTTCCCATCAGGAAGAAGAATTAACCACAGGCTCAGCCTGCCGCCCGGGACCAGAATAGGGCCTGAAGCAATCCTGCGCTTTTGCGGCCAACTCCCAAGAAAGCGAGTTGAAAAATGGAGCTCAGGGGCACTGCAATTCACAAACCTGCAGACTTATAAATGATGACTCTCGTCCACAAATATATTGAGGGAAGGCAACGAAGAGGATTGGAAAGCAAGGCAGAATTGCAGGAAACAGATTTCAGGAGGGAGATTCGAATCGCCTTTAAAGCACAGGAAAAGCGGCAAAACCTCGACAATGATGCCCTTGGCCAAAAAGGGCGTATGCGTTTTTTCCTGAATATATTCTGGAAAAAACGCATACGCCCTTTTTGGCCAACCAAGCAACCTGGAAAGGCAAATCAGCGCTACAAAGAAGTCTCGCTTCCCATCGGTCAAAAGGGCCATGCTGAATAAAGTGTCCAAACCAGAAATGCAAAACAGGCCATGGAGAAACGGGAGCCTGGCTACGCTGATGGGCGGGATGTAAATTGCCAACAGCCACTCTGGAGAAGTGCACGGTGTGTCCTGAAACATCGAAAAAAATCAGCTTAGGGAGCATAGGGCACTTCCACTCATGGGCGTATAAATTGGGAAAACTAAAAATCAGCAAGACACAGGCACCCCAAAGTTTAGGGCTGCTCTGTTGACAAGAACCTCCACTTCGTTACACCTTAAATATCCCAGGAAAGAGAAAAATGGATAAAGAAGTTGTGGTCCTTATGTACAATGGAATATCACTCAGCCATGAAATCAACGTCATAAGGCTAGTAGCAGCAAGATGAGTGGATTTAGATAGGACGATTCTAAGTGAAATAAGTCACACAGAAAAAGATACTTATCATAAGATATCACTTATAGAGGGAATATAAAAACCGCTACCCTTGAACTGAATTACAAATCAGAGCAGGGTAACACGTTTAGAAAACACACTATGGCTGCTTAACGGGAAAGGTGAGGTGGGGTGATGCATAAAACAAGGGTTTCAAATTAGCTCAGATACCGTTCCATAAACCCAATAGGTAATAGACAAGACCTACTTCTTGCTCAGTGAATTGGACTCAACACCCCCTATTCACCGCCCAAGAATATATCTGACTAGTAAGAATCTTAAAACCTATGCATTGATATCTCTCTGTAAGTGAGTCCAGTGGGTGTAAAGCGGCAAAAACACAGCAGTGAAAAGCAGGTAAACCCCATTATAAAAATCAATTACTTTTAAAAACCCGTGAAACAAAGACAGTGAAAGAGAGAGAAATTCTTACAAAATTCGTTCAGGGGCTGTGATGCCACCTGGATTGACCATATCTAGACCCACAGTTGATTGAGACATAAGGGTGGACACTCTTGGGGCTGAGAGGTTTGGTGAGGTTGGGTGAGCAAACGCAGACCATTTAAAGTAATACTGCGTGGTACCCATCCCATGGGTCCCAAATCTCCAGGTTCAAGGGCATCTTCCTACATCGAAAGCATGCATGAGAAACCCAGAAGATGGTACACCGTGTGATCCGGAAAGGTTTTCAAAACGCACCTCATTTCTCATCTCCTTGTGCTCGGGTTTGCCATTCCAGCCGCTTTACTAGCAATCTCCCTCCTTGGAGAATCAGCACCTTTAACCTCCTGTTCCGTACAGGTTGCAATTTGTCCTGAGGATGAACGGGAAGAGGGGGAACCAATGAGAGACTAGCTCTAGGTGTTGGGACAAGCACAGGTCACTCTATTTTCCCATCAGGAAGAAGAATTAACCACAGGCTCAGCCTGCCGCCCGGGACCAGAATAGGGCCTCAAGCAATCCTGCGCTTTTGCGGCCAGCTCCCAAGAAAGAGAGTTGAAAAATGGAGCTCAGGGGCACTGCAATTCACAAACCTGCAGACTTATAAATGATGACTCTCGTCCACAAATATATTGAGGGAAGGCAACGAAGAGGATTGGAAAGCAAGGCAGAATTGCAGGAAACAGATTTCAGGAGGGAGATTCGAATCGCCTTTAAAGCACAGGAAAAGCGGCAAAACCTCGACAATGATGCCCTTGGCCAAAAAGGGCGTATGCGTTTTTTCCTGAATATATTCAGGAAAAAACGCATACGCCCTTTTTGGCCAACCAGGCAACCTGGAAAGGCAAATCAGCGCTACAAAGAAGTCTCGCTTCCGATCGGTCAAAAGGGCCATGCTGAATAAAGTGTCAAAACCAGAAATGCAAGACAGGCCATGGAGAAACGGGAGCCTGGCTACGCTGATGGGCGGGATGTAAATTGCCAACAGCCACTCTAGAGAAGTGCACGGTGTGTCCTGAAACATCGAAAAAACTCAGCTTAGGGAGCATAGGGCACTTCCACTCATGGGCGTATAAATTGGGAAAACTAAAAATCAGCAAGACACAGGCACCCCAAAGTTTAGGGCTGCTCTGTTGACAAGAACCTCCACTTCGTTACACCTAAAATATCCCAGGAAAGAGAAAAATGGATAAAGAAGTTGTGGTCCTTATGTACAATGGAATATCACTCAGCCATGAAATCAACGTCATAAGGCTAGTAGCAGCAAGATGAGTGGATTTAGGTAGGACGATTCTAAGTGAAATAAGTCACACAGAAAAAGATACTTATCATAAGATATCACTTATAGAGGGAATATAAAAACCGCTACCCTTGAACTGAATTACAAATCAGAGCTGGGTAACACGTTTAGAAAACACACTATGGCTGCTTAACGGGAAAGGTGAGGTGGGGTGATGCATAAAACAAGGGTTTCAAATTAGCTCAGATACCGTTCCATAAACCCAATAGGTAATAGACAAGACCTACTCCTTGCTCAGTGAATTGGACTCAACACCCCCTATTCACCGCCCAAGAATATATCTGACTAGTAAGAATCTTGAAACCTATGCATTGATATCTCTCTGTAAGTGAGTCAAGTGGGTGTAAAGCGGCAAAATCACAGCAGTGAAAAGCAGGTAAACCCCATTATAAAAATCAATTACCTTTAAAGACCCGTGAAACAAAGACAGTGAAAGAGAGAGAAATTCTTACAAAATTCGTTCAGGGGCTGTGATGCCACCTGGATTGACCATATCTAGACCCACAGCTGATTGAGACATAAGGGTGGACACTCTTGGGGCTGAGAGGTTTGGTGAGGTTGGGTGAGCAAACGCAGACCCTTTAAATTAATACGGCGTGGTACCCATCCCATGGGTCCCAAATCTCCAGGTTCAAGGGCATCTTCCTACATCGAAAACATGCATAAGAAACCCAGAAGATGGTACACCGTGTGATCGGGAGAGGTTTCTAAAACGCACCTCATTTCTCATCTCCTTGTGCTCGGGTTCGCCGTTCCAGCCGCTTTACTAGCAATCTCCCTCCTTAGAGAATCAGCACCTTTAACCTCCTGTTCCGTACAGGTTGCAATTTGTCCTGAGGATGAACGGGAAGAGGGGGAAGCAATGAGAGACTAGCTCTAGGTGTTGGGACAGGCACAGGTCACTCTATTTTCCCATCAGGAAGAAGAATTAACCACAGGCTCAGCCTGCCGCCCGGGACCAGAATAGGGCCTGAAGCAATCCTGCGCTTTTGCGGCCAACTCCCAAGAAAGCGAGTTGAAAAATGGAGCTCAGGGGCACTGCAATTCACAAACCTGCAGACTTATAAATGATGACTCTCGTCCACAAATATATTGAGGGAAGGCAACGAAGAGGATTGGAAAGCAAGGCAGAATTGCAGGAAACAGATTTCAGGAGGGAGATTCGAATCGCCTTTAAAGCACAGGAAAAGCGGCAAAACCTCGACAATGATGCCCTTGGCCAAAAAGGGCGTATGCGTTTTTTCCTGAATATATTCAGGAAAAAACGCATACGCCCTTTTTGGCCAACCAAGCAACCTGGAAAGGCAAATCAGCGCTACAAAGAAGTCTCGCTTCCCATCGGTCAAAAGGGCCATGCTGAATAAAGTGTCAAAACCAGAAATGCAAAACAGGCCATGGAGAAACGGGAGCCTGGCTACGCTGATGGGCGGGATGTAAATTGCCAACAGCCACTCTGGAGAAGTGCACGGTGTGTCCTGAAACATCGAAAAAAATCAGCTTAGGGAGCATAGGGCACTTCCACTCATGGGCGTATAAATTGGGAAAACTAAAAATCAGCAAGACACAGGCACCCCAAAGTTTAGGGCTGCTCTGTTGACAAGAACCTCCACTTCGTTACACCTTAAATATCCCAGGAAAGAGAAAAATGGATAAAGAAGTTGTGGTCCTTATGTACAATGGAATATCACTCAGCCATGAAATCAACGTCATAAGGCTAGTAGCAGCAAGATGAGTGGATTTAGATAGGACGATTCTAAGTGAAATAAGTCACACAGAAAAAGATACTTATCATAAGATATCACTTATAGAGGGAATATAAAAACCGCTACCCTTGAACTGAATTACAAATCAGAGCAGGGTAACACGTTTAGAAAACACACTATGGCTGCTTAACGGGAAAGGTGAGGTGGGGTGATGCATAAAACAAGGGTTTCAAATTAGCTCAGATACCGTTCCATAAACCCAATAGGTAATAGACAAGACCTACTTCTTGCTCAGTGAATTGGACTCAACACCCCCTATTCACCGCCCAAGAATATATCTGACTAGTAAGAATCTTAAAACCTATGCATTGATATCTCTCTGTAAGTGAGTCCAGTGGGTGTAAAGCGGCAAAAACACAGCAGTGAAAAGCAGGTAAACCCCATTATAAAAATCAATTACTTTTAAAAACCCGTGAAACAAAGACAGTGAAAGAGAGAGAAATTCTTACAAAATTCGTTCAGGGGCTGTGATGCCACCTGGATTGACCATATCTAGACCCACAGTTGATTGAGACATAAGGGTGGACACTCTTGGGGCTGAGAGGTTTGGTGAGGTTGGGTGAGCAAACGCAGACCATTTAAAGTAATACTGCGTGGTACCCATCCCATGGGTCCCAAATCTCCAGGTTCAAGGGCATCTTCCTACATCGAAAGCATGCATGAGAAACCCAGAAGATGGTACACCGTGTGATCCGGAAAGGTTTTCAAAACGCACCTCATTTCTCATCTCCTTGTGCTCGGGTTTGCCATTCCAGCCGCTTTACTAGCAATCTCCCTCCTTGGAGAATCAGCACCTTTAACCTCCTGTTCCGTACAGGTTGCAATTTGTCCTGAGGATGAACGGGAAGAGGGGGAACCAATGAGAGACTAGCTCTAGGTGTTGGGACAAGCACAGGTCACTCTATTTTCCCATCAGGAAGAAGAATTAACCACAGGCTCAGCCTGCCGCCCGGGACCAGAATAGGGCCTCAAGCAATCCTGCGCTTTTGCGGCCAGCTCCCAAGAAAGAGAGTTGAAAAATGGAGCTCAGGGGCACTGCAATTCACAAACCTGCAGACTTATAAATGATGACTCTCGTCCACAAATATATTGAGGGAAGGCAACGAAGAGGATTGGAAAGCAAGGCAGAATTGCAGGAAACAGATTTCAGGAGGGAGATTCGAATCGCCTTTAAAGCACAGGAAAAGCGGCAAAACCTCGACAATGATGCCCTTGGCCAAAAAGGGCGTATGCGTTTTTTCCTGAATATATTCAGGAAAAAACGCATACGCCCTTTTTGGCCAACCAGGCAACCTGGAAAGGCAAATCAGCGCTACAAAGAAGTCTCGCTTCCGATCGGTCAAAAGGGCCATGCTGAATAAAGTGTCAAAACCAGAAATGCAAGACAGGCCATGGAGAAACGGGAGCCTGGCTACGCTGATGGGCGGGATGTAAATTGCCAACAGCCCCTCTAGAGAAGTGCACGGTGTGTCCTGAAACATCGAAAAAACTCAGCTTAGGGAGCATAGGGCACTTCCACTCATGGGCGTATAAATTGGGAAAACTAAAAATCAGCAAGACACAGGCACCCCAAAGTTTAGGGCTGCTCTGTTGACAAGAACCTCCACTTCGTTACACCTAAAATATCCCAGGAAAGAGAAAAATGGATAAAGAAGTTGTGGTCCTTATGTACAATGGAATATCACTCAGCCATGAAATCAACGTCATAAGGCTAGTAGCAGCAAGATGAGTGGATTTAGGTAGGACGATTCTAAGTGAAATAAGTCACACAGAAAAAGATACTTATCATAAGATATCACTTATAGAGGGAATATAAAAACCGCTACCCTTGAACTGAATTACAAATCAGAGCTGGGTAACACGTTTAGAAAACACACTATGGCTGCTTAACGGGAAAGGTGAGGTGGGGTGATGCATAAAACAAGGGTTTCAAATTAGCTCAGATACCGTTCCATAAACCCAATAGGTAATAGACAAGACCTACTCCTTGCTCAGTGAATTGGACTCAACACCCCCTATTCACCGCCCAAGAATATATCTGACTAGTAAGAATCTTGAAACCTATGCATTGATATCTCTCTGTAAGTGAGTCAAGTGGGTGTAAAGCGGCAAAATCACAGCAGTGAAAAGCAGGTAAACCCCATTATAAAAATCAATTACCTTTAAAGACCCGTGAAACAAAGACAGTGAAAGAGAGAGAAATTCTTACAAAATTCGTTCAGGGGCTGTGATGCCACCTGGATTGACCATATCTAGACCCACAGCTGATTGAGACATAAGGGTGGACACTCTTGGGGCTGAGAGGTTTGGTGAGGTTGGGTGAGCAAACGCAGACCCTTTAAATTAATACGGCGTGGTACCCATCCCATGGGTCCCAAATCTCCAGGTTCAAGGGCATCTTCCTACATCGAAAACATGCATAAGAAACCCAGAAGATGGTACACCGTGTGATCGGGAGAGGTTTCTAAAACGCACCTCATTTCTCATCTCCTTGTGCTCGGGTTCGCCGTTCCAGCCGCTTTACTAGCAATCTCCCTCCTTAGAGAATCAGCACCTTTAACCTCCTGTTCCGTACAGGTTGCAATTTGTCCTGAGGATGAACGGGAAGAGGGGGAAGCAATGAGAGACTAGCTCTAGGTGTTGGGACAGGCACAGGTCACTCTATTTTCCCATCAGGAAGAAGAATTAACCACAGGCTCAGCCTGCCGCCCGGGACCAGAATAGGGCCTGAAGCAATCCTGCGCTTTTGCGGCCAGCTCCCAAGAAAGCGAGTTGAAAAATGGAGCTCAGGGTCACTGCAATTCACAAACCTGCAGACTTATAAATGATGACTCTCGTCCACAAATATATTGAGGGAAGGCAACGAAGAGGATTGGAAAGCAAGGCAGAATTGCAGGAAACAGATTTCAGGAGGGAGATTCGAATCGCCTTTAAAGCACAGGAAAAGCGGCAAAACCTCGACAATGATGCCCTTGGCCAAAAAGGGCGTATGCGTTTTTTCCTGAATATATTCAGGAAAAAACGCATACGCCCTTTTTGGCCAACCAAGCAACCTGGAAAGGCAAATCAGCGCTACAAAGAAGTCTCGCTTCCCATCGGTCAAAAGGGCCATGCTGAATAAAGTGTCAAAACCAGAAATGCAAAACAGGCCATGGAGAAACGGGAGCCTGGCTACGCTGATGGGCGGGATGTAAATTGCCAACAGCCACTCTGGAGAAGTGCACGGTGTGTCCTGAAACATCTAAAAAACTCAGCTTAGGGAGCATAGGGCACTTCCACTCATGGGTGTATAAGTTGGGAAAACTAAAAATCAGCAAGACACAGGCACCCCAAAGTTTAGGGCTGCTCTGTTGACAAGACCCTCCACTTCGTTACACCTTAAATATCCCAGGAAAGGGAAAAATGGATAAAGAAGTTGTGGTCCTTATGTACAATGGAATATCACTCAGCCATGAAATCAACGTCATAAGGCTAGTAGCAGCAAGATGAGTGGATTTAGGTAGGACGATTCTAAGTGAAATAAGTCACACAGAAAAAGATACTTATCATAAGATATCACTTATAGAGGGAATATAAAAACCGCTACCCTTGAACTGAATTACAAATCAGAGCAGGGTAACACGTTTAGAAAACACACTATGGCTGCTTAACGGGAAAGGTGAGGTGGGGTGATGCATAAAACAAGGGTTTCAAATTAGCTCAGATACCGTTCCATAAACCCAATAGGTAATAGACAAGACCTACTCCTTGCTCAGTGAATTGGACTCAACACCCCCTATTCACCGCCCAAGAATATATCTGACTAGTAAGAATCTTAAAACCTATGCATTGATATCTCTCTGTAAGTGAGTCAAGTGGGTGTAAAGCGGCAAAAACACAGCAGTGAAAAGCAGGTAAACCCCATTATAAAAATCAATTACTTTTAAAAACCCGTGAAACAAAGACAGTGAAAGAGAGAGAAATTCTTACAAAATTCGTTCAGGGGCTGTGATGCCACATGGATTGACCATATCTAGACCCACAGCTGATTGAGACATAAGGGTGGACACTCTTGGGGCTGAGAGGTTTGGTGAGGTTGGGTGAGCAAACGCAGACCCTTTAAAGTAATACTGTGTGGTACCCATCCCATGGGTCCCAAATCTCCAGGTTCAAGGGCATCTTCCTACATCGAAAGCATGCATGAGAAACCCAGAAGATGGTACACCGTGTGATCCGGAAAGGTTTTCAAAACGCACCTCATTTCTCATCTCCTTGTGCTCGGGTTCGCCATTCCAGCCGCTTTACTAGCAATCTCCCTCCCTGGAGAATCAGCACCTTTAACCTCCTGTTCCGTACAGGTTGCAATTTGTCCTGAGGATGAACGGGAAGAGGGGGAAGCAATGAGAGACTAGCTCTAGGTGTTGGGACAGGCACAGGTCACTCTATTTTCCCATCAGGAAGAAGAATTAACCACAGGCTCAGCCTGCCGCCCGGGACCAGAATAGGGCCTCAAGCAATCCTGCGCTTTTGCGGCCAGCTCCCAAGAAAGAGAGTTGAAAAATGGAGCTCAGGGGCACTGCAATTCACAAACCTGCAGACTTATAAATGATGACTCTCGTCCACAAATATATTGAGGGAAGGCAACGAAGAGGATTGGAAAGCAAGGCAGAATTGCAGGAAACAGATTTCAGGAGGGAGATTCGAATCGCCTTTAAAGCACAGGAAAAGCGGCAAAACCTCGACAATGATGCCCTTGGCCAAAAAGGGCGTATGCGTTTTTTCCTGAATATATTCAGGAAAAAACGCATACGCCCTTTTTGGCCAACCAGGCAACCTGGAAAGGCAAATCAGCGCTACAAAGAAGTCTCGCTTCCCATCGGTCAAAAGGGCCATGCTGAATAAAGTGTCAAAACCAGAAATGCAAGACAGGCCATGGAGAAACGGGAGCCTGGCTACGCTGATGGGCGGGATGTAAATTGCCAACAGCCACTCTGGAGAAGTGCACGGTGTGTCCTGAAACATCGAAAAAAATCAGCTTAGGGAGCATAGGGCACTTCCACTCATGGGCGTATAAATTGGGAAAACTAAAAATCAGCAAGACACAGGCACCCCAAAGTTTTGGGCTGCTCTGTTGACAAGAACCTCCACTTCGTTACACCTTAAATATCCCAGGAAAGAGAAAAATGGATAAAGAAGTTGTGGTCCTTATGTACAATGGAATATCACTCAGCCATGAAATCAACGTCATAAGGCTAGTAGCAGCAAGATGAGTGGATTTAGCTAGGACGATTCTAAGTGAAATAAGTCACACAGAAAAAGATACTTATCATAAGATATCACTTATAGAGGGAATATAAAAACCGCTACCCTTGAACTGAATTACAAATCAGAGCTGGGTAACACGTTTAGAAAACACACTATGGCCGCTTAACGTGAAAGGTGAGGTGGGGTGATGCATAAAACAAGGGTTTCAAATTAGCTCAGATACCGTTCCATAAACCCAATAGGTAATAGACAAGACCTACTCCTTGCTCAGTGAATTGGACTCAACACCCCCTATTCACCGCACAAGAATATATCTGACTAGTAAGAATCTTAAAACCTATGCATTGATATCTCTCTGTAAGTGAGTCCAGTGGGTGTAAAGCGGCAAAAACACAGCAGTGAAAAGCAGGTAAACCCCATTATAAAAATCAATTACTTTTAAAAACCCGTGAAACAAAGACAGTGAAAGAGAGAGAAATTCTTACAAAATTCGTTCAGGGGCTGTGATGCCACCTGGATTGACCATATCTAGACCCACAGCTGATTGAGGCATAAGGGTGGAAACTCTTGGGGCTGAGAGGTTTGGTGAGGTTGGGTGAGCAAACGCAGACCCTTTAAAGTAATACTGCATGGTACCCATCCCATGGGTCCCAAATCTCCAGGTTCAAGGGCATCTTCCTACATCGAAAGCATGCATGAGGAACCCAGAAGATGGTACACTGTGTGATCCGGAAAGGTTTTCAAAACGCACCTCATTTCTCATCTCCTTGTGCTCGGGTTTGCCATTCCAGCCACTTTACTAGCAATCTCCCTCCTTGGAGAATCAGCACCTTTAACCTCCTGTTCCGTACAGGTTGCAATTTGTCCTGAGGATGAACGGGAAGAGGGGGAACCAATGAGAGACTAGCTCTAGGTGTTGGGACAGGCACAGGTCACTCTATTTTCCCATCAGGAAGAAGAATTAACCACAGGCTCAGCCTGCCGCCCGGGACCAGAATAGGGCCTGAAGCAATCCTGCGCTTTTGCGGCCAGCTCCCAAGAAATCGAGTTGAAAAATGGAGCTCAGGGGCACTGCAATTCACAAACCTGCAGACTTATAAATGATGACTCTCGTCCACAAATATATTGAGGGAAGGCAACGAAGAGGATTTGAAAGCAAGGCAGAATTGCAGGAAACAGATTTCAGGAGGGAGATTCGAATCGCCTTTAAAGCACAGGAAAAGCGGCAAAACCTCGACAATGATGCCCTTGGCCAAAAAGGGCGTATGCGTTTTTTCCTGAATATATTCAGGAAAAAACGCATACGCCCTTTTTGGCCAACCAGGCAACCTGGAAAGGCAAATCAGCGCTACAAAGAAGTCTCGCTTCCCATCGGTCAAAAGGGCCATGCTGAATAAAGTGTCAAAACCAGAAATGCAAGACAGGCCATGGAGAAACGGGAGCCTGGCTACGCTGACGGGCGGGATGTAAATTGCCAACAGCCACTCTGGAGAAGTGCACGGTGTGTCCTGAAACATCGAAAAAAATCAGCTTAGGGAGCATAGGGCACTTCCACTCATGGGCGTATAAATTGGGAAAACTAAAAATCAGCAATACACAGGCACCCCAAAGTTTAGGGCTGCTCTGTTGACAAGAACCTCCACTTCGTTACACCTTAAATATCCCAGGAAAGAGAAAAATGGATAAAGAAGTTGTGGTCCTTATGTACAATGGAATATCACTCAGCCATGAAATCAACGTCATAAGGCTAGTAGGAGCAAGATGAGTGGATTTAGGTAGGACGATTCTAAGTGAAATAAATCACACAGAAAAAGATACTTATCATAAGATATCACTTATAGAGGGAATATAAAAACCGCTACCCTTGAACTGAATTACAAATCAGAGCTGGGTAACACGTTTAGAAAACACACTACGGCTGCTTAACGGGAAAGGTGAGGTGGGGTGATGCATAAAACAAGGGTTTCAAATTAGCTCAGATACCGTTCCATAAACCCAATAGGTAATAGACAAGACCTACTCCTTGCTCAGTGAATTGGACTCAACACCCCCTATTCACCGCCCAAGAATATATCTGACTAGTAAGAATCTTGAAACCTATGCATTGATATCTCTCTGTAAGTGAGTCAAGTGGGTGTAAAGCGGCAAAATCACAGCAGTGAAAAGCAGGTAAACCCCATTATAAAAATCAATTACCTTTAAAGACCCGTGAAACAAAGACAGTGAAAGAGAGAGAAATTCTTAGAAAATTCGTTCAGGGGCTGTAATGCCACCTGGATTGACCATATCTAGACCCACAGCTGATTGAGACATAAGGGTGGACACTCTTGGGGCTGAGAGGTTTGGTGAGGTTGGGTGAGCAAACGCAAACCCTTTAAATTAATACTGCGTGGTACCCATCCCATGGGTCCCAAATCTCCAGGTTCAAGGGCATCTTCCTACATCGAAAACATGCATAAGAAACCCAGAAGATGGTACACCGTGTGATCGGGAGAGGTTTCTAAAACGCACCTCATTTCTCATCTCCTTGTGCTCGGGTTCGCCATTCCAGCCGCTTTACTAGCAATCTCCCTCCTTAGAGAATCAGCACCTTTAACCTCCTGTTCCGTACAGGTTGCAATTTGTCCTGAGGATGAACGGGAAGAGGGGGAAGCAATGAGAGACTAGCTCTAGGTGTTGGGACAGGCACAGGTCACTCTATTTTCCCATCAGGAAGAAGAATTAACCACAGGCTCAGCCTGCCGCCCGAGACCAGAATAGGGCCTGAAGCAATCCTGCGCTTTTGCGGCCAGCTCCCAAGAAAGCGAGTTGAAAAATGGAGCTCAGGGGCACTGCAATTCACAAACCTGCAGACTTATAAATGATGACTCTCGTCCACAAATATATTGAGGGAAGGCAACGAAGAGTATTTGAAAGCAAGGCAGAATTGCAGGAAACAGATTTCAGGAGGGAGATTCGAATCGCCTTTAAAGCACAGGAAAAGCGGCAAAACCTCGACAATGATGCCCTTGGCCAAAAAGGGCGTATGCGTTTTTTCCTGAATATATTCAGGAAAAAACGCATACGCCCTTTTTGGCCAACCAAGCAACCTGGAAAGGCAAATCAGCGCTACAAAGAAGTCTCGCTTCCCATCGGTCAAAAGGGCCATGTTGAATAAAGTGTCAAAACCAGAAATGCAAAACAGGCCATGGAGAAACGGGAGCCTGGCTACGCTGATGGGCGGGATGTAAATTGCCAACAGCCACTCTGGAGAAGTGCACGGTGTGTCCTGAAACATCTAAAAAACTCAGCTTAGGGAGCATAGGGCACTTCCACTCATGGGCGTATAAGTTGGGAAAAGTAAAAATCAGCAAGACACAGGCACCCCAAAGTTTAGGGCTGCTCTGTTGACAAGACCCTCCACTTCGTTACACCTTAAATATCCCAGGAAAGGGAAAAATGGATAAAGAAGTTGTGGTCCTTATGTACAATGGAATATCACTCAGCCATGAAATCAACGTCATAAGGCTAGTAGCAGCAAGATGAGTGGATTTAGGTAGGACGATTCTAAGTGAAATAAGTCACACAGAAAAAGATACTTATCATAAGATATCACTTATAGAGGGAATATAAAAACCGCTACCCTTGAACTGAATTACAAATCAGTGCAGGGTCACACGTTTAGAAAACACACTATGGCTGCTTAACGGGAAAGGTGAGGTGGGGTGATGCATAAAACAAGGGTTTCAAATTAGCTCAGATACCGTTCCATAAACCCAATAGGTAATAGACAAGACCTACTCCTTGCTCAGTGAATTGGACTCAACACCCCCTATTCACCGCCCAAGAATATATCTGACTAGTAAGAATCTTAAAACCTATGCATTGATATCTCTCTGTAAGTGAGTCAAGTGGGTGTAAAGCGGCAAAAACACAGCAGTGAAAAGCAGGTAAACCCCATTATAAAAATCAATTACTTTTAAAAACCCGTGAAACAAAGACAGTGAAAGAGAGAGAAATTCTTACAAAATTCGTTCAGGGGCTGTGATGCCACATGGATTGACCATATCTAGACCCACAGCTGATTGAGACATAAGGGTGGACACTCTTGGGGCTGAGAGGTTTGGTGAGGTTGGGTGAGCAAACGCAGACCCTTTAAATAATACTGTGTGGTACCCATCCCATGGGTCCCAAATCTCCAGGTTCAAGGGCATCTTCCTACATCGAAAGCATGCATGAGAAACCCAGAAGATGCTACACCGTGTGATCCGGAAAGGTTTTCAAAACGCACCTCATTTCTCATCTCCTTGTGCTCGGGTTTGCCATTCCAGCCACTTTACTAGCAATCTCCCTCTTTGGAGAATCAGCACCTTTAACCTCCTGTTCCGTACAGGTTGCAATTTGTCCTGAGGATGAACGGGAAGAGGGGGAACCAATGAGAGACTAGCTCTAGGTGTTGGGACAGGCATAGGTGACTCTATTTTCCCATCAGGAAGAAGAATTAACCACAGGCTCAGCCTACCACCCGGGACCAGAATAGGGCCTGAAGCAATCCTGCGCTTTTGCGGCCAGCTCCCAAGAAATCGAGTTGAAAAATGGAGCTCAGGGGCACTGCAATTCACAAACCTGCAGACTTATAAATGATGACTCTCGTCCACAAATATATTGAGGGAAGGCAACGAAGAGGATTTGAAAGCAAGGCAGAATTGCAGGAAACAGATTTCAGGAGGGAGATTCGAATCGCCTTTAAAGCACAGGAAAAGCGGCAAAACCTCGACAATGATGCCCTTGGCCAAAAAGGGCGTATGCGTTTTTTCCTGAATATATTCAGGAAAAAACGCATACGCCCTTTTTGGCCAACCAAGCAACCTGGAAAGGCAAATCAGCGCTACAAAGTAGTCTCGCTTCCCATCGGTCAAAAGGGCCATGCTGAATAAAGTGTCAAAACCAGAAATGCAAAACAGGCCATGGAGAAACGGGAGCCTGGCTACGCTGATGGGCGGGATGTAAATTGCCAACAGCCACTCTGGAGAAGTGCACGGTGTGTCCTGAAACATCTAAAAAACTCAGCTTAGGGAGCATAGGGCTCTTCCACTCATGGGTGTATAAGTTGGGAAAACTAAAAATCAGCAAGACACAGGCACCCCAAAGTTTAGGGCTGCTCTGTTGACAAGACCCTCCACTTCGTTACACCTTAAATATCCCAGGAAAGGGAAAAATGGATAAAGAAGTTGTGGTCCTTATGTACAATGGAATATCACTCAGCCATGAAATCAACGTCATAAGGCTAGTGGCAGCAAGATGAGGGGATTTCGGTACGACGATTCTAAATGAAATAAGTCACACAGAAAAAGACACTTATCATAAGATATCACTTATAGAGGGAATGTACAAACCGCTACCCTTGAACTGAATTACAAAACAGAATAGAGTCACACGTTTAGAAAACAAACTGTGGCTGCTTAACGGGAAAGGTGAGGTGGGGTGATGCATAAAACAAGGGTTTCAAATTAGCTCAGATACCGTTCCATAAACCCAATATGTAATAGACAAGACCTAGCCTTGCTCAATGAATTGGACTCAACACCCCCTATTCACAGACCAAGAATATATCTGATTAGTAAGAATCTTAAAACCTATGCATTGATATCTCTCTGTAAGTGAGTCAAGTGGGTGTAAAGCGGCAAAATCACAGCAGTGAAAAGCAGGTAAACCCCATTATAAAAATCAATTACTTTTAAAAACCCGTGAAACAAAGACAGTGAAAGAGAGAGAAATTCTTACAAAATTCGCTCAGAGGCTGTGATTCCACCTGGATTGACCATATCTAGACCCACAGCTGATTGAGACATAAGGGTGGACACTCTTGGGGCTGAGAGGTTTGGTGAGGTTGGGTGAGCAAACACAGACCCTTTAAAGTAATACTGCGTGGTACCCATCCCATGGGTCCCAAATCTCCAGATTCAAGGGCATCTTCCTACATCGAAAACATGCATGAGAAACCCAGAAGATGGTACACCGTGTGATCGGGAAAGGTTTTCAAAACGCACTTCATTTCTCATCTCCTTGTGCTCGGGTTCGCCATTCCAGCCGCTTTACTAACAATCTCCGTCCTTGGAGAATCAGCACCTTTAACCTCCTGTTCCGTACAGGTTGCAATTTGTCCTGAGGATGAACGGGAAGAGGGGGAACCAATGAGAGACTAGCTCTAGGTGTTGGGACAGGCACAGGTCACTCTATTTTCCCATCAGGAAGAAGAATTAACCACAGGCTCAGCCTGCCGCCCGGGACCAGAATAGGGCCTGAATCAATCCTGCGCTTTTGCGGCCAGCTCCCAAGAAAGCGAGTTGAAAAATGGAGCTCAGGGGCACTGCAATTCACAAACCTGCAGATTTATAAATGATGACTCTCGTCCACAAATATATTGAGGGAAGGCAACAAAGAGGATTTGAAAGCAAGGCAGAATTGCAGGAAACAGATTTCAGGAGGGAGATTCGAATCGCCTTTAAAGCACAGGAAAAGCGGCAAAACCTCGACAATGATGCCCTTGGCCAAAAAGGGCGTATGCGTTTTTTCCTGAATATATTCAGGAAAAAACGCATACGCACTTTTTGGCCAACCAAGCAACCTGGAAAGGCAAATCAGCGATACAAAGAAGTCTCGCTTCCCATCGGTCAAAAGGGCCATGCTGAATAAAGTGTCAAAACCAGAAATGCAGGACAGGACACGGAGAAACGGGGGCGTGGCTACGCTGATGGGCGGGATGTAAATTGCCAACAGCCACTCTAGAGAAGTGCACGGTGTGTCTTGAAACATCTGAAAAACTCAGCTTAGGGAGCATAGGGCACTTCCACTCATGGGCGTATAAATTGGGAAAACTAAAAATCAGCAAGACACAGGCACCCCAAAGTTTAGGGCTGCTCTGTGGACAAGAACCTCCACTTCGTTACACCTTAAATATCCCAGGAAAGAGAAAAATGGATAAAGAAGTTGTGGTCCTTATGTACAATGGAATATCACTCAGCCATGAAATCAACGTCATAAGGCTAGTAACAGCATGATGAGTGGATTTAGGTACGACGATTCTAAGTGAAATAAGTCACACAGAAAAAGACACTTATCATAAGATATCACTTATAGAGGGAATGTAAAAACCGCTACCCTTGAACTGAATTAAAAAACAGAATAGAGTCACACGTTTAGAAAACACACTATGGCTGCTTAACGGGAAAGGTGAGGTGGGGTGATGCATAAAACAAGGGTTTCAAATTAGCTCAGATACCGTTCCATAAACCCAATAGGTAATAGACAAGACCTACTCCTTGCTCAGTGAATTGGACTCAACACCCCCTATTCACCGCCCAAGAATATATCTGACTAGTAAGAATCTTAAAACCTATGCATTGATATCTCTCTGTAAGTGAGTCAAGTGGGTGTAAAGCGGCAAAAACACAGCAGTGAAAAGCAGGTAAACCCCATTATAAAAATCAATTACTTTTAAAAACCCGTGAAACAAAGACAGTGAAAGAGAGAGAAATTCTTACAAAATTCGTTCAGGGGCTGTGATGCCACCTCGATTGACCATATCTAGACCCACAGCTGATTGAGACATAAGGGTGGACACCCTTGGGGCTGAGAGGTTTGGTGAGGTTGGGTGAGCAAACACAGACCCTTTAAAGTAATACTGCGTGGTAACCATCCCATGGGTCCCAAATCTCCAGATTCAAGGGCATCTTCCTACATCGAAAACATGCATGAGAAACCCAGAAGATGGTACACCGTGTGATCGGGAAAGGTTTTCAAAACGCACTTCATTTCTCATCTCCTTGTGCTCGGGTTCGCCATTCCAGCCGCTTTACTAACAATCTCCGTCCTTGGAGAATCAGCACCTTTAACTTCCTGTTCCGTACAGGTTGCAATTTGTCCTGAGGATGAACGGGAAGAGGGGGAACCAATGACAGACTAGCTCTAGGTGTTGGGACAGGCACAGGTCACTCTATTTTCCCATCAGGAAGAAGAATTAACCACAGGCTCAGCCTGCCGCCCGGGACCAGAATAGGGCCTGAAGCAATCCTGCGCTTTTGCGGCAGCTCCCAAGAAAGCGAGTTGAAAAATGGAGCTCAGGGGCACTGCAATTCACAAACCTGCAGATTTATAAATGATGACTCTCGTCCACAAATATATTGAGGGAAGGCAACGAAGAGGATTTGAAAGCAAGGCAGAATTGCAGGAAACAGATTTCAGGAGGGAGATTCGAATCGCCTTTAAAGCACAGGAAAAGCGGCAAAACCTCGACAATGATGCCCTTGGCCAAAAAGGGCGTATGCGTTTTTTCCTGAATATATTCAGGAAAAAACGCATACGCCCTTTTTGGCCAACCAAGCAACCTGGAAAGGCAAATCAGCGATACAAAGAAGTCTCGCTTCCCATCGGTCAAAAGGGCCATGCTGAATAAAGTGTCAAAACCAGAAATGCAGGACAGGACACGGAGAAACGGGGGCATGGCTACGCTGATGGGCGGGATGTAAATTGCCAACAGCCACTCTGGAGAAGTGCACGGTGTGTCTTGAAACATCTGAAAAACTCAGCTTAGGGAGCATAGGGCACTTCCACTCATGGGCGTATAAATTGGGAAAACTAAAAATCAGCAAGACACAGGCACCCCAAAGTTTAGGGCTGCTGTGTTGACAAGAACCTCCACTTCGTTACACCTTAAATATCCCAGGAAAGAGAAAAATGGATAAAGAAGTTGTGGGCCTTATGTACAATGGAATATCACTCAGCCATGAAATCAACGTCATAAGGCTAGTAGCAGCATGATGAGTCGATTTAGGTACGACGATTCTAAGTGAAATAAGTCACACAGAAAAAGACACTTATCATAAGATATCACTTATAGAGGGAATGTAAAAACCGCTACCCTTGAACTGAATTACAAAACAGAATAGAGTCACACGTTTAGAAAACACACTACGGCTGCTTAACGGGAAAGGTGAGGTGGGGTGATGCATAAAACAAGGGTTTCAAATTAGCTCAGATACCATTCAATAAACCCAATATGTAATAGACAAGACCTACTCCTTCCTCAATGAATTGGACTCAACACCCCCTATTCACCGCCCAAGAATATATCTGACTACTATGAATCTTAAAACCTATGCATTGATATCTCTCTGTAAGTGAGTCAAGTGGGTGTAAAGCGGCAAAATCACAGCAGTGAAAAGCAGGTAAACCCCATTATAAAATCAATTACTTTTAAAAACCCGTGAAACAAAGACAGTGAAAGAGAGAGAAATTCTTACAAAATTCGTTCAGGGGCTGTGATGCCACCTGGATTGACCATACCTAGACCCACAGCTGATTGAGACATAAGGGTGGACACTCTTGGGGCTGAGAGGTTTGGTCAGGTTGGGTGAGCAAACGCAGACCCTTTAAAGTAATACTACATGGTACCCATCCCATGGGTCCCAAATCTCCAGGTTCAAGGGCATCTTCCTACATCGAAAACATGCATGAGAAACCCAGAAGATGGTACACCGTGTGATCGGGAAAGGTTTCTAAAACGCACCTCATTTCTCATCTCCTTGTGCTCGGCTTCGCCATTCCAGCCGCTTTACTAGCAATCTCCCTCCTTGGAGAATCAGCACCTTTAACCTCCTGTTCCGTACAGGTTGCAATTTGTCCTGAGGATGAACGGGAAGAGGGGGAACCAATGAGAGACTAGCTCTAGGTGTTGGGACAGGCACAGGTCACTCTATTTTCCCATCAGGAAGAAGATTTAACCACAGGCTCAGCCTGCCGCCCGGGACCAGAATAGGGCCTGAGGCAATCCTGCGCTTTTGCGGCCAACTCCCAAGAAAGCGAGTTGAAAAATGGAGCTCAGGGGCACTGCAATTCACAAAACTGCAGACTTATAAATGATGACTCTCGTCCACAAATATATTGAGGGAAGGCAACGAAGAGGATATGAAAGCAAGGCAGAGTTGCAGGAAACAGATTTCAGGAGGGAGATTCGAATCGCCTTTAAAGCACAGGAAAAGCGGCAAAACCTCGACAATGATGCCCTTGGCCAAAAAGGGCGTATGCGTTTTTTCCTGAATATATTCAGGAAAAAACGCATACGCCCTTTTTGGCCAACCAAGCAACCTGGAAAGGCAAATCAGCGCTACAAAGAAGTCTCGCTTCCCATCGGTCAAAAGGGCCATGCTGAATAAAGTGTCAAAACCAGAAATGCAAAACAGGCCATGGAGAAACGGGAGCCTGGCTACGCTGATGGGCGGGATGTAAATTGCCAACAGCCACTCTGGAGAACTGCACGGTGTGTCCTGATACATCTAAGAAACTCAGCTTAGGGAGCATAGGGCACTTCCACTCATGGGCGTATAAATTGGGAAAACTAAAAATCAGCAAGACACAGGCACGCCAAAGTTTAGGGCTGCTCTGTTGACAAGAACCTCCACTTCGTTACACCTTAAATATCCCAGGAAAGAGAAAAATGGATAAAGAAGTTGTGGTCCTTATGTACAATGGAATATCACTCAGCCATGAAATCAACGTCATAAGGCTAGTGGCAGCAAGATGAGTGGATTTCGGTACGACGATTCTAAATGAAATAAGTCACACAGAAAAAGACACTTATCATAAGATATCACTTATAGAGGGAATGTACAAACCGCTACCCTTGAACTGAATTACAAAACAGAATAGAGTCACACGTTTAGAAAACACACTGTGGCTGCTTAACGGGAAAGGTGAGGTTGGGTGATGCATAAAGCAAGGGTTTCAAATTATCTCAGATACAGTTCCATAAACCCAATATGTAATAGACAAGACCTACTCCTTGCTCAAGGAATTGGACTCAGCACCTCCTATTCACCGCCCAAGAATATATCTGACTAGTAAGAATCTTAAAACCTATGCATTGATATCTCTCTGTAAGTGAGTCAAGAGGGTGTAAAGCGGCAAAAACACAGCAGTGAAAAGCAGGTAAACCCCATTATAAAAATCAATTACTTTTAAAAACCCGTGAAACAAAGACAGTGAAAGAGAGAGAAATTCTTACAAAATTCGTTCAGGGGCTGTGATGCCACCTGGATTGACCATATCTAGACCCACAGCTGATTGAGTCATAAGGGTGGACACTCTTGGGGCTGAGAGGTTTGGTGAAGTTGGGTGAGCAAACACAGACCCTTTAAAGTAATACCGCGTGGTACCCATCCCATGGGTCCCAAATCTCCAGATTCAAGGGCATCTTCCTAATCGAAAACATGCATGAGAAACCCAGAAGATGGTACACCGTGTGATCGGGAAAGGTTTTCAAAACGCACTTCATTTCTCATCTCCTTGTGCTCGGGTTCGCCATTCCAGCCGCTTTACTAACAATCTCCGTCCTTGGAGAATCAGCACCTTTAACCTCCTGTTCCGTACAGGTTGCAATTTGTCCTGAGGATGAACGGGAAGAGGGGGAACCAATGAGAGACTAGCTCTAGGTGTTGGGACAGGCACAGGTCTATTTTCCCATCAGGAAGAAGAATTAACCACAGGCTCAGCCTGCCGCCCGGGACCAGAATAGGGCCTGAAGCAATCCTGCGCTTTTGCGGCAGCTCCCAAGAAAGCGAGTTGAAAAATGGAGCTCAGGGGCCCTGCAATTCACAAACCTGCAGACTTATAAATGATGACTATCGTCCACGAATATATTGAGGGAAGGCAACGAAGAGGATTTGAAAGGAAGGGAGATTTGCAGGAAACAGATTTCAGGAGGGAGATTCGAATCGCCTTTAAAGCACAGGAAAAGCGGCAAAACCTCGACAATGATGCCCTTGGCCAAAAAGAGCGTATGCGTTTTTTCCTGAATATATTCAGGAAAAAACGCATACGCCCTTTTTGGCCAACCAAGCAACCTAGAAAGGCAAATCAGCACTACAAAGAAGTCTCGCTTCCCATCGGTCAAAAGGGCCATGCTGAATAAAGTGTCAAAACCAGAAATGCAGGACAGGCCATGGAGAAACGGGAGCCTGGCTACGCTGATGGGCGGGATGTAAATTGCCAACAGCCACTCTGGAGAACTGCACGGTGTGTCCTGAAACATCTAAGAAACTCAGCTTAGGGAGCATAGGGCACTTCCACTCATGGGCGTATAAATTGGGAAAACTAAAAATCAGCAAGACACAGGCACCCCAAAGTTTAGGGCTGCTCTGTTGACAAGAACCTTCACTTCGTTACACCTTAAATATCCCAGGAAAGAGAAAAATGGATAAAGAAGTTGTGGTCCTTATGTACAATGGAATATCACTCAACCATGAAATCAACGTCATAAGGCTCGTAGCAGCATGATGAGTGGATTTAGGTACGACGATTCTAAGTGAAATAAGTCACACAGAATAAGACACTTGTCATAAGATATCACTTATAGAGGGAATGTAAAAACCGCTACCCTTGAACTGAATTACAAAACACAACAGAGTCACACGTTTAGAAAACACACTATGGCTGCTTAACGGGAAAGGTGAGGTGGGGTGATGCTAAAACAAGGGATTCAAATGAGCTCAGATACCGTTCCATAAACCCAATATGTAATAGACAAGACCTACTCCTTGCTCAATGAATTGGACTCAACACCCCCTATTCACCGCCCCAGAATATATCTGACTAGTAAGAATCTTAAAACCTATGTATTGATGACTCTGTAAGTGAGTCAAGTGGGTGAAAAGCGGCAGAAACACAGCAGTTAAAAGCAGGTAAACGCCATTATAAAAATCAATTACTTTTAAAAACCCGTGAAACAAAGACAGTGAAAGAGAGAGAAATTCTTACAAAATTCGTTCAGGGGCTGTGATGCCACCTGGATGGACAATATCTAGACCCACAGCTGATTGAGACATAAGGGTGGACACTCTTGGCGCTGAGAGGTTTGGTGAGGTTGGGTGAGCAAACGCAGACCCTTTAAAGTAATACTGCGTGGTACCCATCCCATGGGTCCGAAATCTCCAGGTTCAAGGGCATCTTCCTACATCGAAAACATGCATGAGAAACCCAGAAGATGGTACACCGTGTGATCGGGAAAGGTTTTTAAACGCACCTCATTTCTCATCTCCTTGTGCTCGGGTTCGCCATTCCAGCCGCTTTACTAGCAATCTCCCTCCTTGGAGAATCAGCACCTTTAACCTCCTGTTCCGTACAGGTTGCAATTTGTCCTGAGGATGAACGGGAAGAGGGGGAACCAATGAGAGACTAGCTCTAGATGTTGGGACAGGCACAGGTCACTCTATTTTCCCAACAGGAAGAAGAATTAACCACAGGCTCAGCCTGCCGCCCGGGACCAGAATAGGGCCTGAAGCAATCCTGCGCTTTTGCGGCCAGCTCCCAAGAAAGCGAGTTGAAAAATGGAGCTCTGGGGCACTGCAATTCACAAACCTGCAGACTTATAAATGATGACTGTCGTCCACCAATATATTGAGGGAAGGCAACGAAGAGGCTTTGAAAGTAAGGCAGAATTGCAGGAAACAGATTTCAGGAGGGAGATTCGAATCGCCTTTAAAGCACAGGAAAAGCGGCAAAACCTCGACAGTGATGCCCTTGGCCAAAAAGGGCGTATGCGTATTTTCCTGAATATATTCAGGAAAAAACGCATACGCCCTTTTTGGCCCACCAAGCAACCTGGAAAGGCAAATCAGCGCTACAAAGAAGTCTCGCTTCCCATCGGTCAAAAGGGCCATGCTGAATAAAGTGTCAAAACCAGAAATGCAGGACAGGCCATGGGGAAACGGGAGCCTGGCTATGCTGATGGGCAGGATGTAAATTGCCAACAGCCACTCTGGAGAAGTGGACGGTGTGTCCTGAAACATCTAAAAAACTCAGCTTAGGGAGCATAGGGCACTTCCACTCATGGGCGTATAAATTGGGAAAACTAAAAATCAGCAAGACACAGGCACCCCAAAGTTTAGGGCTGCTCTGTGGACAAAACCTCCACTTCGTTACACCTTAAATATCCCAGGAAAGAGAAAAATGGATAAAGAAGTTGTGGTCCTTATGTACAATGGAATATCACTCAGCCATGAAATCAACGTCATAAGGCTAGTAGCAGCATGATGAGTGGATTTAGGTACGACGATTCTAAGTGAAATAAGTCACACAGAAAAAGACACTTATCATAAGATATCACTTATAGAGGGAATGTAAAAACCGCTACCCTTGAACTGAAATACAAAACAGAATAGAGTCACACGTTTAGAAAACACACTATGGCTGCTTAACGAGAAAGGTGAGGTGGGGTGATGCATAAAACAAGGGTTTCAAATTTTCTCAGATACCGTTCCATAAACCCAATATGTAATAGACAAGACCTACTCCTTGCTCAATGAATTGGACTCAACACCCCCTATTCACCGCCCAAGAATATATCTGACTAGTAAGAATCTTAAAACCTATGTATTGATAACTCTCTGTAAGTGAGTCAAGTGGGTGTAAAGCGGCAGAAACACAGCAGTGAAAAGCTGCTAAACCCCATTATAAAAATCAATTATTTTAAAAACCCGTGAAACAAAGACAGTGAAAGAGAGAGAAATTCTTACAAAGTTCGCTCAGGGGCTGTGATGCCACCTGTATTGACCATATCTAGACCCACAGCTGATTGAGACATAAGGGTGGACACTCTTGGGGCTGAGAGGTTTGGTGAGGTTGGGTGAGCAAACGCAGACCCTTTAAAGTAATACTGCGTGGTACCCATCCCATGGGTCCCAAATCTCCAGGTTCAAGGGCATCTTCCTACATCGAAAACATGCATGAGAAACCCAGAAGATGGTACACCGTGTGATCGGGAAAGGTTTCTAAAACGCACCTCATTTCTCATCTCCTTGTGCTCGGCTTCGCCATTCCAGCCGCTTTACTAGCAATCTCCCTCCTTGGAGAATCAGCACCTTTAACCTCCTGTTCCGTACAGGTTGGAATTTGTCCTGAGGATGAACGGGAAGAAGGGGAACCAATGAGAGACTAGCTCTAGGTGTTGGGACAGGCACAGGTCACTCTATTTTCCCATCAGGAAGAAGAATTAACCACAGGCTCAGCCTGCCGCCCGGGACCAGAATAGGGCCTGAAGCAATCCTGCGCTTTTCCGGCCAGCTCCCAAGAAAGCGAGTTGAAAAATGGAGCTCAGGGGCCCTGCAATTCACAAACCTGCAGACTTATAAATGATGACTATCGTCCACGAATATATTGAGGGAAGGCAACGAAGAGGATTTGAAAGGAAGGCAGAATTGCAGGAAACAGATTTCAGGAGGGAGATTCGAATCGCCTTTAAAGCACAGGAAAAGCGGCAAATCCTCGACAATGATGCCCTTGGCCAAAAAGGGCGTATGCGTTTTTTCCTGAATATATTCAGGAAAAAACGCATACGCCCTTTTTGGCCAACCAAGCAACCTGGAAAGGCAAATCAGCGCTACAAAGAAGTCTCGCTTCCCATCGGTCAAAAGGGCCATGTTGAATAAAGTGTCAAAACCAGAAATGCAAAACAGGCCATGGAGAAACGGGAGCCTGGCTACGCTGATGGGCGGGATGTAAATTGCCAACAGCCACTCTGGAGAAGTGCACGGTGTGTCCTGAAACATCTAAAAAACTCAGCTTAGGGAGCATAGGGCACTTCCACTCATGGGCGTATAAGTTGGGAAAAGTAAAAATCAGCAAGACACAGGCACCCCAAAGTTTAGGGCTGCTCTGTTGACAAGACCCTCCACTTCGTTACACCTTAAATATCCCAGGAAAGGGAAAAATGGATAAAGAAGTTGTGGTCCTTATGTACAATGGAATATCACTCAGCCATGAAATCAACGTCATAAGGCTAGTAGCAGCAAGATGAGTGGATTTAGGTAGGACGATTCTAAGTGAAATAAGTCACACAGAAAAAGATACTTATCATAAGATATCACTTATAGAGGGAATATAAAAACCGCTACCCTTGAACTGAATTACAAATCAGTGCAGGGTCACACGTTTAGAAAACACACTATGGCTGCTTAACGGGAAAGGTGAGGTGGGGTGATGCATAAAACAAGGGTTTCAAATTAGCTCAGATACCGTTCCATAAACCCAATAGGTAATAGACAAGACCTACTCCTTGCTCAGTGAATTGGACTCAACACCCCCTATTCACCGCCCAAGAATATATCTGACTAGTAAGAATCTTAAAACCTATGCATTGATATCTCTCTGTAAGTGAGTCAAGTGGGTGTAAAGCGGCAAAAACACAGCAGTGAAAAGCAGGTAAACCCCATTATAAAAATCAATTACTTTTAAAAACCCGTGAAACAAAGACAGTGAAAGAGAGAGAAATTCTTACAAAATTCGTTCAGGGGCTGTGATGCCACATGGATTGACCATATCTAGACCCACAGCTGATTGAGACATAAGGGTGGACACTCTTGGGGCTGAGAGGTTTGGTGAGGTTGGGTGAGCAAACGCAGACCCTTTAAATAATACTGTGTGGTACCCATCCCATGGGTCCCAAATCTCCAGGTTCAAGGGCATCTTCCTACATCGAAAGCATGCATGAGAAACCCAGAAGATGCTACACCGTGTGATCCGGAAAGGTTTTCAAAACGCACCTCATTTCTCATCTCCTTGTGCTCGGGTTTGCCATTCCAGCCACTTTACTAGCAATCTCCCTCTTTGGAGAATCAGCACCTTTAACCTCCTGTTCCGTACAGGTTGCAATTTGTCCTGAGGATGAACGGGAAGAGGGGGAACCAATGAGAGACTAGCTCTAGGTGTTGGGACAGGCATAGGTGACTCTATTTTCCCATCAGGAAGAAGAATTAACCACAGGCTCAGCCTACCACCCGGGACCAGAATAGGGCCTGAAGCAATCCTGCGCTTTTGCGGCCAGCTCCCAAGAAATCGAGTTGAAAAATGGAGCTCAGGGGCACTGCAATTCACAAACCTGCAGACTTATAAATGATGACTCTCGTCCACAAATATATTGAGGGAAGGCAACGAAGAGGATTTGAAAGCAAGGCAGAATTGCAGGAAACAGATTTCAGGAGGGAGATTCGAATCGCCTTTAAAGCACAGGAAAAGCGGCAAAACCTCGACAATGATGCCCTTGGCCAAAAAGGGCGTATGCGTTTTTTCCTGAATATATTCAGGAAAAAACGCATACGCCCTTTTTGGCCAACCAAGCAACCTGGAAAGGCAAATCAGCGCTACAAAGTAGTCTCGCTTCCCATCGGTCAAAAGGGCCATGCTGAATAAAGTGTCAAAACCAGAAATGCAAAACAGGCCATGGAGAAACGGGAGCCTGGCTACGCTGATGGGCGGGATGTAAATTGCCAACAGCCACTCTGGAGAAGTGCACGGTGTGTCCTGAAACATCTAAAAAACTCAGCTTAGGGAGCATAGGGCTCTTCCACTCATGGGTGTATAAGTTGGGAAAACTAAAAATCAGCAAGACACAGGCACCCCAAAGTTTAGGGCTGCTCTGTTGACAAGACCCTCCACTTCGTTACACCTTAAATATCCCAGGAAAGGGAAAAATGGATAAAGAAGTTGTGGTCCTTATGTACAATGGAATATCACTCAGCCATGAAATCAACGTCATAAGGCTAGTGGCAGCAAGATGAGGGGATTTCGGTACGACGATTCTAAATGAAATAAGTCACACAGAAAAAGACACTTATCATAAGATATCACTTATAGAGGGAATGTACAAACCGCTACCCTTGAACTGAATTACAAAACAGAATAGAGTCACACGTTTAGAAAACAAACTGTGGCTGCTTAACGGGAAAGGTGAGGTGGGGTGATGCATAAAACAAGGGTTTCAAATTAGCTCAGATACCGTTCCATAAACCCAATATGTAATAGACAAGACCTAGCCTTGCTCAATGAATTGGACTCAACACCCCCTATTCACAGACCAAGAATATATCTGATTAGTAAGAATCTTAAAACCTATGCATTGATATCTCTCTGTAAGTGAGTCAAGTGGGTGTAAAGCGGCAAAATCACAGCAGTGAAAAGCAGGTAAACCCCATTATAAAAATCAATTACTTTTAAAAACCCGTGAAACAAAGACAGTGAAAGAGAGAGAAATTCTTACAAAATTCGCTCAGAGGCTGTGATTCCACCTGGATTGACCATATCTAGACCCACAGCTGATTGAGACATAAGGGTGGACACTCTTGGGGCTGAGAGGTTTGGTGAGGTTGGGTGAGCAAACACAGACCCTTTAAAGTAATACTGCGTGGTACCCATCCCATGGGTCCCAAATCTCCAGATTCAAGGGCATCTTCCTACATCGAAAACATGCATGAGAAACCCAGAAGATGGTACACCGTGTGATCGGGAAAGGTTTTCAAAACGCACTTCATTTCTCATCTCCTTGTGCTCGGGTTCGCCATTCCAGCCGCTTTACTAACAATCTCCGTCCTTGGAGAATCAGCACCTTTAACCTCCTGTTCCGTACAGGTTGCAATTTGTCCTGAGGATGAACGGGAAGAGGGGGAACCAATGAGAGACTAGCTCTAGGTGTTGGGACAGGCACAGGTCACTCTATTTTCCCATCAGGAAGAAGAATTAACCACAGGCTCAGCCTGCCGCCCGGGACCAGAATAGGGCCTGAATCAATCCTGCGCTTTTGCGGCCAGCTCCCAAGAAAGCGAGTTGAAAAATGGAGCTCAGGGTCACTGCAATTCACAAACCTGCAGATTTATAAATGATGACTCTCGTCCACAAATATATTGAGGGAAGGCAACGAAGAGGATTTGAAAGCAAGGCAGAATTGCAGGAAACAGATTTCAGGAGGGAGATTCGAATCGCCTTTAAAGCACAGGAAAAGCGGCAAAACCTCGACAATGATGCCCTTGGCCAAAAAGGGCGTATGCGTTTTTTCCTGAATATATTCAGGAAAAAACGCATACGCACTTTTTGGCCAACCAAGCAACCTGGAAAGGCAAATCAGCGATACAAAGAAGTCTCGCTTCCCATCGGTCAAAAGGGCCATGCTGAATAAAGTGTCAAAACCAGAAATGCAGGACAGGACACGGAGAAACGGGGGCGTGGCTACGCTGATGGGCGGGATGTAAATTGCCAACAGCCACTCTAGAGAAGTGCACGGTGTGTCTTGAAACATCTGAAAAACTCAGCTTAGGGAGCATAGGGCACTTCCACTCATGGGCGTATAAATTGGGAAAACTAAAAATCAGCAAGACACAGGCACCCCAAAGTTTAGGGCTGCTCTGTGGACAAGAACCTCCACTTCGTTACACCTTAAATATCCCAGGAAAGAGAAAAATGGATAAAGAAGTTGTGGTCCTTATGTACAATGGAATATCACTCAGCCATGAAATCAACGTCATAAGGCTAGTAACAGCATGATGAGTGGATTTAGGTACGACGATTCTAAGTGAAATAAGTCACACAGAAAAAGACACTTATCATAAGATATCACTTATAGAGGGAATGTACAAACCGCTACCCTTGAACTGAATTACAAAACAGAATAGAGTCACACGTTTAGAAAACAAACTGTGGCTGCTTAACGGGAAAGGTGAGGTGGGGTGATGCATAAAACAAGGGTTTCAAATTAGCTCAGATACCGTTCCATAAACCCAATATGTAATAGACAAGACCTAGCCTTGCTCAATGAATTGGACTCAACACCCCCTATTCACAGACCAAGAATATATCTGATTAGTAAGAATCTTAAAACCTATGCATTGATATCTCTCTGTAAGTGAGTCAAGTGGGTGTAAAGCGGCAAAATCACAGCAGTGAAAAGCAGGTAAACCCCATTATAAAAATCAATTACTTTTAAAAACCCGTGAAACAAAGACAGTGAAAGAGAGAGAAATTCTTACAAAATTCGCTCAGAGGCTGTGATTCCACCTGGATTGACCATATCTAGACCCACAGCTGATTGAGACATAAGGGTGGACACTCTTGGGGCTGAGAGGTTTGGTGAGGTTGGGTGAGCAAACACAGACCCTTTAAAGTAATACTGCGTGGTACCCATCCCATGGGTCCCAAATCTCCAGATTCAAGGGCATCTTCCTACATCGAAAACATGCATGAGAAACCCAGAAGATGGTACACCGTGTGATCGGGAAAGGTTTTCAAAACGCACTTCATTTCTCATCTCCTTGTGCTCGGGTTCGCCATTCCAGCCGCTTTACTAACAATCTCCGTCCTTGGAGAATCAGCACCTTTAACCTCCTGTTCCGTACAGGTTGCAATTTGTCCTGAGGATGAACGGGAAGAGGGGGAACCAATGAGAGACTAGCTCTAGGTGTTGGGACAGGCACAGGTCACTCTATTTTCCCATCAGGAAGAAGAATTAACCACAGGCTCAGCCTGCCGCCCGGGACCAGAATAGGGCCTGAATCAATCCTGCGCTTTTGCGGCCAGCTCCCAAGAAAGCGAGTTGAAAAATGGAGCTCAGGGGCACTGCAATTCACAAACCTGCAGATTTATAAATGATGACTCTCGTCCACAAATATATTGAGGGAAGGCAACGAAGAGGATTTGAAAGCAAGGCAGAATTGCAGGAAACAGATTTCAGGAGGGAGATTCGAATCGCCTTTAAAGCACAGGAAAAGCGGCAAAACCTCGACAATGATGCCCTTGGCCAAAAAGGGCGTATGCGTTTTTTCCTGAATATATTCAGGAAAAAACGCATACGCACTTTTTGGCCAACCAAGCAACCTGGAAAGGCAAATCAGCGATACAAAGAAGTCTCGCTTCCCATCGGTCAAAAGGGCCATGCTGAATAAAGTGTCAAAACCAGAAATGCAGGACAGGACACGGAGAAACGGGGGCGTGGCTACGCTGATGGGCGGGATGTAAATTGCCAACAGCCACTCTAGAGAAGTGCACGGTGTGTCTTGAAACATCTGAAAAACTCAGCTTAGGGAGCATAGGGCACTTCCACTCATGGGCGTATAAATTGGGAAAACTAAAAATCAGCAAGACACAGGCACCCCAAAGTTTAGGGCTGCTGTGTTGACAAGAACCTCCACTTCGTTACACCTTAAATATCCCAGGAAAGAGAAAAATGGATAAAGAAGTTGTGGGCCTTATGTACAATGGAATATCACTCAGCCATGAAATCAACGTCATAAGGCTAGTAGCAGCATGATGAGTCGATTTAGGTACGACGATTCTAAGTGAAATAAGTCACACAGAAAAAGACACTTATCATAAGATATCACTTATAGAGGGAATGTACAAACCGCTACCCTTGAACTGAATTAAAAAACAGAATAGAGTCACACGTTTAGAAAACACACTATGGCTGCTTAACGGGAAAGGTGAGGTGGGGTGATGCATAAAACAAGGGTTTCAAATTAGCTCAGATACCGTTCCATAAACCCAATAGGTAATAGACAAGACCTACTCCTTGCTCAGTGAATTGGACTCAACACCCCCTATTCACCGCCCAAGAATATATCTGACTAGTAAGAATCTTAAAACCTATGCATTGATATCTCTCTGTAAGTGAGTCAAGTGGGTGTAAAGCGGCAAAAACACAGCAGTGAAAAGCAGGTAAACCCCATTATAAAAATCAATTACTTTTAAAAACCCGTGAAACAAAGACAGTGAAAGAGAGAGAAATTCTTACAAAATTCGTTCAGGGGCTGTGATGCCACCTCGATTGACCATATCTAGACCCACAGCTGATTGAGACATAAGGGTGGACACCCTTGGGGCTGAGAGGTTTGGTGAGGTTGGGTGAGCAAACACAGACCCTTTAAAGTAATACTGCGTGGTAACCATCCCATGGGTCCCAAATCTCCAGATTCAAGGGCATCTTCCTACATCGAAAACATGCATGAGAAACCCAGAAGATGGTACACCGTGTGATCGGGAAAGGTTTTCAAAACGCACTTCATTTCTCATCTCCTTGTGCTCGGGTTCGCCATTCCAGCCGCTTTACTAACAATCTCCGTCCTTGGAGAATCAGCACCTTTAACTTCCTGTTCCGTACAGGTTGCAATTTGTCCTGAGGATGAACGGGAAGAGGGGGAACCAATGACAGACTAGCTCTAGGTGTTGGGACAGGCACAGGTCACTCTATTTTCCCATCAGGAAGAAGAATTAACCACAGGCTCAGCCTGCCGCCCGGGACCAGAATAGGGCCTGAAGCAATCCTGCGCTTTTGCGGCAGCTCCCAAGAAAGCGAGTTGAAAAATGGAGCTCAGGGGCACTGCAATTCACAAACCTGCAGATTTATAAATGATGACTCTCGTCCACAAATATATTGAGGGAAGGCAACGAAGAGGATTTGAAAGCAAGGCAGAATTGCAGGAAACAGATTTCAGGAGGGAGATTCGAATCGCCTTTAAAGCACAGGAAAAGCGGCAAAACCTCGACAATGATGCCCTTGGCCAAAAAGGGCGTATGCGTTTTTTCCTGAATATATTCAGGAAAAAACGCATACGCCCTTTTTGGCCAACCAAGCAACCTGGAAAGGCAAATCAGCGATACAAAGAAGTCTCGCTTCCCATCGGTCAAAAGGGCCATGCTGAATAAAGTGTCAAAACCAGAAATGCAGGACAGGACACGGAGAAACGGGGGCATGGCTACGCTGATGGGCGGGATGTAAATTGCCAACAGCCACTCTGGAGAAGTGCACGGTGTGTCTTGAAACATCTGAAAAACTCAGCTTAGGGAGCATAGGGCACTTCCACTCATGGGCGTATAAATTGGGAAAACTAAAAATCAGCAAGACACAGGCACCCCAAAGTTTAGGGCTGCTGTGTTGACAAGAACCTCCACTTCGTTACACCTTAAATATCCCAGGAAAGAGAAAAATGGATAAAGAAGTTGTGGGCCTTATGTACAATGGAATATCACTCAGCCATGAAATCAACGTCATAAGGCTAGTAGCAGCATGATGAGTCGATTTAGGTACGACGATTCTAAGTGAAATAAGTCACACAGAAAAAGACACTTATCATAAGATATCACTTATAGAGGGAATGTAAAAACCGCTACCCTTGAACTGAATTACAAAACAGAATAGAGTCACACGTTTAGAAAACACACTACGGCTGCTTAACGGGAAAGGTGAGGTGGGGTGATGCATAAAACAAGGGTTTCAAATTAGCTCAGATACCATTCAATAAACCCAATATGTAATAGACAAGACCTACTCCTTCCTCAATGAATTGGACTCAACACCCCCTATTCACCGCCCAAGAATATATCTGACTACTATGAATCTTAAAACCTATGCATTGATATCTCTCTGTAAGTGAGTCAAGTGGGTGTAAAGCGGCAAAATCACAGCAGTGAAAAGCAGGTAAACCCCATTATAAAATCAATTACTTTTAAAAACCCGTGAAACAAAGACAGTGAAAGAGAGAGAAATTCTTACAAAATTCGTTCAGGGGCTGTGATGCCACCTGGATTGACCATACCTAGACCCACAGCTGATTGAGACATAAGGGTGGACACTCTTGGGGCTGAGAGGTTTGGTCAGGTTGGGTGAGCAAACGCAGACCCTTTAAAGTAATACTACATGGTACCCATCCCATGGGTCCCAAATCTCCAGGTTCAAGGGCATCTTCCTACATCGAAAACATGCATGAGAAACCCAGAAGATGGTACACCGTGTGATCGGGAAAGGTTTCTAAAACGCACCTCATTTCTCATCTCCTTGTGCTCGGGTTCGCCATTCCAGCCGCTTTACTAGCAATCTCCCTCCTTGGAGAATCAGCACCTTTAACCTCCTGTTCCGTACAGGTTGCAATTTGTCCTGAGGATGAACGGGAAGAGGGGGAACCAATGAGAGACTAGCTCTAGGTGTTGGGACAGGCACAGGTCACTCTATTTTCCCATCAGGAAGAAGATTTAACCACAGGCTCAGCCTGCCGCCCGGGACCAGAATAGGGCCTGAGGCAATCCTGCGCTTTTGCGGCCAACTCCCAAGAAAGCGAGTTGAAAAATGGAGCTCAGGGGCACTGCAATTCACAAAACTGCAGACTTATAAATGATGACTCTCGTCCACAAATATATTGAGGGAAGGCAACGAAGAGGATATGAAAGCAAGGCAGAGTTGCAGGAAACAGATTTCAGGAGGGAGATTCGAATCGCCTTTAAAGCACAGGAAAAGCGGCAAAACCTCGACAATGATGCCCTTGGCCAAAAAGGGCGTATGCGTTTTTTCCTGAATATATTCAGGAAAAAACGCATACGCCCTTTTTGGCCAACCAAGCAACCTGGAAAGGCAAATCAGCGCTACAAAGAAGTCTCGCTTCCCATCGGTCAAAAGGGCCATGCTGAATAAAGTGTCAAAACCAGAAATGCAAAACAGGCCATGGAGAAACGGGAGCCTGGCTACGCTGATGGGCGGGATGTAAATTGCCAACAGCCACTCTGGAGAACTGCACGGTGTGTCCTGATACATCTAAGAAACTCAGCTTAGGGAGCATAGGGCACTTCCACTCATGGGCGTATAAATTGGGAAAACTAAAAATCAGCAAGACACAGGCACGCCAAAGTTTAGGGCTGCTCTGTTGACAAGAACCTCCACTTCGTTACACCTTAAATATCCCAGGAAAGAGAAAAATGGATAAAGAAGTTGTGGTCCTTATGTACAATGGAATATCACTCAGCCATGAAATCAACGTCATAAGGCTAGTGGCAGCAAGATGAGTGGATTTCGGTACGACGATTCTAAATGAAATAAGTCACACAGAAAAAGACACTTATCATAAGATATCACTTATAGAGGGAATGTACAAACCGCTACCCTTGAACTGAATTACAAAACAGAATAGAGTCACACGTTTAGAAAACACACTGTGGCTGCTTAACGGGAAAGGTGAGGTTGGGTGATGCATAAAGCAAGGGTTTCAAATTATCTCAGATACAGTTCCATAAACCCAATATGTAATAGACAAGACCTACTCCTTGCTCAAGGAATTGGACTCAGCACCTCCTATTCACCGCCCAAGAATATATCTGACTAGTAAGAATCTTAAAACCTATGCATTGATATCTCTCTGTAAGTGAGTCAAGAGGGTGTAAAGCGGCAAAAACACAGCAGTGAAAAGCAGGTAAACCCCATTATAAAAATCAATTACTTTTAAAAACCCGTGAAACAAAGACAGTGAAAGAGAGAGAAATTCTTACAAAATTCGTTCAGGGGCTGTGATGCCACCTGGATTGACCATATCTAGACCCACAGCTGATTGAGTCATAAGGGTGGACACTCTTGGGGCTGAGAGGTTTGGTGAAGTTGGGTGAGCAAACACAGACCCTTTAAAGTAATACCGCGTGGTACCCATCCCATGGGTCCCAAATCTCCAGATTCAAGGGCATCTTCCTAATCGAAAACATGCATGAGAAACCCAGAAGATGGTACACCGTGTGATCGGGAAAGGTTTTCAAAACGCACTTCATTTCTCATCTCCTTGTGCTCGGGTTCGCCATTCCAGCCGCTTTACTAACAATCTCCGTCCTTGGAGAATCAGCACCTTTAACCTCCTGTTCCGTACAGGTTGCAATTTGTCCTGAGGATGAACGGGAAGAGGGGGAACCAATGAGAGACTAGCTCTAGGTGTTGGGACAGGCACAGGTCTATTTTCCCATCAGGAAGAAGAATTAACCACAGGCTCAGCCTGCCGCCCGGGACCAGAATAGGGCCTGAAGCAATCCTGCGCTTTTGCGGCAGCTCCCAAGAAAGCGAGTTGAAAAATGGAGCTCAGGGGCCCTGCAATTCACAAACCTGCAGACTTATAAATGATGACTATCGTCCACGAATATATTGAGGGAAGGCAACGAAGAGGATTTGAAAGGAAGGGAGATTTGCAGGAAACAGATTTCAGGAGGGAGATTCGAATCGCCTTTAAAGCACAGGAAAAGCGGCAAAACCTCGACAATGATGCCCTTGGCCAAAAAGAGCGTATGCGTTTTTTCCTGAATATATTCAGGAAAAAACGCATACGCCCTTTTTGGCCAACCAAGCAACCTAGAAAGGCAAATCAGCACTACAAAGAAGTCTCGCTTCCCATCGGTCAAAAGGGCCATGCTGAATAAAGTGTCAAAACCAGAAATGCAGGACAGGCCATGGAGAAACGGGAGCCTGGCTACGCTGATGGGCGGGATGTAAATTGCCAACAGCCACTCTGGAGAACTGCACGGTGTGTCCTGAAACATCTAAGAAACTCAGCTTAGGGAGCATAGGGCACTTCCACTCATGGGCGTATAAATTGGGAAAACTAAAAATCAGCAAGACACAGGCACCCCAAAGTTTAGGGCTGCTCTGTTGACAAGAACCTTCACTTCGTTACACCTTAAATATCCCAGGAAAGAGAAAAATGGATAAAGAAGTTGTGGTCCTTATGTACAATGGAATATCACTCAACCATGAAATCAACGTCATAAGGCTCGTAGCAGCATGATGAGTGGATTTAGGTACGACGATTCTAAGTGAAATAAGTCACACAGAATAAGACACTTGTCATAAGATATCACTTATAGAGGGAATGTAAAAACCGCTACCCTTGAACTGAATTACAAAACACAACAGAGTCACATGTTTAGAAAACACACTATGGCTGCTTAACGGGAAAGGTGAGGTGGGGTGATGCTAAAACAAGGGATTCAAATGAGCTCAGATACCGTTCCATAAACCCAATATGTAATAGACAAGACCTACTCCTTGCTCAATGAATTGGACTCAACACCCCCTATTCACCGCCCCAGAATATATCTGACTAGTAAGAATCTTAAAACCTATGTATTGATGACTCTGTAAGTGAGTCAAGTGGGTGAAAAGCGGCAGAAACACAGCAGTTAAAAGCAGGTAAACGCCATTATAAAAATCAATTACTTTTAAAAACCCGTGAAACAAAGACAGTGAAAGAGAGAGAAATTCTTACAAAATTCGTTCAGGGGCTGTGATGCCACCTGGATGGACAATATCTAGACCCACAGCTGATTGAGACATAAGGGTGGACACTCTTGGCGCTGAGAGGTTTGGTGAGGTTGGGTGAGCAAACGCAGACCCTTTAAAGTAATACTGCGTGGTACCCATCCCATGGGTCCGAAATCTCCAGGTTCAAGGGCATCTTCCTACATCGAAAACATGCATGAGAAACCCAGAAGATGGTACACCGTGTGATCGGGAAAGGTTTTTAAACGCACCTCATTTCTCATCTCCTTGTGCTCGGGTTCGCCATTCCAGCCGCTTTACTAGCAATCTCCCTCCTTGGAGAATCAGCACCTTTAACCTCCTGTTCCGTACAGGTTGCAATTTGTCCTGAGGATGAACGGGAAGAGGGGGAACCAATGAGAGACTAGCTCTAGATGTTGGGACAGGCACAGGTCACTCTATTTTCCCAACAGGAAGAAGAATTAACCACAGGCTCAGCCTGCCGCCCGGGACCAGAATAGGGCCTGAAGCAATCCTGCGCTTTTGCGGCCAGCTCCCAAGAAAGCGAGTTGAAAAATGGAGCTCTGGGGCACTGCAATTCACAAACCTGCAGACTTATAAATGATGACTGTCGTCCACCAATATATTGAGGGAAGGCAACGAAGAGGCTTTGAAAGTAAGGCAGAATTGCAGGAAACAGATTTCAGGAGGGAGATTCGAATCGCCTTTAAAGCACAGGAAAAGCGGCAAAACCTCGACAGTGATGCCCTTGGCCAAAAAGGGCGTATGCGTATTTTCCTGAATATATTCAGGAAAAAACGCATACGCCCTTTTTGGCCCACCAAGCAACCTGGAAAGGCAAATCAGCGCTACAAAGAAGTCTCGCTTCCCATCGGTCAAAAGGGCCATGCTGAATAAAGTGTCAAAACCAGAAATGCAGGACAGGCCATGGGGAAACGGGAGCCTGGCTATGCTGATGGGCAGGATGTAAATTGCCAACAGCCACTCTGGAGAAGTGGACGGTGTGTCCTGAAACATCTAAAAAACTCAGCTTAGGGAGCATAGGGCACTTCCACTCATGGGCGTATAAATTGGGAAAACTAAAAATCAGCAAGACACAGGCACCCCAAAGTTTAGGGCTGCTCTGTGGACAAAACCTCCACTTCGTTACACCTTAAATATCCCAGGAAAGAGAAAAATGGATAAAGAAGTTGTGGTCCTTATGTACAATGGAATATCACTCAGCCATGAAATCAACGTCATAAGGCTAGTAGCAGCATGATGAGTGGATTTAGGTACGACGATTCTAAGTGAAATAAGTCACACAGAAAAAGACACTTATCATAAGATATCACTTATAGAGGGAATGTAAAAACCGCTACCCTTGAACTGAAATACAAAACAGAATAGAGTCACACGTTTAGAAAACACACTATGGCTGCTTAACGAGAAAGGTGAGGTGGGGTGATGCATAAAACAAGGGTTTCAAATTTTCTCAGATACCGTTCCATAAACCCAATATGTAATAGACAAGACCTACTCCTTGCTCAATGAATTGGACTCAACACCCCCTATTCACCGCCCAAGAATATATCTGACTAGTAAGAATCTTAAAACCTATGTATTGATAACTCTCTGTAAGTGAGTCAAGTGGGTGTAAAGCGGCAGAAACACAGCAGTGAAAAGCTGCTAAACCCCATTATAAAAATCAATTATTTTAAAAACCCGTGAAACAAAGACAGTGAAAGAGAGAGAAATTCTTACAAAGTTCGCTCAGGGGCTGTGATGCCACCTGTATTGACCATATCTAGACCCACAGCTGATTGAGACATAAGGGTGGACACTCTTGGGGCTGAGAGGTTTGGTGAGGTTGGGTGAGCAAACGCAGACCCTTTAAAGTAATACTGCGTGGTACCCATCCCATGGGTCCCAAATCTCCAGGTTCAAGGGCATCTTCCTACATCGAAAACATGCATGAGAAACCCAGAAGATGGTACACCGTGTGATCGGGAAAGGTTTCTAAAACGCACCTCATTTCTCATCTCCTTGTGCTCGGCTTCGCCATTCCAGCCGCTTTACTAGCAATCTCCCTCCTTGGAGAATCAGCACCTTTAACCTCCTGTTCCGTACAGGTTGGAATTTGTCCTGAGGATGAACGGGAAGAAGGGGAACCAATGAGAGACTAGCTCTAGGTGTAGGGACAGGCACAGGTCACTCTATTTTCCCATCAGGAAGAAGAATTAACCACAGGCTCAGCCTGCCGCCCGGGACCAGAATAGGGCCTGAAGCAATCCTGCGCTTTTCCGGCCAGCTCCCAAGAAAGCGAGTTGAAAAATGGAGCTCAGGGGCCCTGCAATTCACAAACCTGCAGACTTATAAATGATGACTATCGTCCACGAATATATTGAGGGAAGGCAACGAAGAGGATTTGAAAGGAAGGCAGAATTGCAGGAAACAGATTTCAGGAGGGAGATTCGAATCGCCTTTAAAGCACAGGAAAAGCGGCAAATCCTCGACAATGATGCCCTTGGCCAAAAAGGGCGTATGCGTTTTTTCCTGAATATATTCAGGAAAAAACGCATACGCCCTTTTTGGCCAACCAAGCAACCTAGAAAGGCAAATCAGCACTACAAAGAAGTCTCGCTTCCCATCGGTCAAAAGGGCCATGCTGAATAAAGTGTCAAAACCAGAAATGCAGGACAGGCCATGGAGAAACGGGAGCCTGGCTACGCTGATGGGCGGGATGTAAATTGTCAACAGCCACTCTGGAGAACTGCACGGTGTGTCCTGAAACATCTAAGAAACTCAGCTTAGGGAGCATAGGGCACTTCCACTCATGGGCGTATAAATTCGGAAAACTAAAAATCAGCAAGACACAGGCACCCCAAAGTTTAGGGCTGCTCTGTTGACAAGAACCTCCACTTCGTTACACCTTAAATATCCCAGGAAAGAGAAAAATGGATAAAGAAGTTGTGGTCCTTATGTACAATGGAATATCACTCAACCATGAAATCAACGTCATAAGGCTCGTAGCAGCATGATGAGTGGATTTAGGTACGACGATTCTAAGTGAAATAAGTCACACAGAATAAGACACTTGTCATAAGATATCACTTATAGAGGGAATGTAAAAACCGCTACCCTTGAACTGAATTACAAAACACAACAGAGTCACACGTTTAGAAAACACACTATGGCTGCTTAACGGGAAAGGTGAGGTGGGGTGATGCTAAAACAAGGGATTCAAATGAGCTCAGATACCGTTCCATAAACCCAATATGTAATAGACAAGACCTACTCCTTGCTCAATGAATTGGACTCAACACCCCCTATTCACCGCCCCAGAATATATCTGACTAGTAAGAATCTTAAAACCTATGTATTGATGACTCTGTAAGTGAGTCAAGTGGGTGAAAAGCGGCAGAAACACAGCAGTTAAAAGCAGGTAAACGCCATTATAAAAATCAATTACTTTTAAAAACCCGTGAAACAAAGACAGTGAAAGAGAGAGAAATTCTTACAAAACTCGTTCAGGGGCTGTGATGCCACCTGGATGGACAATATCTAGACCCACAGCTGATTGAGACATAAGGGTGGACACTCTTGGCGCTGAGAGGTTTGGTGAGGTTGGGTGAGCAAACGCAGACCCTTTAAAGTAATACTGCGTGGTACCCATCCCATGGGTCCGAAATCTCCAGGTTCAAGGGCATCTTCCTACATCGAAAACATGCATGAGAAACCCAGAAGATGGTACACCGTGTGATCGGGAAAGGTTTCTAAAACGCACCTCATTTCTCATCTCCTTGTGCTCGGGTTCGCCATTCCAGCCGCTTTACCAGCAATCTCCCTCCTTGGAGAATCAGCACCTTTAACCTCCTGTTCCGTACAGGTTGCAATTTGTCCTGAGGATGAACGGGAAGAGGGGGAACCAATGAGAGACTAGCTCTAGGTGTTGGGACAGGCACAGGTCACTCTATTTTCCCATCAGGAAGAAGAATTAACCACAGGCCCAGCCTGCCGCCTGGGACGAGAATAGTGCCTGAAGCAATCCTGCGCTTTTGCGGCCAGCTCCCAAGAAAGCGAGTTGAAAAATGGAGCTCGGGGCACTGCAATTCACAAACCTGCAGACTTATAAATGATGACTCTCGTCCACAAATATATTGAGGGAAGGCAACGAAGAGGATTTGAAAGCAAGGCAGAATTGCAGGAAACAGATTTCAGGAGGGAGATTCGAATCGCCTTTAAAGCACAGAAAAAGCGGCAAAACCTCGACAATGATGCCCTTGGCCAAAAAGGGCGTATGCGTTTTTTCCTGAATATATTCAGGGAAAAACGCATACGCCCTTTTTGGCCAACCAAGCAACCTGGAAAGGCAAATCAGCGCTACAAAGAAGTCTCGCTTCCCATCGGTCAAAAGGGCCATGCTGAATAAAGTGTCAAAACCAGAAATGCAGGACAGGCCATGGAGAAACGGGAGCCTGGCTACGCTGATGGGCGGGATGTAAATTGCCAACAGCCACTCTGGAGAAGTGCACGGTGTGTCCTGAAACATGTAAAAAACTCAGCTTAGAGAGCATAGGGCACATCCACTCATGGGCGTATAAATTGGGAAAACTAAAAATCAGCAAGACACAGGCACCCCAAAGTTTAGGGCTGCTCTGTTGACAAGAACCTCCACTTCGTTACACCTTAAATATCCCAGGAAAGAGAAAAATGGATAAAGAAGTTGTGGTCCTTATGTACAATGGAATATCACTCAGCCATGAAATCAACGTCATAAGGCTAGTAGCAGCATGATGAGTGGATTTAGGTACGAGGATTCTAAGTGAAATAAGTCACACAGAATAAGACACATGTCATAAGATATCACTTATAGAAGGGACGTAGCCCCCTCACGCATAGTAGACGTGCCCATGGAGTCAAGGCCAAGCGCAGTCCCTCTCCTTGCCAGGAGGGAACCTGAGCTGATAACCCACGGAGGGGACACTGGACAGGCCTTGGGCTCAGCGCTCAGTAATTTAGAAGTACTGCCTCACTTAATCCTCACAAATCCCCATGAGGTGGTGCTTTTGTGATGTCCATCTTACAGAGGAGAGTGGAGAGAAGGATCCACCACAGGCCAAAGCCCGCACGCTCAGTGTGTGTGGCCCTGACCTGATCCACCTGGGCCCTCCTCCTCCTAATAAGCACACACTGTCCGGCAAGGTTTAGGATTTGGCTAAAAGGGCACTGCATGTAAATAAGTGGAAAGGCTTGTTTTTAACCTCCAGAGGTCTCTGATAACACCCTGGAGATATCTCAGGATTAGGAGGCCCCTGAGTGAGCTATCCACTAGGTCATCTCCCAGCCCACCCTGCCTGCAGGTCTCGGGAGGTTCCAGGGTGCACTCAGTAGCTAAGGTGGGCCTCCATCTCCAGATGGAAACTTCTCTGCCTCGAATCCTGGGCTGGAAAGCTGACAGCTCTTGGCTACACAACGAGCAGGTACCTCCCTATTCCATTCTGTCTTCCCTAGCCCTGGCTTTCTACCCCAGCTCTAAACCAAAACTACTCAGAACTGCTCACTTGCGTAGGTCTTGATTTTTACTACCAAAGGCATAGCAAAAGGGTGGTTTTGCCCTGATAAAGGAAGCGATGGATTAGCTCATACCATGGGGCAATTTTGGTCAATCTGTTTACTTTTGCTGCAGTCACTCAGATTAAGAAATGCCACTGAGGGGTATACATATGTCAACATTTATCAAATAATATATTTAAAGTATCCACAAGTTTATTGTATGCCAATTATATCTCAATAAAGTTGTTAAATCGAAAAAAAAAATATATCACTTATAGAGGGAATGTAAAAACCGCTACCCTTGAACTGAATTACAAAACACAACAGAATCACACGTTTAGAAAACACACTATGGCTGCTTAACGGGAAAGGTGAGGTGGGGTGATGCATAAAACAAGGGTTTCAAATTAGCTCAGATACCGTTCCATAAACCCAATAGGTAATAGACAAGACCTATTCCTTGCTCAGTGAATTGGACTCAACACCCCCTATTCACCGCCCAAGAATATATCTGACTAGTAAGTATCTTAAAACCTATGCATTGATATCTCTCTGTAAGTGAGTCAAGTGGGTGTAAAGCGGCAAAAACACAGCAGTGAAAAGCAGGTAAACCCCATTATAAAAATCAATTACTTTTAAAAACCCGTGAAACAAAGACAGTGAAAGAGAGAGAAATTCTTACAAAATTCGTTCAGGGGCTGTGATGCCACCTGGATTGACCATATCTAGACCCACAGCTGATTGAGGCATAAGGGTGGACACTCTTGGGGCTGAGAGGTTTGGTGAGGTTGGGTGAGCAAACGCGGACCCTTTAAAGTAATACTGCGTGGTACCCATCCCATGGGTCCCAAATCTCCAGGTTCAAGGGCATCTTCCTACATCGAAAACATGCATGAGAAACCCAGAAGATGGTACACCGTGTGATCAGGAAAGGTTTCCAAAACGCACCTCATTTCTAATCTCCTTGTGCTCGGGTTCGCCATTCCAGCCGCTTTACTAGCAATCTCCCTCCATGGAGAATCAGCACCTTTAACCTCCTGTTCCGTAAAGGTTGCAATTTGTCCTGAGGATGAACGGGAAGAGGGGGAACCCATGAGAGACTAGCTCTAGGTGTTGGGACAGGCAAAGGACACTCTATTTTCCCATCAGGAAGAAGAATTAACCACAGGCTCAGCCTGCCGCCCGGAACCAGAATAGGGCCTGAAGCAATACTGCGCTTTTGCGGCCAGCTCCCAAGAAAGCGAGTTGAAAAATGGAGCTCAGCGGCACTGCAATTCACAAACCTTCAAACTTATAAATGATGACTCTCGTCCACAAATATATTGAGGGAAGGCAACGAAGAGGATTTGAAAGCAAGGCAGAATTGCAGGAAATTTATATAGTTTATATGTTAAGTGTTTATATACATTTAACATACATTAGCCTATGTAGGTTAGCCCCATAATCCTAATTTTTCCATCCTTCCACCTTTCATTTTGGTTAACCATTAGTTTGTTTTATATGTCTTTGAGTGTCTTTTTCTGTGGAGGTATGTTCATTGGTAGCAATCTTAGGATAACTTGTATAAATGATATCATAGGATATTTGTCATTCCCTTTTGACTTACTTTACCTAATATGATTATTTCTAGGCTCATTTGTAGTCCTGAAAATGGCAGTCTTCATTTTTTTCCCGAGGCTACTATTCCATTCTGTACATATACCACTTCTTCTTTGTCAATTCATCTGTTTATGGACCTTTTTTTTGCTTCCATGTCTTGGCTATTTCAATATTGCTGCAGTGCACATTTGCCTGCCTCTGTCTTTCCGATTCTGGTGGTCTTAGATTATAGGCCCAAATGGTGCCCTGCTACATCATCTGGTAGCTCAATTTTTACCTTTTAAAGCAGCTCCATTCAGTTTTCGTTAGTGCTGTTACCACTTTACATCCCACCAGCTGCTAGAAGGTACAAAGTTCTCTAAAACCCCTTCAGCATTTATAGTTTGTAGACGTTTTGCTGATGGTCATTTGACTGGTGTGAGCTGAAACCTTTTTGGAGGTTGGATTTGCATGTGGCTAAAAATTCCTTATACTGAGCTTGAGGCTTGTCCTTTTTTTCTTTTCCTCTTTTTTTTTTAAAGAGTGAGTACAACTCCTCTCTTCATATTGACTTCTTGAAAAATTTGTCATGTGTTGAATTTTCTTGCCTATTCCCTACCCCAGGGCATTTTTTGAGGGGAGGTGTCATTTACAGCCCTGCAGTCCTTGTGACTATTAAGCAACCATTAGCACTGGGTTTAAAGCTGCTGTTGTGAGTAACAGCCACAAGGCGGCAGCATTATTACGTTCTCAACCCTTGTTACTAGGGCAACAGAGTCTTCCTGGAGGTAGTGTTCCGAGGTTGTATATTAGAGAAGAATGTGCGGGGACAAGCCCCCAGATTCCAGGAGGTAGATACGAATCGCCTTTAGAGCACATGAAAAGCGGCAAAACGTCGACAATGATGCTCTTGGCCAAAAAGGGCCTATGCGTTTTTTCCTGAATATATTCAGGAAAAAATGCCTAGGCCCTTTTTGGCCAGCCAAGCAAGCCGGAAAGGCAAATCAGCACTACAAATAAGTCTCGCTTCCCATCCGTCCAAAAGCCATCTAAAAAAGTGTAAAAACCAGAAGTGCAGGACAGGCCAGGTAGAAAAGGGAGCCTTGTTAGGCTGATGGGCGGGATGTAAATTGCCAACGGCCACTCTGGAGAAGTGCATGGTGTTTCCTAAAACATCTAAAAAACACAGCTAGAGAGCATAGGGCCCTTCCACTCGTGGGCGTATAAAATGGGAAAACGAAAAATCAACAAGACACAGGCACCCCAAAGTTTAGGCCTGCTCTGTTTACAAGAACCTCCACTTCAGTACACCTTAAATATGCCAGGATAGAGAAAAATGGATAAAGAAGTGTGGTACTTATGTACAATGGCATATCACTCAGCCATGAAATCAGTGTCATTCGGCTACTAGCAGCATGATGAGTGGATTTAGGTACGATGTTTCTAAGTGAAATCAGTCACACAGAAAAAGACACTTATCTAGGTTATCACTTATAGAGGGAAAGTAAAAATCGCTACCCATGACCTGATTACAAAACAGAACAGAGTCACACATTTAGAAAACACTGGATGGCTGCTTAACTGGAAAGGTGAGGTGCGGTGAGGCATAAAACAAGGGTTGGAAATTAGCACACATACCGTTCCATAAACCAAATATGTAACAGACAACACCTACCCCTTGCTCAGTGAACTGGACTCAACGCCCCGTATTCACCGCACAAGAGTATATCTGACTAGTAAGAACCTTAAAACCTATGTATTGATATCTCTCTGTAAATGAATAAAGTGGGTGTAAAGTGGCATAAACACAGAAGTGAAAATCAGCTAAACCCCATTATAAAAATAGATTACAAAAAAAACCCCAACAAAGACAGTGAAAGAGAGAGAAATTCGTAAAAAGTTTGTTCAGGGGCAGTGAAGCAACCTGGATCGACCATATCTACACCCACAGCTGGATTAGATATAAGGCTGGACACTCTTGGGGCTGAGAGGATTGGTGAGGTTGGGTGAGCAAACGCCTACCCTTTAAAGTAATAGTGCATGGTACCCATTCTATGGGTCCCAAATCTCCAGGTTCAAGGGAATCTTCTTAGAGCAAAAAAATGCATGGGAAAGCCGGTGGAAGGTATACAGTGTGATCGGGAAAGGTTTCTGAAACGCACCTCTTTCCTCTTCTCCTGGTGCTCGGGTTCGCCATTCCAGCCGCATTACTAACAATCTCCCCACTTGGAGAATCAGCACCTTTAACCTCCTGTTTCGTACAGGTTGCAATTTGTCCTGAGGATGAATGAGAAGAGGGGGAACCCATGAGAGGGTAGCTCTAGGTGTTCGAACAGGCACAGGTCACTCTAATTTCAATCAGGAAGAAGAAATAAGCACAGGCTCAGCCTGCCCCATGGAACCAGATTGGGCCTGAAGCCATCCTGCGGTTTTTCGGCCAACTCCCAAAAGAGCGAGTTGAAAAATGGAGCTCAGGGGCACTGCAATTCACAAACCTGCAGAGTTATAAATGATAACTCTCGTCCACAAATATATTGAGGGAAGGCAACGAAGAGGATTTGAAAGCAAGGCAGAATTGCAGGAAACAGATTTCAGGAGGTAGATTCGAATCGCCTTTAAAGCACATGGAAAGCGGCAAAACCTCGACAATGATGCCCTTGGCCAAAAAGGGCGTATGCGTTTTTTCCTGAATATATTCAGGAAAAAACGCATACGCCCTTTTTGGTCAACCAAGAAACCTGGAAAGGCAAATCAGCGCTACAAAAAAGTCTCGCTTCCCAACGCTCAAAAGGGCCATGCTGAATAAAGGGTCAATACCAGAAATGCAGGAAAGGCCATGGAGAAATGGGAGCCTTGCTACGCTGATGGGCAGGATGTAAATTGCGAAGAGCCACTCTGGCGAAGTGCACGGTGTGTCCTGAAACATCTACAAAACACAGCTTAGAGAGCATAAGGCACTTGCACTCATGGGCGTATATACTGGGAAAACTAAAAATCAGCAAGACACATGCACCCCAAAGTTTAGGGCTGCTCTGTTGACAAGAACCTCCACTTCGTTACACGTTAAATACCCCAGGAAAGAGAAAAATGGATAAAGAAGCTGTGGTCCTTATGTACAATGGAATATCACTCAGCCATGAAATCAACGTCATAAGGCTAGTAGCAGCATGATGAGTGGATTTAGGTACGACGATTCTAAGTGAAATAAGTCACACAGAAAAAGACACTTGTCATAAGATATCACTTATAGAGGGAATGTAAAAACCGCTACCCTTGAACTGAATTACAAAACAGAACAGAGTCACACGTTGAGAAAACACACTATGGCTGCTTAACGGGAAAGGTGAGGTGGGGTGATGCATAAAACAAGGGTTTCAAATTACCTCAGATACCGTTCCATATACCCAATATGTAATAGACAAGAAGTACGCCTTGCTCAGTGAACTGCACTCAACACACCCTATTCACCGCCCAAGAATATATCTGACTAGTAAGAATCTTAAAACCTATGCATTGATATCTCTCTGTAAGTGAGTCAATTGGGTGTAAAGCGGCATAAACACAGCAGTGAAAAGCAGCTAAACCCCATTATAAAATTCAATTACTTTTAAAAACCCGTGAAACAAAGACAGGGAAAGAGAGAGAAATTCTTACAAAATTCGTTCAGGGGCTGTGATGCCACCTGGATTGACCATATCTAGACCCACAGCTGATTGAGACATAAGGGTGGACACTCTTGGGGCTGAGAGGTTTGGTGAGGTTGGGTGAGCAAATGCAGACCCTTTAAAGTAATACTGCGTGGTTAGAATCCCATGGGTCCCAAATCTCCAGGTTCAAGGGCATCTTCCTACATCGAAAAAATGCATGAGAATCCCAGAAGATGGTACACCGTGTGATCAGGAAAGGTTTCTAAAACCCACCCCATTTCTCATCTCCTTGTGCTCGGGTTTGCCATTCCAGCCGCTTTCCTAGCAATCTCCCTCTTGGAGAATCAGCACCTTTAAGCTCCTTTTCCGTACAGGTTGCAGTTTGTCCTGAGGATGATCGGGAAGAGGGGGAAACAATGAGAAACTAGCGCTAGGTGTTGGGACAGGCACAGGCCACTCTAATTTCCCATCAGGAAGAAGAATTAACCACAGGCTCAGCCTGCCGCACGGAACCAGAATAGGGCCTTAAGCAATCCTGCGGTTTTAAGGCCAGCTTCCAAAAAAGCGAGTTGAAAAATTGTGCTCAGGGGCACTGCAATTCACAGTCCTGTAGAGTTATAAATGGTAACTCAAGTCCAAAAATATATTGAAGGAAGGCAACGAAGAGGATTTGAAAGCAAGGCAGAATTGCAGGAAATTTATATAGTTTATATGTTAAGTGTTTATATACATTTAACATACATTAGCCTATGTAGGTTAGCCCCATAATCCTAATTTTTCCATCCTTCCACCTTTCATTTTGGTTAACCATTAGTTTGTTTTATATGTCTTTGAGTGTCTTTTTCTGTGGAGGTATGTTCATTGGTAGCAATCTTAGGATAACTTGTATAAATGATATCATAGGATATTTGTCATTCCCTTTTGACTTACTTTACCTAATATGATTATTTCTAGGCTCATTTGTAGTCCTGAAAATGGCAGTCTTCATTTTTTTCCCGAGGCTACTATTCCATTCTGTACATATACCACTTCTTCTTTGTCAATTCATCTGTTTATGGACCTTTTTTTTGCTTCCATGTCTTGGCTATTTCAATATTGCTGCAGTGCACATTTGCCTGCCTCTGTCTTTCCGATTCTGGTGGTCTTAGATTATAGGCCCAAATGGTGCCCTGCTACATCATCTGGTAGCTCAATTTTTACCTTTTAAAGCAGCTCCATTCAGTTTTCGTTAGTGCTGTTACCACTTTACATCCCACCAGCTGCTAGAAGGTACAAAGTTCTCTAAAACCCCTTCAGCATTTATAGTTTGTAGACGTTTTGCTGATGGTCATTTGACTGGTGTGAGCTGAAACCTTTTTGGAGGTTGGATTTGCATGTGGCTAAAAATTCCTTATACTGAGCTTGAGGCTTGTCCTTTTTTTCTTTTCCTCTTTTTTTTTTAAAGAGTGAGTACAACTCCTCTCTTCATATTGACTTCTTGAAAAATTTGTCATGTGTTGAATTTTCTTGCCTATTCCCTACCCCAGGGCATTTTTTGAGGGGAGGTGTCATTTACAGCCCTGCAGTCCTTGTGACTATTAAGCAACCATTAGCACTGGGTTTAAAGCTGCTGTTGTGAGTAACAGCCACAAGGCGGCAGCATTATTACGTTCTCAACCCTTGTTACTAGGGCAACAGAGTCTTCCTGGGGGTAGTGTTCCGAGGTTGTATATTAGAGAAGAATGTGCGGGGACAAGCCCCCAGATTTCAGGAGGTAGATACGAATCGCCTTTAGAGCACATGAAAAGCGGCAAAATGTCGACAATGATGCACTTCGCCAAAAAGGGCCTATGCGTTTTTTCCTGAATATATTCAGGAAAAAACACATACGCCCTTTTTGGCCAGCCAAGCAAGCCGGAAAGGCAAATCAGCACTACAAATAAGTCTCGCTTCCCATCCGTCCAAAAGCCATCCAAAAAAGTGTAAAAACCAGAAGTGCAGGACAGGCCAGGTAGAAAAGGGAGCCTTGTTAGGCTGATGGGCGGGATGTAAATTGCCAACGGCCACTCTGGAGAAGTGCATGGTGTTTCCTAAAACATCTAAAAAACACAGCTAGAGAGCATAGGGCCCTTCCACTCGTGGGCGTATAAAATGGGAAAACGAAAAATCAACAAGACACAGGCACCCCAAAGTTTAGGCATGCTCTGTTTACAAGAACCTCCACTTCAGTACACCTTAAATATGCCAGGATAGAGAAAAATGGATAAAGAAGTGTGGTACTTATGTACAATGGCATATCACTCAGCCATGAAATCAGTGTCATACGGCTACTAGCAGCATGATGAGTGGATTTAGGTACGATGTTTCTAAGTGAAATCAGTCACACAGAAAAAGACACTTATCATAGGTTATCACTTATAGAGGGAAAGTAAAAATCGCTACCCATGACCTGATTACAAAACAGAACAGAGTCACACATTTAGAAAACACTGGATGGCTGCTTAACTGGAAAGGTGATGTGCGGTGAGGCATAAAACAAGGGTTGGAAATTAGCACACATACCGTTCCATAAACCAAATATGTAACAGACAACACCTACCCCTTGCTCAGTGAACTGGACTCAACGCCCCGTATTCACCGCACAAGAGTATATCTGACAAGTAAGAATCTTAAAACCTATGTATTGATATCTCTCTGTAAATGAATCAAGTGGGTGTAAAGCGGCATAAACACAACAGTGAAAATGAGCTAAATCCCATTATAAAAATAGATTACAAAAAAAACCCCCACAAAGACAGTGAAAGAGAGAGAAATTCGTAAAAAGTTCGTTCAGGGGCAGTGAAGCAACCTGGATCGACCATATCTAGACCCACAGCTGGATTATATATAAGGCTGGACACTCTTGGGGCTGAGAGGATTGGTGAGGTTGGGTGAGCAAACGCCTACCCTTTAAAGTAATACTGCGTGGTACCCATTCTATGGATCCCAAATGTCCAGGTTCAGTGGAATCTTCCTACAGAGAAAAAATGCTTGGGAAACCCGGTGGATGGTATTCAGTGTGATCGAGAAAGGTTTCTGAAACGCACCTCATTCCTCATCTCCTGGTGCTCGGGTTCGCCATTCCAGCCGCTTTACTAACAATCCCCCCACTTGGAGAATCAGCACCTTTAACCTCCTGTTCCGTACAGGTTGTAATTTTTCCTGAGGATGAATGGGAAGAGGGGGAACCCATGAGAGGCTAGCTGTAACTGTTGGGACAGGCAGAGGTAACCCTTATTTCCCATTAGGAAGAAGAATTAACCACGGGCTCAGCCTGCGCCCCGGAACCAGAATAGGGCCTGAAGCAATCCTGCGGGTTTGCGGCCAGCTCCCAAAAAAGCGATTTGGAAAATGGAGCTCGGGAGCACGGCAATTCACAAATCTGCAGAGTTATAAATGATAACTCTCGTCTAAAAATCTATTGAGGTAAGGCAACGAAGAGGATTTCAAAGCAAGACAGAATTGCAGGAAACAGTTTTTCACAGGTAGATTGGACTCGCCTTTAAAGCACATGAAATTCCGCAGAACTTCGACAATGATGCAGTTGGCCAAAAAGGGCGTCTGCGTTCTTTCCTGAATAAATTTTGGAAAAAACGCAGATGCTCTTTTTGGCCAACTAAACAAGCGGGCAATGCAAATCAGCATTATAAAAATGTCTCACTTCGCATTGGTCAAAAGGCCCATGCTGAAAAAGTGTAAAACCCAGAAATGCAGGACAGGCCATGGAGAAAACGGAGCCTTTTTATGCTGATCGGCGGGATGTAAATTGCCACCGGCCACTCTTGAGAAGTGTATGCTCTATCTTAAAACTTCTAAAAAACAGAGCTACAGAGCATACAGCACTTCCCCTCATGGGCGTATATCTTGAGAAAACCAAAAAATCGACAAGACACAGGCACCCCAAAGTTTAGGGCTGCTCTGTTTAGAAATACCTCGATTTGGGTACAACTTACATGTCCTTGGAAGGAAAAAATGGAGAAAGAAGATGTGGTACTTATGTACAATGGAATATTACTCAGCAATTAAATCAATGAAATAAGGCCAGTGGCAGCAACTCGTGCAGACTGAGGTACGATCATTCTAAGTGACATAAGTCAGACATAAAAAGAGACTTATCATAAGGTATCACTTATAGATAGTATCTAAAAATGCCTTCACATGAACGTAATTACAAAACAGAAACGGAGTCTCACATTTAGAAAACACACTTATGGCTGCTAAAGGAGAAAGGTGGGGCGGGGTGATGCATAAACCAGGAGGTTGAAATTAGCACAGATACGGTTCCATAAACAAAATAGGTATTCGACAGGACCTACTCTATAGCTCAAAGAGCTGGACTCAGCACACTGTTGTCACCAGAAAAGGATATATAAGACTGGTAAGAATCTGTAAAAGAATTTATTGATGTCTCTCTTTAAGTGAATCAAGTGGATAGATGTAGAGCAGGAAGAAACACAGTATTGAACATCAGCTATACCCCATTATAAAATTAAATAACAAGAACAAAATAAAGACAGTGAGAGAGAGAGAGAAATTCTTACAAAATTTGTTCAAAGGCTGTGATGCAACCTGGACTGACCATATCTAGACACAGAGCTGGATGGGACCTAAGGCTCTACACTCGTTGGTCTGAGAGGCTTCGTGAGGATGGGACAGCAAATGCAGCACTTTTAGAGTAATACTGCCTGGCCCCCATTCCATGGGTTCCATATCTCCAGGTGCAGGGGACCCTTCCTACAGCTAAAACATGCATGGCACATCCAGAGGATGGTACTCCGTCTGATCGGGAAGAGTTTGGAAAAGTCACCTCATCTCCACGTCTCCTGGTATTCGGGTTCCCCAGCTCCTTTCCTTAGAGTCTCCCCACTTTGGGAAGGCAGCACACTCAACAGCCGGTTTTGCATGGCTTGGAATTTTCCGGTGAAGAAGGGGAATGGCGGGATGGAATGAGACACAAGCCTTAGATGTTTGGACAGGCATATGCCACTCTAGTTTCCTACCTGGAAGAAGAATTTCCCTATCCTTCAGGTGCCCCAGTAACTGGAATGGGTCTGTAGAAATCCTGCCCCTTTGTGTCTGCTTCCCTAAACAAGTTGAAAACCGGTGCTCAGGGGCACTGCAATTCACAAACATGCAGGGTTGTAATTGACACCTCTAATGGAGTCATTTCTTGAGCCAAGTATTCGTAAAGGCCTTGTAAGCAAGGCAGAATTGCAGGAAAGGGATTTCAAGGGGTAGTTTGCACTCGTCATCAAAACACATGCAAAGCTGCTGAACATCGCCAATGATGCAGTTTGCCAAAAAGGCCGTATGCGTTATTCCTTAATATATTCAGGAAAAACCCTTACTCCATTTTTGGCCAACAAAACAGGCGGGCAATGTAAATTAATACTACAAAGAGATATCACTACACACCAGTCAGAATGGCCAACCTCACAAACTGTAAAACCTGAAATGCAGGACAGGGCGTGGAGAAAAGGGAACCCTGACAAGCTGATGGTGGGAATGTAAATTGCTAACAGCCACTCTGGAGAAGTGGGTGGTGATTCCTTAAAAATCTAAAAACCAGAGCTTCAGAGCATATGGCGCTTCCACTCGTGGGCCTGTATCTTGGAAAAAACGTAAATTGACAGGACCCAGGCACTCTAAAATTTATGCAGCCCTGTTTACAAGAGCCTCTACTCGGAAGCTACCTAAAAGTCCTTGGAGGGAAGAATGGATAAAGAAATTATGGTAGATATGTACAATGGAATATTACTCAGCCATGAAGTGAATGAAATAAGGCCATTTAGGGCCACTCAGAAGGACCTACATACATTCATATTAAGTGTCATAAATCAGGCAATGAAAAATATCATATGATATTACTTATCGGTGGAATCTAAAAATTGATAGAAAGGTACTATCTTACAACACAGAAACAGAGTCCCAGACTTAGAACACAAACTTATGGTTACCAAACTGGAAAGGTGTGTTGGAGGCATAAATCATGAGGTTGGAGTTAGTATATACATATTTACAGAGAGAAAACTTGTAATCAACATGGACCTGCTGTAGAGCACTTGGAACTCTTCTCAACACCCTTTGGTAACCTCAAAGGGAAAATAATTCTAAAAAGAATATATAGTTATCTCTGTATAAATGAATCATGTTGGTGTATGTCAACAATGAACAAAACATGATAAATCAACTATATACTCCATTATAAATTTAAAATTAAGTTAAAGAAAAGAAAAATGATCACTAAATTTGTTTAGTCGCAGTGAACGTACTACTGTCACATCCCTGGACACAGACACAATTTGGTCCCAAGGCTGGACTGTTGTACGCCTGAGGACCTCGGGAGGATATGCCAGCTAATTCGCCCCCCTTGAACATGTGCAACCTGGTCCCCTCTGCATGGGATCACTATCTCCAGATCTAAGTGTGCCCTCACACTACTAAACCAACCCTCTGACACCCAAAGGATGGTGGACTCTCTGGGCTGGATGACATTTGGAAAATCACCTGCTCTCAACATATCCTGGTGTTTGGGTTCCGACCTCCCGACTCCTTCGTAAGGGTCATCCCACTCTACAAGACAGCACCCTCAACAGGTGATTTTGCAGGGGTTTATACTTGTTCGGGGGATGAAGGGTAAGGGGGAAGAAGGAATGGGACAGAAGCCCTTACATGTTTGGACAGGCACATTCCACTCTAATTTAATACCCAAGAACAGGACTTGCCCTACACCTAAGGTTGTGTCAGTAACCAGAGAGGGACAGTAGAAACCCTGCCGCCTTCTGTTTCCCACAACAACAATTCTAAAACTGGACCTTATACGCACTTCATATTCACAATGCCTGGGGAGCTGTAAATGACAACAGCCCTCAAAAAATGTCTTGGGGTAGGTAATCGAAGTAGACTTCAAAACAAGGCAACCTTTCAATAACCCTTTTTCAAGGAGTAAATCTTACTGACACTGTTCAAAAAAAAAGCACATATGAAGATACTCACCATTGCTTTATGTTAGACAAATGCAAATCAGATGTACAAAGAAGTATCACATGGAACCACTCAGAATAGCCACCATCACAATGTCTACAAACAAGAAATGCTTCAGAGGGTGTGGAAAAAAGAGAAACCTACTACTTATTTTTTTTTTAATCTGCGTTGGGTCTTCGTTGCTGCGCACGGCTTTTCTATAGTTGCAGCAAGCAGGGGCTACTCACCATTGTGGTACGAAGCCTTCTCTTTGTGGTGGCTTCTCTTGTTGTGGAGCACAAGCTGTAGGCACACAGGCTTCAGTAGTTGTGGCTCGTGGGCTCTAGAGCGCAGACTGAGTAGTTGTGGTGCACGGGCTTACTTGTTCTGTGGCATGTGAGATCTTCCCGGGCCAGGGCTCCAACCTGTGTCCCCTGAACTGGCAGGCAGATTCTTAACCACTGCACCACCAATTCTATGCTATCGGTGGCAATGCCAATTGGTAACAGCCACTATGGAGCACAGAATGGAGGTTACCAGAGTAAGGGGAGGTGGGAGGGATAAATTGGAAGTTGGGATTGACATATACACACCACTATATATAAAAGAGATAACAAATAAGGGCTTACTGTATAGCACAGGGAACTCTACTCAATACTCTGTAATGACCTGTATGGGAAAGGAATCCAAAAAGGATTGGATATATGTATAACTGCTTCACTGTGCTGTGCAGCAGAAAGTAACACAACATTGTAAATCAACTCTATTCCAAAAAAATTGAAATTGAAATGAAATGAAGGAAAATAAAATAAAATAGAGCTACCAGATGATCCAGCAAGTTCACTCCTGTGTGCATATCTGGAGGAAAGCATAAATCGAAAAGACACATCTTCCCCAATGTTCACTGCAACACTCTTTACAATAGCGAAGACATGGAAGCAACCAAAATGTCCATCAACATATGAATATAGGTAAAGAATATGTGATACATATATATAATGGAATATGACTCAGCCATAAAATAGAAGAAAATAATGCCAGTTGCAGTAACATGGATGGACCTAGAGATGATTGTACTAAGTGAAGTAAGTCAGACAGAGTAAGACAAATATTGGATGCTATCACTTCTAGGTGGAAGCTAAAAATTGATACAAATGAACTAACTTACAAAACAGAGGCAGACTCACAGACTTGGAAAACAAACTTATGGTTACCAAAGGGGAGAGGTGGGGGGTAGGGATAAATCAGGAGCTTGGGGTAAACATACGAATACTACTATATATAACAGATAAGCAACAAGGACCTACTGTATAGCACAGGGAGCTCTACTCAGTATTCTGGGAATACCGTTATCAGAAAAGAATCTGATAAAGAATAAATATATGCATATGTGTAACTGAATCTCTTGCTGTGCAGCTGAAATGAACACAACATTGTAAATCAACTATACTCCAATAACATTTAAATTTCAAAATAAAGAAAATCACCTATATTTCAAAAGAAAAAAAAAGAATTCCCATCTCTTTATATGGCTTGATAGCTTACTTTTTTAGTGCTCAATATTATCCCATTCCCAGAATATATTAATACTATATCATTTCATTCACCTATTGGAGGACACCTTAGTTTCATTCACATTTTGGCAATATTGAATTAGGTGCCATAAATATCCATATGCAGGTTTTCCTCTGGAAGTATGTTTTAAACTACTTTCAGTAAATATCCATGAGAACACTTGACGGATTGTACAGTAAGGGAATGCTCAATATTTTGGCAAGTGTCAATCAGACTACCAAAGTAGCTGTATTATTTTTCATTTCCACCAATGACAAATGACATTTCCTATTGTTCCACATCTCCTACAGAATTTGTTCTTGCCATTGTTCACATTTTAGCCATTCTAAGTGTTACATAGTGGTATGGAATTGTATTTTTAATTTGCTTTTTCATGGCAGCATGTAATCTGGATTATTCTTCTGTATACTTATATGCATAGTGTCTATTTTCTTTGGTGAGGTGTCCATAAAGTATATTGGTCCACATTTTATTTAGGTTGCTTTCATTTTTTTCTACCCAATCTGTATTTGTTTTATTTATTTTCGTGCCTTATTGCATTAGCAACGACTTGGAGTAAAATATGGAAAAGGAGTCATGAAAGGGGACATCCTTGCTTTTACCTGGACTTAGTGGAAAAGCTTCATGGTTTTGACCATTAATCATGATGTAAGATAAAAGTTTCCTGTAAATCTTTGTTATCAACTTGAGAAAGCTCCAGTCTATTTCTTTAACTGAGAGTTTTTATGAAGAATGGGTGTTAGATTTTTTCAAAGGTCTTCTGAATCTATTGATATGCTAATGATTGTCTTTAAGGTGTTGATATGATGGATATAATTATTTGATTCTAGAATGTGGAACCAGCCTTTCATACCTGGGATTATTTCCTCTCATTCATGATATAAAATTCTCTCAAAATATTGTTGGATTCGATTTGGTAATATTTTGTTGAGGATTTTTGCATTGATGTTCCTGAGAGATATTGGTCAGTTTTCTTTACTATTCATATGTTCTTCTAAGTTTGGATGTTGTGGATTTAGTGTCAGACATTCATTTGGGGAGATTCTCAGTCATTTTTAAAAAATATTTTCTGTTCTTTATTATCTTTATTCTCCTCCTGCTATACCCATTATGTATAGGTCACAGCATTTTTCATTGTTCCACAATTATTGATTACTCTGTTCTGTTGATTCCTTTCCTGCCCATTTTCTCTTTTCTTTTGAGATTTAAAGGTTTCTCCTGATATGTCTTCAAGCTCACAGATATTTCTCCTCAGCCAGCTCTTTGACTGCTAAAACAAAATACGAGAGACTTGGTATTTTATAAACAACAGAATATTTTTGTTTTCTCATAATTGCTGAGGCTGAAAAGTTCAAGAACAAGTAACCAGGGGCTTCCCTGGAGGTGCAGTGGTTAAGAATCTGCCTACCAATAAAGGGGACAAGGGTTCGAGCCCTGGTCCAGGAAGATCCCACTTACCATGGAACAACTAAGCCCGTGCACCACAAATACTGAGCCTGTGCTCTAGAGTCCACAGGCCACAACTACTGAGCCTGTGAGCCACAACCACTGAAACCCACACGCCTAGAGCCGGTGCTCCGCAACAAGAGAAGCCACTCAATGAGAAGCCCGCACACCGCACCAAAGACCCAACACAGCCAAAAAATTAATTAATTAATTATCTAATTATTTTTTATAAAAAAAGAACAAGTTGCCAGCTGACTTAGTGTCTGGTGAGGGACCAATTTCTGGTTCATAATGTGGGTCTTCTCGCTCGGCAATGAAATCATGGAATGGGCATAAGATCTTCTGTGTGCTACATTTATTAGGTCACTAATCCCATGTTTGAGGTCTCTGGCCTCATAACTTAATCACCTCCCAAAAGCCCCACCTCCTAATACCATCAAGATGGGAGCTGGGTTTCAAAATTTTAAAATTAGAGGTACAAAATATTTACACCATAACAGGGACCACAGAGTTAACTGATTTTTCCTTTCATGTTAAAGGTTTGCACATTTATATTTATTATATAATCCCAAAACCCTTGTTTTTTTTTATAAGATTCTTTTTCCGTATACGCCAGTACAGACCACTGAGTAGAGTTCCCTGTGCTATAAAGCAGGTCTTTATCTATTTTATATATAGGAGTGCGTATAAGTCAGTCCCAATCTCCCAATTTATCCCTTCCCCACTTATTCCCTGGTAACCATAAGTTTGTTTTCTATATCCATGATTCTATTTCTGTTGTGTAAATAAATTCATTTGTACCTTTTTTTTTCTTTTATAGATTCCTCATATAAGCAATATCATATGATATCTGTCTTTCTGTGTCTGACTTGCTTCACTCAGTATAACAATCTCTAGGTCCATCCATGTTGCTACAAAACCCTTAATTGTTAAGGATAACTCTCAATTTTTCCCAGTATCATCAGCAATTCTTTCTGGCAGACACGTGATAACACTTTTTAAACAGGGATATTGAGACCAAGGCTCCTGACCTGCAAACAAACAAAACATCATTCATATAGTGAAAACTTTGCAAATCAAAGGATGAAAGCACTTGGTCTAAATCCCTTTGCACCCACTGCTGACAGAGGGCAGAGGAGTTTGACTCACTAATCTTCCTTACGTGCACTTCTTCCTAATGGGGTATTCCATCTAAAACTTATAAGAAGCGGGGATGTATCATGGAACACACCAATCGCTACTACAGATTCTGAAGCAGCAAAAAAAAAAAAAAAACCATGATAAATCCATCCAAAGGGTTCTGTCCACATTGTTACAATAGTTTCCTTCACACTGTGAACCCTTTTCAAACCCTTTCACTTGAACCTATTTTTATTTTTTTCAACAAAAATAATGTTAATCTGCAGTCAGACACTCCAGTAATATTACACTATCCCTTGTGCAAGTATGTAGGGATTTGAGGAGCTATGGGAGGCCACCATGAGAGGTTGCCTAGAGTAATTAGGACATTTCATTTAATGTTGGTTCTTCTCCCTAAGATGTCTGCTATCCTCTTCTTTTTGTAGCTACTAGCATTGAGAAAGTGACCAAGATAAGGCCCTTCTCTTTTACTGCCCATGAATGGAACTGTGATTAACCCCACAGAACTTGGTGCTTCCAGAATCCCCTGAACCTACTGACCCTCCATGCATGGCACGACATAGATAAGGATGGTGACGTGTATCCTTGTATACAGCATGTTATAAAATGTTTGACTCTTCCCTTCCTCGTAATTCCAAAGAATAGGTTTCTTTGGATTTCTGCTTAATGCTGCTGGAGTTGGTACATAAGTTGAGGGAGGTATCAGGGCACACCAAAAGAGAGGGTAACTGCACAGAAAATACAAGCAGGTACATTTCTGTGTAGTTTCAAGCAGCTTATTTGCTATATCAACCATGGTGACATGTTGACCCTTCCTCTTTCTACTAGTAGTACAACAAACATAAAGGATATTTAAGCTGCTTGTTTTATCCCCACCTCTCACAATTGATCTGCATTAACATATAGGACAATGAAGGGCCCTTTCTACCATCTTAACCAATATTTGAGAACTAGAAAATGTCCAGATTTTTCTGGGGTTTATTTTCATATTCCCCAGTCAGGCCTATGAAGGAATCTTACCTATTGTGTTTATTAATGAAGTCATATCTCTGACGGCATCCCATCATCAACAAAACTGGAAAGAAATTTGAAGGGTCTTCGATGTTACCATATTTGAAATAACAATATTTTAACCTGACACGTTTTTGGATTTTAGAAAAAAATATTTTAAATGAGACAAAAAATCATTTTTATGACACAAAAAGACAGCAATAGTTTTATATTTTTATCTGTTCCACTTGCACACAAGTGTCTCATGGGGTTATGTAAAGCTCTCCTGTTGGGTGCTGTGCATGGTGCAAGTATGGATTAAAGCTTAGGAATCTTAAGCTTCAGTCACCTGAAACATTTAAATTAGGATGCAAGCAATCCTGTCCAACATTTGAAAAGAGCAAGACACTCTCTTTATTTTATTTGTTAGGTAATTAATCTGTCTTTTCCCCAAGGAGAGAAACAAGTGGCATCTTCCATCAATGTGTTGCACAAATATCTTTGAACAGAGAGTGCAAGCAGAGGCTGATACAGGATGTGAAAAAAAAATGAGAGACCCTTGTGGCATTTTCTCCTAACTTATTGCAATCTCCCATTTAAAATGTGGCAATAATCAATCTTCTGAGGAAAAAGGCCCAAGGAAGGTTTTTGCTTCTGTGGAATAAGGGGATTGCTAAAGATTTCAGGAGGCAAGACGAATTAGTGAGAATGACCATGAGAAATCAGAGAAAAGTCAGATCCATGGATGAAGTGATGTTTACCACTGTGAATCAATGAGAAGTAGGAGCAAATGAAAAGAAAGCTGATACAACATTTTCTGAATAAATGTAACCTTTCAGCTGTCATAGAAAAATTAATACTCACTATGATACAACATATTTAGTTTAGAAAGTTAACTTAAATTTAAAGGTTAATAATTACATTTATTGAAGAAATGAAAACATATTTGTGGTTTAGAATAAATAATGTGTTCTGCTACAGGTAAGAAGACTACATAAATAAATAGAAGTAAGACTAAATAAATAAAGAGGAAAATAACAAATTAGATGTTATTAACATTAAAAACTGACACTCATCTAAAGAAAGAGAAGGAGAGACAGAAAGAGAGAAGAACTCATCTCAAGCATGTATTAAAAACTCCTAAATAAGAAGTCTTCAGATGTTAAGAAAAAAAAGGAAGTCTTCAATAAGAAGATAATGGAATAGCAAAATGGGGGAAATATACCAAAAGATATTTCAAAAAAGAGAGTACAGAATGTTAAGTAAACATATCAAAAGATGCTTGGCTTCTTAGTAGTCAATTAAATGCAAAAGCGTGATACCTGGAATTATCACTCACCAACCAGAAAGTTCAAATGAAAATGACAGGTATTATCAAGTTTGACAAGAATGTGTATAATCCTTGAATCTCATTCACTGCTGCTGAAGATGAAAAATCATACAAATGTTTTGAAAATATTTAGAAATATCTAAAAAGATAAATACAAGAAAGCTATGACTCGAAAATTTTACTACTACGTGTATACTGAACAATAATTTATACACACACCACCAAAGCTCAAGTTCTAGAATTTATATACCAGTGTTGTTCTCAATAGACACAAACTGAAAATCACTCATATTGTAATACACATTGGAATAAATTAATTAATAGTTAAATATTTACATTATGGAATCCTATGCAACAGTGGCAATGCATGATCACAACAACAGGCAACCATATAGGCATATTCACAAACAACATAAAATAAAAAAGCCCAATCCAAAAGTGATTTTACTGTGCCATAACATTTATATAAAATACAAAATACAGGTAAAGTTATCTTTTTGTTAGATACCAGAACAATATTAAACCTTAAGGGGAGTCACTAGAATGGCAACAGGGGGCCTCTGAGTATCCGGCAATTTTCTGTGTCTTTATCTAGAAGCTATGTTTAGAGTGTATTCAGATGCTGAATTTTCTGAAATTTGTCATTTCCTTACAAACCATGCATGTTTTTCGTTGTTTTTTATACATAACAAAAACTAAAAAAGATAGACCAGGGAAGGTAATTGTATTAGCACTTTAATATCCATGCTTTTCAAGGTGGAAGTGAAAAGTATTAAATACTTGACATTGTGATTACTTCTTAAAAGTAAGGTGAAAATTTGAGGTTAATAAATAAGACATACTTCTTCATATATAATCCTCAAAGAGGAGGGGTAGAAAGGAGTATTATTTTTTTTTTCTTTAATACAGAATCGTTAAGATACAAAATAATGAAAACAGACTAGGTTTAAAAAAGAGCACACTGGACTTCCATGGTGGCACAGTGGGTAAGAATTTGCCTGCCAATGCAGGGAACAGGGGTTCCATCCCTGGTCTGGGAAGATCCCACATGCCGCAGAGCAACTAAGCCCGTGTGCCACAAGTACTGAGCCTGTGCTCTAGAGCCTGCAAGCAACAACTATTGAGCCTGCATGACACAACTACTGAAGCCCATGCACCTAGAGCCCATACTCCACGACAAGAGAAACCACCGCAAGGAGAAGCCCGTGCACCACAACGATGAGTGACCCCTGCTTCTCTAGTAACAACTGGAGAAACCCTGTGCAGCAACGAAGACCCAACACAACCAAAAATTTAAACAATTAAATCTTTTGACTTCTGAGATGACTCACTCACGTGGCTGTAGGTAAGAGGCCTCAGTTCCTTGCCACATGGATCTCTCCTTAGGGCTGCTTGAGTGTCCTCATGACATGGCAGCTGGCTTACCCCAGGATGAGTGATCTAGCAGAAACCAAAGCAGAAGCTGCAATGTCTTTTATAACTTTGGAAGCTGCACTTTGTCATTTCTGCAATTTCTTATTAGTTAAACAGTCAACCCTTTTCAAGTGCGAGGAGCCACACTGGTACATGGAGACTGGGAGATAATTAGGGGATAATTAGGTCCATCTTGGAGGCTGGCTACCAAAGTGGCTGACTAGCCAAAGTCTGAATTTTGTTTTCTTCACTTCTGGAGAGAAAATGGTCAGTGAACCCCATTGGTGGTCTTTGAGATGTACCAAAGCTACCTCTTGCTCTCACCCCCAGCTGTGTGGCTGACAGGGTCTTGGTGCTCCAGCCGGGTGTCAAGCCTGTGCCTCTGAGGTGGGAGAGCCGAGTTCAGGACATTGGTCTACCAGAGACCTCTGGCACCTTGTAATATCAAATGGCGAAAGCTCTCCCAGAGATATCCGTCTCAACGCTAAGACCCAGCTCCACTCAGAGACCAGCAAGATCCAGTGCTGGACATCCCATGCCAAACAACTCGCAAGACAGGAATGCAGGCCCACCCATTAGCAGAGGGGCTGCCGAAAATCACAATAAGGTCACAGACACCCCAAAACACACCACCAGATGCGGATCTGTCCACCAGAAAGACAAGATCCAGACACACCCACCAGAACACAGGCACCAGTCCCCTCCATCAGAAAGCCTACACAACCCACTGAACCAACCTTAGCCACTGGGGGCAGACACCAAATACAACGGGAACTACGAATCTGCAGCCTCTTAAAAGGAGACCCCAAACACAGTCCCCAAAGCCAAATGAGAAGACAAAGAAACACACAGCAGATGAAGGAGCAAGGTAAAAACCCACCATACCAAACAAATGTGGAGGAAATAGGCAGTCTACCTGAAAATGAATTCAGAGTAATGATAGTAAAGATGACCCCAAATCTTGGTACAGGAATGGAGAATAGACAAGAAACGTTTAACAAGGACCTAGAAGAACTAAAGAGCAAACAAACAATGATGAACAACACAATAAATGGAATTAAAAATTCTCTAGAAGGAAACAATAGCAGAATAACTGAGGCAGAAGAATGGATAAATGACCTGGAAGATAAAATAGTGGAAATAACTACTGCAAAGCAAAATAAAGAAAAAAAGAATGAAAAGAATTGAGGACAATCTGAGACATCTCTGGGAAAACATTAAACGCACCAACATTCGAATATAGGGTTCCCAGAAGTAGAAGAGAAAAAGAAAGACGCTGAGAAAATATTTAAAGAGATTATAGTTGAAAACTTCCCTAATATGGGAAAGGAAATCGTTAATCAAGTCCAGGAAGCGCAGGGAGTCCCATACAAGATAAACCCAAGGAGAAACATGCCAAAACATATATTAATCAAACTATCAAAAATTAAATACAAAGAAAATATATTAAAAGCAGCAAGGGAAAAACAAAAAATAACATACAAGGGAATCCTCGTAAGGTTAACAGCTGAACTTTCAGCAGAAACTCTGCAAGCCAGAAGGGACTGGCAGGACATATTTAAAGTAATGAAAGGGGAAAAGCTACAACCAAGATTACTCGACCCACCAAGGATCTCGTTCAGATTCGACAGAGAAATTAAAACCTTTACAGACAAGCAAAACTAAGAGAATTCAGCACCACCAAACCTGCTTTACAACAAATGCTAAAGGAACTTCTCTAGGCAGGAAACACAAGAGAAGGAAAAGACCTACAATAAGAAACCCAAAACAATTAAGAAAATGGTAATAAGAACATACATATCAATAATTACCTTAAATGTAAATGGATTAAATGCTCCAACCAAAAGACATAGACTGGCTGAATGGATCCGAAAACACGACCGGTATGTATGTGGTCTACAAGAGACCCACTTCAGACATAGGGACACATACAGATGGAAAGTGAGGGGATGGAATAAGATATTCCATGCAAATGGAAATCAAAAGAAAGCTAGAGTAGCAATTCTCATATCAGACAAAAAAGACTTTAAAATAAAGACTATTACAGGAGACAAAGAAGGACACTACATAATGATCAAGGGATCAATCCAAGAAGAAGATATAACAATTGTATAATTTTATGCACCCAACATAGGAGCACCTCAAAACATAAGACAAATGCTAACAGCCATAAAAGGGGAAATCGACAGAAACACAATCATAGTAGGGGACTTTAGCACCCCTCTTTCACCAATGAACAGATCATCCACAATGAAAATAAATAAGGAAACACAAGCTTTAAATGATACATTAAACAAGATGGACTTAATTGATATTTATAGGACATTCCATCCAAAAACAACAGAATACACTTTTTCTCAAGTGCTCCTGGAACATTCTCCAGGATATAGATCATATCTTGGGTCACAAATCAAGCCTTGGTAAATATAAGAAAACTGAAATCGTATCAAGTATCTTTTCCGACCACAATGCTATCAGACTAGATATCAATTACAGGAAAAAAATCTGTAAAACATAAAAACACATGGACGCTCAACAATACACTACTTAATAACCAAGACACCACTGAAGAAATCAAAGAGGAAATTAAAAAATACCTAGAAACAAATGACAATGAAAACATGAAGACCCAAAACCTATTGGATGCAGCAAGAGCAGTTCTAAGAGAGAAGTTTATAGCAATACAATCCTACCTCAAGAAACAAGAAATATCTCAAATAAACAAGTTAACCTTACACCTAAAGCAATTACAGAAAGAAAGAAAAAAAAAAAACAAAGTCAGCAGAGGAAAGACATCATAAAGATCAGACCAGACATAAATGAAAAAGAAATGAAGGAAACAACAGCAAAGATCAAAAAAAGTAAAAGCTGGTTCCTTGAGAGGATAAACAAAATTGATAAACCATTAGCCAGACTCATCAAGAAAAAAAGGGAGACGACTCAAATCAATAGAATTACAAATGAAAAAGGAGAAGTAACAACTGACACTGCAGACATACAAAGGATCATGAGAGATTACTGCAAGCAACTATATGCCAATAAAATGGACAACCTGGAAGAAATGGACAAATTCTTAGAAAAGCACAACCTTCCAAGACTGAACCAGGAAGAAATAGAAACTACAAACAAACCAATCCCAAGCACTGAACTTGAGACTGTGATTAAAAATCTTCCAACAAACAAAAGCCCAGGACCAGATGGCTTCACAGGCAAATTCTATCAAACATTTAGAGAAGAGTTAACACCTATCCTTCTCAAACTCTTCCAAAATATAGCAGAGGGAGGAACTCTCCCAAACTTATTCTATGAGACCACCATCTCCATGACACCAAAACCAGACAAAGATGTCACAAAGAAAGAAAACTACAGGTCAATATCACTGATGAACATAGCTGCAAAAATCCACTGCACAATACTAGCAAACAGAATCCAACAGCGCCTTAAAAGGATCATACACCATGATCAAGTGGGGTTTATCCCAGGGATGCAAGGATTCTTCAATACATGCAAATCAATGTGATACACCATATTAAAAAACTGAAGGATAAAAACAATATGGTCATCTCAATAGATGCAGAAAATGCTTTCGACAATATTAAACACCCATTTATCATAAAAACCCTCCAGAAAGTAGGCATAGAGGGAACTTTCCTCAACATAATAAAGGCCATATATGACAAACCCACAGCCAGCATCATTCTCAATGGTGAAAAAGTGAAACCATTTCCACCAAGATCAGGAACAAGACAAGGTTGCCCACTCTCACCACTATTATTCCACACACTTTTGGAATTTTTAGCTGCAGCAATCAGAGAAGAAAAAGAAATAAAAGGAATCCAAATCGGAAAAGAGGAAGTTAAGCTCTCACTGTTTGCAGATGACATGATACTATACACAGAGAATCCTAAAGATGCTACCAGAAACCTACTAGAGTTAATCAATGAACTGGTAAGGTTGCAGGATACAAAATTAATGTACAGATATCTCTTTCATTCCTATACACTAAAGATGAAAATTCTGAAAGAGAAATTAGGGAAACACTCCCATTTACCACTGCAACACAAAGAATAAAATACCTAGGAATAAACCTACCTAAGGAGGCAAAAGACGTTTACTCAACAAACTATAAGACACTGATGAAAGAAATCAAAGACGACACAAACAGATACAGAGATATACCATGTTCTTGGATTGGAAGAATCAACATTGTGAAAATGACTCTACTACCCAAAGCAATCTACAGTTTCAATGCAATCCCTATCAAACTACCAATGCAATTTTTCAGAGAACTAGAACAAAAAAATTTCACAATTTGTATGGAAACACAAAAGACCCCGAACAGCCAAAGCAATCTTGAGAAGAAAAACAGAGCTGGAGGAATCAGGCTCCCTGACTTCAGACAATACTACAAAGCTACAGTAGTCAAGACAGTATGGTACTGGCACAAAAACAGAAATATAGAGCAATGGAACAGAAGAGAAAGCCCAGACATAAACCCATACACATATGGTCACCTTAATTTTGATAAAGGAGGCAAGAATATACAATGGAGAAATCACAGCCTCTTCAATAAGTGGTGCTGGGAAAACTGGACAGCTACTAGTAAAAGAATGATATTAGAAGACTCCCTAACACCATACACAAAAATAAACTCAAAATGGATTAAAGACCTAAATGTAAGGCCAGACACTATCAAACTCTTAGAGGAAAACATAGGCAGAACACTCTATGACATCAATCACAGCAAGATCCTTTTTGACCCACCTCCTAGAAAACGGAAATTAAAAAGAAACATAAACAAATGAGACCTAAGGAGACTTAAAAGCTTTTGCACAGCAAAGGAAAACGTAAACAAGACGAAAAGGCCACCCTCAGAATGGGAGAAAATATTTGCCAACGAAGCAGCTGACAAAGGATTAATCTCCAAACTTTACAAGCAGCCCATGCAGCTCAATATCAAAAAAAAAAAAAACACAAACAACCCAATCCATAAATGGGCAGAAGACCTAAATAGACATTTCTCCAAAGAAGATATACAGATTGCCAACAAACACATGAAAGAATGCTCAACATCACTGATCATTAGAGAAATGCAAGTCGAAATTACAATGAGGTATCACCACACACAGGTAAGAATGGCCATCATCAAAAAAATCTACAAACAATAAATGCTGCAGAGGTGTGGAAAAAAGGGAACCCTCTTGCACCGTTGGTGGGAGTGTAAATTGATACAGCCACTATCGAGAACGGTATCAAGGTTCCTTAAAAAACTAAAAATAGAACTACCATATGACACAGCAATCCCACTACTGGGCATATACCTGGAGAAAACCATAATTCAAAAAGAGTCATGTTCCACAATGTTCATTGCAGCTCTATTTGCAATAGCCAGGACATGGAAGCAACCTAAGTGTCCATCAACTGATGAATGGGTGAAAAAGATGTTGCACATCTTCAATATAAAATGGAATATTACTCAGCCATAAAAAGAAATGAAATTGAGTTATTTGTAGTGAGATGGATGGACCTAGAGTGTGTCATACAGAGTGAAGTAAGTCAGAAAGAGAAAAACAAATACTGTATGCTAACACATATATGTGGACTCTAAAAAGAAAAGGAAAAGAAACGGTTGGGAAGAACCTAGGGACAGGACAGGAATAAAGACGCAGACATAGAGAATGGACTTGAGGACATGGGGAGGGGGAAGGGTAAGCTGGGACGAAGTGAGAGAGTGGCATGGACTTATATATACTACCAAATGTAATATAGCTAGCTAGTAGGAAAGAGCTGCATAGAAGAGGGAGATCAGCTCAGTGCTTTATGACCACTTAGAGGGGTGGGATAGGGAGGGCGGGAGGGAGACGCAACAGGGAGGAGATATGGGGATATATGGATATGTATAGCTGATTCACTTTGTTCTAAAGCAGAGACTAACACACCATTGTAAAGCAATTATAGTCCAATAAAGATGTTAAAATTAAATAAATAAATAAATGAATAATTTATGGCCCCCCCTCCAAATTAAATCTTTTTTAAAAATGAATAAATAAAAAAGAGCACTCCATGACATGGAACGCTAAACCTAAGTATTTTCAGTACTATAGTAAATGTAAATGGATTAATATCTCCTATTAAAGTGTAATTTTTTATATTATGTGGAACTAAATTTTTTTCACAATATACAGGTAAAATAAAAGAATTACATTAGAAAGGAGAAAACATTCCATGTATTTAAAAACAATAAAACAATAAGCATATAATATGCATCTTAGATATAAGTAGTCTTTAAGTTCAGAACAATTTGTCATTATTGTAATTAGTATTATTATACCAATTTCTTTAAAACATTTCAATACTTGTTGTATTTGAAAAAATATTTTAATATTTTTTCTTCTCTCTTTTGTGGTCTAATACATGGTAAGTATTTAGCTGCTAACATAACTTAAAAATATATTTTGTTTTTTTACAGCCGAACAAAACTGAATCAAGAAGAAATAGATAACTTGAACATACTGATCACTAAAAGCAAAATAGAGTGCTTCCCTGGTGGCGCGGTGGTTGAGAATCTGCCTGCCAATGCAGGGGACACGGGTTCGAGCCCTGGTCTAGGAAGATCACACATGCCGCGGAGCTACTGGGCCCGTGAGCCACAACTACGGAGCCTGAGCGTCTGGAGCCCGTGCTCCACAACAAGAGAGGTCACGATAGTGAGAGGCCCACGCACCGTGATGAAGAGTGGCCCCTGCTCGCTGCAACTAGAGAAAGCCCTCGCACAGAAACGAAGACCCAACACAGCCAAAATAAATAAATAAATAAATAGAATTTTTAAAAAAAATAGAATCTGTAATTTAAAAAAACTCCCTAGCAACAGAAGTCCAGGGTCAGATGGTTTCACAGGCAAATTCTACCAAATATAAAAAGCAGAACTTACACTGATTCTTCTCAAACTCTTCGAAAAGATTGAAGAGTAAGGAATACTTCCAAAGACATTCTATGGATCCACTATCATGCTGATATCAAAAACAGATGGGAAGGGGGGACTTCCCTGGTGGCACAGTGGTTAAGAATCTGTCTGCCACTGCAGGGGACATAGGTTCGAGACCTGGTCTGGAAAGATCCCACATGCCATGGAGCAACTAAGCCTGTGTGCCACAACTACTGAGCCTGCGCTCTACAGCCCACGAGCCAAAACTACTGAGCCTGATAGCCACAACTGCTGAAGCCCACGCACCTAGAGCCCATGATCTGCAACAAAAGAAGCCACCACAATGAACAGCCTGCACACCACAACGAAGAGTAGCCCCCGCTCACCGCAACTAGAGAGAGCCCGAGCACAGCAACGAATGTCCAATGCATCCAAAAATAAATAAAGAAAGAAATTTACTAAAAAAAAAAACCAAATAAAACAGATGGGGACTTTTCTCGTGGTCCAGCAGTTAAGATTTCGCCTTCCAGTGCAGGGGGTGCGGGTTCGATCCCTGGTTTTGGAGCTAAGATCCCACATGCCTCACAAACAAGAAACCGAAACATAAAACAGAAGCAGTACTGGAACAAATTCAATAAAGACTTTAAAAAAAAACACAGAGAAAGACACTACCGAAAAAGAAAACTGCAGGCCAATATCGTTGATAAATATAGATGCAAAAATTCTCAACTGAATATTAGAAAACCGAATCCGACAACACATAAGAGGATCATACACCATGACCAAATTTGATTCACCCAGTTTCACAAAGCTGTTTCAACATATGCAAATCAATCAACATGATACACCCCATCGACAAAGGAAAAACAAGAAACAAACGATCATCAAAATAGATGGCGAAAAAGCATTTGAAAAGCTTCAACATCCATTCATGGTAAAAACACTTACCAACGTGGGTACAGAGGAAACATATCTCAACATAATAAAACCTATTTATGACAAACCCACAGCCAATATAATACTAAACGTTCATAAGCTGAAAGCCTTCCCGCTAAAATCTGGAACAAGACAAGGATGCCCACTCTCACGTCTTCTCTTCAACATAGTATTGGAAGTCCTAGCCACAACAATCAGACAAGAAAAAGAAATAAAATCTAACCAAATTGGAAGGGAAGAGGTAAAGTTGCCATTATATGCAGATGACATGATAATATATATAAAGGAAACCCTAAAAATTCCACACAAACACTACTAGAACTGATAAACAAATTCAGCAAAGTAGCAGGATACAAGATTAACATATATAAATTGGTTTCATTTCCTGGTTTTTCTTTCTTTTTTTTTTTAATTTATTTTGGCTGCATTGGGTCTTCATTGCTGTGCACGGGCTTTCTCTAGTTGTGGCCAGTGGGGACTAGACTTTCTTGTGGTGCGCAGGCTTCTCATTGCAGTGGCTTCTCTTGTTGTGGAGCATGGGCTCTAGGCATGCAGTCTTAAGTAGTTGTGGCACATGGGCTCAGTATTTGTGGCTCACTGGCTCTAGAGTGCAGGCTAAGTAGTTGTGGCACACAGGTTTAGTTGCTCCACGGCATGTGAGATCTTCCTGCATCAGGGCTCAAACCCGTGTCCCCTGTATTGGCAGGCGGATTCTCAACCACCGAGCCAACAGGGAAGTCCCTGGTTGCATTTCTTTACACTAACAATGAAATATCAGAAAGGAAATGTAAACAAGCAATCCTTTTTTAAATGGCATCAAAAAAATAAAATGCTTAGGATTAAACCTCACCAAGGAGGTGAAATACTTATATACTGAGAACTACAAAACATTAGTAAAGGAAGCTGAAGATGATTCAAAGAAATGGAAAGACATCCCACGCTCTTGGATGGGAGGAATTAATACTGTTAAAATGGCTATACTACCCAAAGCAATCTACAGATTTAATGTGATCCCTATCAAATTACCCATGACATTTTCCCCAGAACTAGAACAAATAATCCTAAAATGTATCTGGAACCATAAAAAAGTCAGAAATGTGAACACAATCCCCAGGAAAAAGAACAAAGCAGGAGGCATAACCCTCCTAAACTTCAGAAAATACTACAAAGTTACAGTAATCAAAGCCGCATTGTATTGGCACAGAAAGAGATACATGGATCAATGGATTAGAATAGAGAGCTAAGAAATAAACCCACACACCTATGGTCAATTAACCTTTGACAAAGGAGGCAAGAATATACAATGGGGAAAAGACAGTGTCTTCAGCAAGTGGTGTTTTGAAAGTTGGAGAGCCGTATGCAAATCAGTGAAGTCAGAACATACCCTCACACCATTCACAAAAATAAACTCAAAACGGCTTATATGCTTAAATATAAGATAGGACACCTTATAACTCCTAGAAGAGAACATAAGCAAAACATTCTCTGACATAAGTCATACCAAAATTTTCCTAGGTAGTTCTCCCTAGGCAGTACAAATACAGTAAGTCACCTACATACGAACCTTCAAGTTGCAAACTTTCAAAGATGCAAACGTCCATTCGCGTGTCCAATCATGTAAGTTAGTTCACGTGTCTGACATACATTGTCACGTGCGTGCTTCCTCTATATGTGGTTGTGCTTTTGTGTACTTTACAGTACTGTATAGAGTACAGTAGTACAGTACCTTTATTTCAAACCCAAGATGTCTGGAAGCAAGCGTAAAAGCAGACGTGATGTAGCTGGTACTGTTAAGAAGCGCCAAGCGATAATGACGGAAACAAAAGTGAAAGTAATTGAGAGAGTGGAGCGAGGCAAAAAGATGTTAGACATCGCTCATTCTTATAATATGAATCATTCAATCATTGGCACGAATCTAAAGAACAAGGACAAGATCATGGAACATGTGAAGTCTGCTGTGCCGACGATGTTGACACAATATCCAAGAAGCATGGAAAAGTGATGGAGGAGATGGAGAAACTTCTCAGTGTGCGGATGCAGGATCAACATCAGCGCTGAGTCCTGCTCAACTTAACGCTGATTCAAGAGAAAGCTAAAAGCCTTTATGAAGACTTGAAGAAGAAACACGGCAAAGAATCAGAGGGCACATCTTTTAATGCCAGCCATGGCTGCTTTCATCGGTCCAAGGCTAGAGCCAGCCTTCACAATGTAAAAGTAAGTGGAGAGACAGCAAGTGCAGATAGGGTAGCTGTCCAGGAACTTCCAGAAACACTTTGAGAAATTATTGATGATGGTGTGTATTTACCCAACCAGGTTTTTAATGTGGATGAGACACAACTGAACTGGAAGAGGATGCCAGACCGAAGTTACGTCAGTAAGGAGGAAAAGTTGATGCCGGGCTGTAAAGCAGCAAAGGATAGGCTAACTGTTGTTTGGTGGCAATGCTTCCGGTGAATTGAAGCTGAAACCTCTCTTAGTTTATCATTCACACAACCCAAGAACCCTTAAAAACATAGCCAAGGGCTCTCTTCCTGTTGTGTGGAAGCGTAACCCCAAATCCCGGATTACACAGGCCACGTTCCAGGACTGGTTTTGCCACCACTTTATCCCAGATGTAGAGAAATATTGCTTGGAGAAGGACGTTCCAGCAAAACATTCTTTTGCTGCTCGACTGTGCTCTGGGCCACCCCCCATTCATGGATGACTTTCATCCCAACGTCAAAGTACTGCATCTGTCACCAAATACTACGTTGCTCATCCAACCTATGGACCAGGGCGTTATAGCGACTTTCAAGAAATATTATTTATGTCACACTTTTTGTCAGGCAGTAAAGGTAAGTGACAAATCAGGAACAACCTAGGGACAACTTTGGGAGGACCATAACATCTACAAGACCATAAAAAACATTGACTTTGCATGGTGTGAGGGGATGGCGGTCACGATGAATGGGGTTTGGAAGAACCTTTGCCCACAGTTTGTTCATGATTTTTGTGGATTTGAGAAGGTAGATCAGAAGTCCGAAGAGGTCTTCAGCAACGTAGTGACCCTCAGCGAGAAGCTGGAGCTAGGTCTGCAAGAGGACGATTTCGCTGACCTCCTTGCTGTGCAACATGAGGAGCTTACTGATGGAATTGGAGGCCCAGAGAACGGATGAAGAGGGACAGGAGGAAGAAAAAGTAACTGAAGAACTGAAGAGATTCACGACACAGAAAATGGCAAGGGAACCTTCGTTATTTGAGGAAGCACTGTTAGTTTTTGAGGCACAGGACCCGAACCTAGAATGGGACCCAAAGGTGGCAGCAGCCATTCAGTTTGCAATCCAGTGTTACCTTGTCATCTATGATGAGAAAAAAAGAGCTACTACCCAGACATCAATGGATCATTCTTTCAAGAGGGTAGATAGAATTAAATCCAGCAAGGAACCAGAACCTTTGCCATCAACGTCAGGTATGAGTGAAATTGCAGCTTGCTCTCTGTCTCCTACTGCGGATAATCCTTCACCCCTACCATCTCCCACCTCCCCTCCCTCCTCCAATCAGTAACTCTGCTCGCCTGTTCCCTCGATGCCAGCCCGAGTATCCCAGCTGTTGTACTGTATTACTGTACTTTTCAAGTTACTGTACTGTAAGATTAAAAATGCTTTCTTTGTTTTTGTGCTTGTTTTTTATGTATTGTTTGCGTGAAAAGTATTATAAACCTATTACGGTACAATAGCATATAGCCGACTGTGTAAGTTGGGTACCTAGGCGAACTTTGTTGGACTTACAAACAAATTGAACTTACAAACGCACTCTTGGAACAGAACTTGTTCATATGTAGGGGACTTACTGTAAAAGCAAAAAAGAAACAGGAACTAATCAAACTTATAAGCTTTTGCACAGCAAAGGAAACCATAATCAAAATGAAAATACAACCTATGGACTGGGAGAAAATATTAGCAAATGATGAGACTGACAAGGGCTTAATTTCCAAACTATACAAACAGCTCATACAACTCAATAACAACATAACAAATAACTCAATGGAAAAATGGGTAGAAGACCTAAATAAACATTTCTCCAAAGAAGACATACAGAGAGCCAATAGGCACATGAAAAGATGCTCATCATCACTAATTATTAGATAAATGCAAATCCAAATTACAATGAGGTATCACTTCACACTGATCAGAATGGCCATCATTAAAAAAAATCTACAATTAACAAATGCTGGAGTGGGTATGGAGAAAAGGGAACCCTTCTACACTGTCGGTGGCCATGTAAGTTGGTGCAGCCACTATGGAAAACAGTATGGAGGTTCCTCAAAAAAACTATAGGGTTGCCATATGATCTAGCAATCCCACTTGTGGACATATATCTAGACAAAACTATAATTCAAAAAGATACATGAAACCCTATGTTCATAGCAGCACTATTTATAACAGCCAAGACATGGAAACAACCTAAATGTTCATTGAAAAATGAGTGTATAAAGAAGGTGTGGTATACGTATACAAAAGATATTACTCAGACATAAAAAAGAATGAAATAATGCCATTTGCAGCAACATGGATGGACCTAGAGATAATGATACTAAGTGAAGTAAGTCAGAGAGAGAAAGACAAATACCATATAATATCACTTATATGTGGAATCGAAAACAGGACACAAATGAGCATGTCAGCAAAACAGAAACAAACACACAGATATAGAAAAGAGAGTTGTGGTTGCCAAGGAGAGAGTGAAGGAAAGATTGGGAGTTTTGGAATAGCAGAAGCAAACTTTTCTACATAGGATAGACAACCCACCAAGACCTACTGTATAGCACAGGAAACTATATTCAATATCCTGTGATAAACCATAATGGAAAAGAATATATATAGATATATAGATATAGATATATAGATATAGATAGATATATAGATAGATATATATAAAACTGAATCACTTTGCTGAACAGCAGAAATTAATACAACAATGTATAAAGGCTGCAGAGGGTGTGGAGAAAAGGGAACCCTCCTGAACTGTTGGTGGGAATGTAAACTGATACAGCCACTATGGAGAACAGTATGGAGATCCCTTAAAAGCTGAAAAATAGAACTACCATATGACCCAGCAATCCCACTACTGGGCATATACCCGGAGAAAACCATAATTCAAAAAGATACATGTACCCCAATGTTCACTGTAGCACTATTTACAATAGCCAGGACATAGAAGCAACCTAAATGTCCATCGACAGATGAATATATAAAGAAGATGTGGCACATCTATACAATGGAGTATTACTCAGCCATAAAAAGGAACAAAATTGAGTTATTTGCAGTGAGGTGGTTGGACCTAGAGTCTGTCATACAGAGTGAAGTAAGTCAGAAAGAGAAAAACAAATACCGTACGCTAACACATATATATGGAATCTAGAAAAATGGTACTGACGAACCTAGTGACAGGGCAGGAATAAAGACACAGATGTAGAGAACGGACTTAAGGACACAGGGGGCAAGGGGAGACAGGGACATAGTGAGAGAGTAGCACTGACATATATACACTACCAAATGTAAAATAGCTAGTGGTAAGCTGCCGCATAGCACAGGGAGATCAGCTCGGTGCTTTATGTCCCCCAGAGGGGTGGGATAGGGAGTGTGGGAGGGAGGCTCAAGGGGGGGGGGGGATATGGGGAATATATGTATACATATAGCTGATTCACTTTGTTGTAAAGCAGAAACTAATACAGTGTTATAAAGTAAGTATACTCCAATAAACATGTATTTAAAAAACCCACAACATTGTAAATCAACTACACTTGAAAATATTTCTTAAGTGCAAACAATTTTCTGAATGTAAGTTTTACTGTGTGTGTGTGTACCACAGGTTCAATATATATGAATTATGTCAAATTGATTACATTGCTTTTCAAAATAAAGAATTTTTGATATTTTACATCAGCCTCATGTTATAAATGCAGAAAAACTATATTACTTTTTTCTAAAGTTCAGAAATAGCCATTTTGCTCATTCGGTATGCTATAAACCATTAACTCTTAAAAAGGGATTCGTGACCTCTTCCTTCCAAAGAAATATTTCTCCACTCACACAATTTTAATAGAATGTTCCACCATGAACTGACTTCCCACCTTAGAGACACAAGATTTGCATCCTGAAATCTCTTTCTTGCAAAAATGTCCAATTATCATCCTAGCATTACAAAAAAGAAATGCTTTTTTCCAGATCTCAAATTCCATACAACTTTAGTCAAGACATCATGTATGTTTTTTTTCACACACACACACAGACTGTATTTTATTGTTACAAGAGATAAATCAACTGACACCAAGCACTGTCAATGGATGACCACAAAAAAAGCAACAATGATTGCAATTACCAAACACGAAACACACTCATACTATGTCATAATATTGACATTCAGTCCAGTAATCCTCCACTGTAACAGCTCCTTTACTTTGCAGTGAAAGACATCATGCATTTTTAAATAATCAGCACTCACCTGAGGTCTTTAAAAATCAACATAAACATAATTTTGTGTTCTCTTTCATTTACTCTGGTTCTAAGTGGTCATTTCTACACGAAAGTATTTAAGTATGTTAACGTCATCTTATTTTTTTTTTATTAACGTCATCTTATAACATCATATTGCAAATGACTACCGTGTCTCCAAAGATGAAATATGAGGAACTCACAATTAGGCTCTCTAAAGTTTTCATCTCTGAATGTGTATGACCCTTCTGCTGAACTCCACACTGTTCATTATTCTCTGAGAATATTCTTTTTCTTGTATGGCCATCTCACATGCTCTTTCATTTCATGAAGTTTTCTCCTACAATGTTATGCCTAGTTTATTTCTGAGAATATGCATTATTTCAGAATGATATTTATAGACACAAAGACTTCTCTATAATTCCCTGAGAGTTTCAAGAACTCCTTCTTCTTTTTATTTTTAATACCTAGATTCTGAAGCTCTCCACAAAGCATTACTAAACCTGCATTTACATAAGTATCTACATATTAATCACACATTAAGGCATTCACAATTGTATTATGATTTATTGCTAATTTTGGAGCTGTCTTATTTACCACCCTCTTGGAAATCACTTTAATATTTGCACTTAGGACTTGAAAGAGAATGGATAAATAAAAACCGGAAGAATATGCAAATACAATTTATATATTTCTCATAAAATTAGGTGATGATCTAACCTTTATCCAGAAGAAAAGAAGAGCCCAGATACTCTGCAGGCATGATCCTCGAGAATGTGTGGTCTTCCAGCAGGAAAACATGCAGTAATCCATGTGGCAGAGTTTACCTGTGACCAGCTGGGGTTAGTGACCTATGCATTCCTTACATGCAACATATCAGGAGTGGAAAAAGGGAATTTGTCCGTTGTGTCAATAAGTATAATGAAGATTTGTAGCAGGTCATGCTCATATGTTCAACACAGGTACAATCAAAAGTTTGCTCAATTCTGGTAGATCTAAGTCTGTATCTGTTACCTTGTCTTTAACGAGGAAATGTCAGAACTGACTTACCAAAAAAAAAGTGTTTTGTTTGTTTGTTTGTTTTAATTAGAGTCACGGTGAGTAAGGCAGTGTTCAGAACAGCTAATGTGACTTAGTGATTCTCTCATCAGGAAATACAGTTTCTACTTCCCTGTTTATTCTCCACATCCTGTAGTAAGTAAAGTTTCCATGAAAGATAAATCTACAGCGTGAAAAGAAAAGAAAACTTACATGTGTTGATAAGGTCATTTTGACAGGTTTTACCACGTATGTCAGTGTTTCTGGGGATGGACACAAGCCAGAGCTCCCTACTCTGACATTTTCACTGATGTCATTCCCCTTGATCCTCAATTTGAAAGTGGATAAAAATGTTTTCTATGCTTTCTTCTTTAAGAAATTAAATAAAGAATGCTTTCTAGACATGATCCTCTAATGATTTGCAGTCAGTGGTCATCAACAGAGGAAAAGCACAGAATCTCATCCCCACAGAAGGGTGACATTCAGTCAGGTAAGAAAATTCTCCCCGAAATCAGAGCTTCATCTTTAACATGCAATCAAAGGCTTTCACAGGTTCTTCATCACTCTGCACTCAGCCCTACCATATGGGATTGGCTCTGAGAATCTCACATCAGATGACTGACAAACATGTCATAGTACACTGATCTGGTACCAGATCCTGCCTCTCTTAATGATCTCCCACAGGGACATTGGAATATTCTAGGATATTTCCTGGAGCCCTCTATTCTACACAGGTACACTTCCAAGTAGCAGCAGAAGCTTGGATTCTCACTGGGACCCCTGCTCTGTCCAACCAACCTCTCTAGAAATATGATGTTCTAATCTCTCCTGATTAGAACATTTCAAGGTCTCTCCCTGTGCTAATTTAGTAAAGGTAAAAGAGAAACAAGAAAGAGCAAACTATGCAGGGAGCAATATATAAGATTCCTTTACTTAACGTATTTATCTGATATACCCAAATACTGAGAAATATAGATTCATTTCATAATGGTCAAGAAAAGAGGAGGAGGAACCTCCATGCCAACAGTATATATAAAATGGAATCAATATTGCATAAGCTCCAGCTTAAGCTTAGCTACGAGGTACTAACCCTTCTCATAAAGAAGCAATAGTTCTCCATCATTTGAAGCACACTGAGGACTCAGACAGCTGGACACTGAAGGTGTAGCCTCCTCACTCGAATTCTGTACCTGCATCACAGAGCAGTGAAATATTCCCAAAGAATTATTAAGGATGAGGGGGGGGAGGCGAAATAAAAAAGATGAATCCATAGTCTGTCCTACCGTCTGTTCTGTTGGATATTACCACCATCTTGGCCCAATATGACCTTCCCACTTTTCTCTGGGTCTCCCTACTTTCCACCTCCATCCTCTCATTATATCTTACCTACACTTGGGAACGACTCTAGTTTTTCCACTTATCTTTATCAACAAGTAATCCAAATAGCAACTGTGTATATAACTCCTTAGAAACCTCAGGTCTGACTCAGTAATAATACATGACCTTCAAAGTCCAAAGTTTTCCTAATTCCCTTTATTATTATTATTTTTCTAATTTCCATGTACTTACACTCTTAAGACCTCCACTGTTCTCAGGTTCATCTTCCCTGCAAAATCTGTCAACCTAGACATAGACTTAAGTACCACCCACTAATTATCTCCTAGGGAATCCAATTTTTAAAAAAGCCTCAGCAAGCCTTATGGACTTTATTAAAGACTCTTTAAGATAACCCATGGGAGATAGCAGCACACCCACAGATATCTATCTAATACACCCTCAGAGTAATTTTTTTTTCTCTTTTATAAAGTCTCTTCTGGCCAATGAAGACTCTCAGCTCTTCTTCTTCAACATATGCAGTGTCTCACCCTTCTGATTGCTCTCTGCTCTATCCCAGGTCCACTCCCTTTCCTGATATTACATTCTTTCCCAATTTTGTATGTTGGTAAAATCAAATAACATAAAATACAACATGTAAGTTATTATAAAGTGCACCGTTCAGTGATATTAAATGCATTCATATTATTGGGCGATCAACATCACCATTTATCTTTCTAATTCTTTTCTACGTTTTAAAACTGTAACTCTATATCCTTTAAATATAACTTTCCTTTTTGTTCCATAACCACCTGAAAAGCGTCATTACCCTCCCAATTTCTATGGTTTTGACTACCCTAAGTACCCCCATAAAATTGAAATAAGTAGTTGTATTGTTATGACTCACTAAAAGTCACAAAAATGGCATTTTTGGTAGCTAAATTTCCTCAAGATGCATCCATGTTGTAGCATATTCCTAGATCTTTGCCTTCTTAACACTGAATAATATTGTATTATATGGGTATACCACACTTTGCTTATCCAGGAACTAGTGGATGAACACTTAGGTTGCTTTCATATTTTAGCTACTGTGATTATTACTGCTCTAAACACTGGAGTACAAATATTTCTTTAAGACCCTGATTTCAATACCTTTGGGTATACCTCATAGTAAAATTCCTGGATCATGTAGTAATTCTATTTTTCAATATCTGAAAAATTGCCATACTCTTTTGCAAAGCAGCTGTATCATTCTGCATTCCCTCTGACATAGCACAATGGTTCCAACTCCCTCACATCCTCACCAATAGTTGTTTTCTGCTTGTGTATGTGTGTGTGTGCTTGTGTGTGTATGCAGGCACACAAATATATAAACATGCATTTAGTGATATGGAGCAACTATTCAAGTGCTTAGTCATTTGTACATCTTTTGGAAGAACCATCTATTGAAGTCTTTTATCCATTTTTGAATCAGGGTGTTTGCTTTTTGTTCAGTTGTAGGAGTTCTCTGTATATTCTGAATAGAAATCTCTTGTCAGATAGATGGCTCTGAAATATTTTCTCCCATCTTGTGGGTTGCCATTTTATTCTGTTTACATTTCTTTGATACACATTTTTTTTTAACTTATGTACTGCAAATTGTTTATTTTTTTGTTAGCTGTACCTTTGTTGTTCCTTCGTTTCATATGGAGGAAAACACTGCCAAATCCAATATCATGAAGCTCTTGTCCTGTATCTTCTTCTAAGACTTTTTATATTATTAGGTCTTATATTTAGTTTCTTGATACGTTTTCATTAATTTTTGCATATGATGTTAGGTAAGGGTCCATCTTCCTTCTTTTGCATGTTGACCACAAGACTTCTCAGCACCATGTGTTGAAAATACTATCCTTTCTACTTTGAAAAGTCTTGGCAACTTGTCAAAAATCATTTGGCCATATATCAGGGTTTATTTCTGGGTGTTGTATTCTATTCTATTCTATTGGTCTTGAATAAGGGAGAAAATAGCATAACCTATCCAGGTTGATGAAGAACATAAAGAAAGACCAGGACTGAGAATTAGGAGGGCAATATAAAACAGCAGGGAGTAAAAGACAGTGTGAGAGAAGATCTTGTATTTGCGAGTTCATGGAAATAGGATCATGCTAAAACCACTAAACGCCTGACTTTGAACAATACGGTAAATGTGCCAGCAAGAAACATAACACTTAGCCATCTCTGGGAAATATAGTATGGGCATAAAGATAAACTACACACAAATATATTAAAAAGGGAAGGGTTTTCATGGTGTGAGAATATTGTGGCATTTGAAGTACAATTTACTTCTGTTCTACCATTGTCTCTAAAATTTATCAAAGTGTATATACAAGCAATTCCAATCCTGGTAATGTGCTTGACAGGTTTATATATGAACTTCAGTAGAGCAGTAAATGTACATTCATAGTAGGACTGTTCCCTAAACCAAAAAACAAAACACAAAAACTGCAAAGACTAGAGTTCACTTTGTCAACACACATACAGATGCAATGATGGTTAACGGTCCGAAAACAGAAGGTGAGCATGGGTGCAACAGGTTAATCCCCAGGCTGGGGTGGGGTGCAGAGTTTGAGGGTAACACAAGTAGAAAAGGCTTTTGTCCTATCCTTGATTTTTGAGGTATGGAAATTCACAGGTCACTACCTTCATTTCAAACTGAATGAATGCACTATTCAATTTTTTTAAACAAGCGAAGTAAACATGAGTGATAATAAATTTCAAACTGTCGCTAATCAAATAAGATACTAAGAAAACTTAAATAATATGATTTAAGAATGAAGTAGAGAGATTGTCCAACATGGTAGCATTCAAAGACCCAGAGCTTGATGCCTCTCATGGGCACACCAAAGTCACAACTGTTTACAGAACAGCAATTGATGAAAAAGGCCGGGACCTACCATAAAAGATGTTTTACAGCTAAAGATATGAGGAAGGCACCTCGACAAGACAGAAAAGAAGGGCAAAATCTCAATAGAGTCAAGACCCCTACCACCAAGTGGGTGGCCCACAAATGGGAGAATAATTACAATTTCAGAGGTGCTCCCAGGTAGCAAGGGGTATGAAGCCAACATCAGGCTCCCAAGCCCAGGGATCCTGTTGTGGAAAGAAGAGTTCCTAGAAAGTTGGGCTTTGAAGACCAGTAGTGCTTATTTTCCAGAGAGCCAGAGGGTTGTGGGAAATAGAGATTCCACTCTTAAAAGATGCTCACAAAATCCCACATGATCTGAGAATCAAAGCAGAAGCAGTCATTTGAAAGGATCCCGGGTCACACCTACCTCCTGATCTTGGAGAGTCTCCCAGAGAGGCAAGAGGCAACTACAGCACAGCCTCAGGGACAGAGACACTGGCAGCAGACATTCGGGGGAGCTCCTTCTACCTCGTGGACGCTGGTACCAGCAAGCATAATTTCAGAATCCAACACCAACCTGTAGCTTATCGGCCTCAGGACCGAGCCCCACCCATTTCCACCAGACTACAGACACAAGTACTAGGATGCTGCAGGCCAAGCAACTAACTGAGCAGGGGCATAGCCCCATCCACCAGCAAACAGGCTGCCTTCAGATCCTCTCAGTGCACAGCTGCCCCTGGACATGGGTCCAGCCACCAAAAGCCCCAGGACCAGCCTCCACACCTCAGTGGACAGGCACCAGCCCCAGAGTCCCTGGCCCCTCTGACAAGTGAGCCTGCTCTGGCCTTGGAGTCAGCCTCACCATCGGCAGGTGGTAACTGCACAGGGACTGGATGGAGCTTGGACCTACCCAACAGCAAACCTGCTTTAGCAGTGGGATCAGCCTCATACACCGACAGGCACACACCAACTCCAGGGATACCACAGCCCAGCAGCCTGTGTAACCAGGCCACTTAATTGCAGGCCAGAAGCAGCCATGGACTCAGCTGGGTCCTGACCCTGCCCATCAGAATGCCAACACAAGATTAGGGATACCCCCGGCCCTGCAGAGAGCTGTGTCAGGAACAGTGATCCAACACCAACTCTGTGGCTCCTGGGCCCTGCAGCCAGAACGCAGAACCTGTCTCTTCCTCCCAGTAGCCAGCATAGCCCCAGAACCAGTGACTGGGCACTAGCCCTGATATCACCTGGACTGCAATTCTACCCATAAGTGAACCAGCACCAGATTTGGTGTCCCCCAGAGTTGTGCAGCCAGCTGCCTTATGATTTAGTCTCACCAAGCAGCACAGACAGCCTCCATACAAGGCAGAGCCTGGCAAACAAGCAGTCTGGGGGCAGCCAAGCCTACCAGACTACCCACAGTAGTCAGCCCACCACAGCAGAAGAGCCCAAGCAGCCCACATAGGGGGTACATACACCTAGAATATATAGCTCTAGTGACCAGGGGAGAGGGGGCTGCTGGGACCCATAGGACAGCTCCTACAAAAGGCCACTTCCCCAAGGTCAGGAAATGTAACGAACCTACTACACACATAGCAATAAAAACAGGAAGTTAAGAAAAATGAGGTGACACGGAAACACGATCCAAATGAAGGACCAAGATAAGAATTCAGAAGAAGATCTAAGTGAAGTGGAGATAGCCAATCTCCTCAACAAAGGGTTCAAGGTAATGACTGTAAAGATGATCAAAGAACTCAGGAGAAGAATGGACGACCAGAGCAAGAAGTTAGATTTTTTTTAAAAAGAGTTAGACATTAAAGAACAACAAAACAGAGATGAGGAATACAATAACTGAAATGAAAAATACATTAAAGGAAACTACTGTAGACTAAATGATACAGAGGAATGAATCAGAAAACTGAAGGACAGAGTACTGGCAATCACTGAAGATGAACGGTAAAACAATAGATTAAAATGAAATGAGGAAAGTTGAACAGACTTGTGAAACAACATCAAGTGTACTAATATTTGCATTATACTGGTCCCAGAAGCAAAAAGGAAAGACAAAGCAGTGTAGAACATACCTGAAGACATAAGAGTTGAAAACTTCCCTAACCTGGGAAAGAAAACAGACATCCAAGTCCAGTAAACACAGTAAGGCCAAAACAGGATCAACCCAAAGAGGACCACACCAAGACTCATTGTAATTAAAATGGAAAAAAAAAATACAGATAAAAAGACACTATTAAAAGGAGCAAAGGAAAAGCAACAAGTTACAAACATGGGAAATTGCATAAAGTTATCAGCGGACTTTTCAGGATAACCTCTGCATGCCAGAAGGGAGTGGCATGGTATATTTAAAGTCATGAAAGGGAAAAGCCTATAAGCAAAAATACTCTACCCAGCAAGGCTCTCCCTCAGCTTTGATGGTGAGATCTAAAGTTTTACAGAGAAGCAAAACTAAAAGAGCTCAGCATCGCCAAACCAGCTTTATGAGAAATCTTAAAGGGGCTCTTCTAAGTGAAAAAGAAAAGGTCACGATTGAAACATAAAAATTAGGAAAGGAAACTTACTAAAGGAAAAACCTCATTGGTTAAGGCAAATATTCAACAAAGGTAGTAAATCAACTATGGACACAGCTAATAGGAAGGATGAAAAAAAAAAACAGTAATAAAATCATCTATATTCACAATAAGAAGTTAAGGGACACACAAAACAAGTAGATGTAAAATATAAGGTCAAATTCAGTAACTGTGGGGGAGCAGAGTAACAATGCAGGGTTGTTAGTGTCCATGTGAAATTAAGAGCTCAGCAACTTAAATAATCACACACACACACACACACACACACACACACACACACAAACAAAACTGAAAGAAATCCAAACATAATATTAAAGATAGTCCTCACATCACAGATGAAGGGAATAAAAGGGGAAGAAAGGAACACTGAAGAAATTAAAGAGGGATTCTAAAAATACCCAAGACAAATGAAAATGAACACACAATGATCCAAAATCTATGGGACACAGCCAACGCAGTTCACAGGGGGAAGTTATAGTGATACAAGCTTATTCTTAGGAATCAAGAAAAATATCAAATAAACAACCTAACATTACACCTGAAGGAATTAGAAAAAGAAGAAAAAACAAAACTCAAAGCTGTCAGAAAGAAAAATTAAGAAAACTATACCATATGCAATGACATCAAAAAGAATAAGACACCTAGGAATAAACACACCTAAGCAGGTAAAAGACATGTGCTCAGAAATCTATCAGCCATTGGTGAAAGAAGTTGAAGACAACACAAAAAGATGGAAAAATATAGCATGTGCATCGACTGGAAGAATTAATACTGTTAAAATAACCATACTATCAAAGACAATCTACAGATTTAATGCAATCCCTATCAGAATACCAAAGCATTTTCACAGAACTTGAAAAAGTAATTTTAAAATTTGTATAGAAACACAAAGACCCCAAATAGCCAAACAATCTTGAGAAAGAACACAGGTGGAGGCATCACGCACCTTGACTTCAGACTATACTGCAAAGCGACAGTAATCAAAGAGAAAGGTACCAGAGCAAAAAGAGACACAAAGATCACTGGAATAGAATAGAGATCCCAGAAATAAGCCCACACACTTATATTTAATTGATTTATGACAAAGCAGGCAATATGGAGAAAAAACTGTCTCTTCAATAAGTGGTACTGGGAAAACTGGTCAGCTACAAGGAAAAGAATAAAATTAGATTATTTTAGCACACCATATATAAAATAAATGCAAAACTGAATAAAGACCTAAATGTAGGACCAGAAACCATAAAACCCCTAGAGGAAAATATAGAACACTCTTCAACATAAATGATAGCAACAGTTTTAGGTTCAGTCTACTAAGGCAAATGAAACAAAAGCAAAAATAAACAAATGGGACTTCACTAAACTTAAAAGATTTTGCACAGCAAAGGAAACCAAAGACAAAATGAAAAGACAACCTGCTGAGGGAGAGACCATATTTGCACATGATAAGAGGTTAACATCAAAAATGATGACCAAGCAAGGGTTCATACCTAAACTACAGAAACAGCACATACAACTCAATATCAAAAAAACACCCAAAATCTTTTTTAAAAAAATGAGAAGTCCTAAATAGACATTTTTTTCCAAGGAAAAACTACATATAGACAGCCAGAACTCACAAAGATGCTAAACATAGCTAATCGACAGTAAAATGCAAATCAAAACTATGAGATATATCACCTCAGTCTTGTCAGAATGGCTGTCATCCAAAAGATCACAATTAACAAAGGTTGGTGAGGATGTGGAGAAAGGGAAACTCTTGTACACTCTTGATGTGAATGTGAAGTAGTGCAGCTACTGTGGAAAGCAGAATGGAGGTTCCACAAAAAACGAAAAATAGAACTACCATAATATCCAGCAATTTCACTGTTGGGTATATCAGAAGAAAACAAAAACACTATTTCAAAAAAAATAACTGCACACCAATGTTCATAACAGTGTTATTTGCCATAGCCAAGATATAGAGTCAAACTAAGTGTTCATCAATAGCTTCGTGGATAAAAAAGATTTTTTATGATGACTTCAGCAAAAAATGAAATTTTGCCATTTGCAAGAACATGGATGGATTTGGAGGGTATTATGCTTAGTAAAATAAACCGCAGAGAAAACAAGCATGGCATGTTATGAGAAAAAAAGCATGGTATGGTATGAGAAAACAAGCATGGTATGTTATCACTTACACGTGGCATCTAAAAAATTGAATACCATAACAACAAAAAAACAGACTCACAGATTAAAGAACAGACTAGTGGTTACCAGCAGGGAGAGATAGGGTGGAGGAGCAAAATAGTGGTAGGAGATTTTGAGGTACAATCCACTATGTATAAAATCAATAATCTACAGTGATGTACTGTATAGCATGGGGAATATAGCCACTCTTTTATAATAACTATAAATGGAGAAGAACCTAAACATTTATGAATCACTATGCTGTACCTCTGAAACTAATATAATAATGTAAATTAACTATAGATCAATAAAATATAAAGTAAGAAACAATAAAGGGGAGACACAGATTATTAGATAGAAATCAATTAAATAAACACAAGTTTTGGAAATCAAGGAATTAAAAAACAACACGTAAGACACAACATTGGCATTTAAAGTGTACAATCTATTCATTTAAAGGAAATCATTTAAGTGGTAAAAAATGGTACCCATTCTCACAATTTTGTATATCTAGGATAAATTATTATCTACAAAAATATGTTACAAATATTCACTCAAAAAGAAAGAGAAAATTGGGATAAACCCATTTTAGTATCCAAATTTAATATCAAAGTCTCTATGCAAAGTTGATTTGAATAAGTTCTGTTAGCCACTTCTAGTTTCTTTGTGATGTAAAATCTTTTAAAGCATAAAAATCAGCCTTTCTACATTATTCCATTAGACATACATAGAAGTTAAAAGAAATGAGAAGACAGAACAATCAACCAGGAAGGTGAATTTACTGAGAAACAGTCATTCGTTCTCCCTCCTCCTTTTCTTTTCCTCCTTTTCCAGGTCTCTTTCGGTTCCGATCAAGAGAAATCTTGAGAGTTCTGAGAATATTTCTTTGAGGGCTTCAAATCACCATACCTACATCCTCTGCCACAACTACACACACGGGAACAAAAATAAACCTCTGCTATCTACTCACGTAGGAGGGATTCATGCAAAATAAACTCCTACATGGAGACCAACAGGTGAGTTTTCTACCTGTTCTTTCTAATGTCCTTCCATTATAGTAAATCCCACACATTATGAGGAAGAAACGGTTATGTGAGCTTTTCCTTGCAGTCAAAAAACTTGCATTCATTTCAAGTACCTGGTGATCATAGGGTACAGCCAGGGAAGGTGCCATCCCCCTTGGGGGGAGGGGCGGTGGATGGGCTCCCGCACCCATGCACCTCCTGATGCACAGATTCTGGAGAAACAAAGGGCAGTCACACCGCAGTCACCCTGTCAGGCTGTCGGGCCACTGGGCAACCCGACCAGCCTGGAAGTGCCCCATCAGTTTGCTGAAAGCAAAACCCTGTCCCCACTGTGAGGCCAGGCAATTTGGGTCAGAGAGTCAGAGGAGACCGGTAATCAACTCCTCCTCTCTGCTCACCTCCTTGGGGTTACAGCAACCCCATCTCCAAACCCAAATCTGACCCTGGAGTGCCAAACTGGGAGTGGCAGGTGGGCTCTGCCGGTGCTTCAGCGCCCTCTGGAGGTTGTCTGCTCTAATGGCAACTCTCAGCCCTTCCTCCTCCTCCTTCCCTAGTCCTGGGGGCTGCCTTGGCCTCCTGCAGCTGCTGGCCTGAATTCATCTTTTTTCTCCAATTACAATGAAGTGTCTTACAGAGGTTTGGAATCTCTTGAAGAAGGAAGATCTTTTAGCCAATACACCTTAACCGTGAGAAGTTGGTTTCAAGAATGAACCTGAAATACTGTATTTTTCTCCTGATGATTCCAAGGAGAGACAGCTCAAGTTTTCTAAATCATAAGAAAAACCAAGGTAAATATGATATTCTGAGCCAGAGATGAAAAAGCAGTTTTTAGCACCCCCTCCTCGTGTCATATGACCGGGATTTAAATCAATCAACTGCCACTGGTTTTTAAATCAAGTGACCCAACTTTAAATCCATCAGCTGCTTCCCTGTAACTCACGTGACTTGGCTTTGAATAGTAAGAAATGCAGAGGTATAAAAATGATGTTCTGAACAATAAATGGAAAGACAACATTTTAGAAAGTTTTTTCCTTTTCGAATGGACCATTCATTGCCTACAGAATAAAGGATTCCCTTGGGGATTTCTTGAACTGTAAACACATACATTGTCTCCGTTGGCTTGATTGACTTAGATTTTGGGTTTTTTGTTGTTGTTGTTGTTGTTAACATCTTTATTGGAGTATAATTGCTTTACCTTGTTGTGTTAGCTTCTGCTGTATAACAAAGTGAATCAACTATTCGTATACATATATCCCCATATCCTCTCCCTCTTGTGTCTCCCTCCCACCTTCCCTATCCCACCCCTCTAGGTGGTCACAAAGCACTGAGCTGATCTCCCTGTGCTATATGCAGCTGCTTCCCAATAGCTATCTATTTCACCTTTGGTAGTGTATATATGTCCATGCCACTCTCTCACTTCATCCCAGCATACCCTTCCCCCTCCCTGTGTCCTCAGGTCCGTTCTCTACATCTACGTCTTTATTCCTCGGCAGCGACTCCTGCTAGGGACGGATACTTCCTTTTATGCTCAGGGAAATCCCCTAGTTTGAATATGATTTGAGATTGATCCTGTGAAACCATCAGAACTTCCCACCAGAGATAAATGAGGAGATTCTGGCCTTTATTAGTATGCATGATGAACACGGGTGTCTTGGCTGTACTTGCCAACCCTCCTATTTTACCCACCTATTTTTATCCACCATCCTCCCTGTGAGTACCTTTGACCAACCCTGAGTTCAGACTCCTGACCTATTACAGTGACTTTGTCAGCCTTTCTTTAAAAATGGACAGGTAATAAAACGAATTTAACCTAGAAGCAGCAGCTCAGTAAGGGAAATAAAATCATCAGAAGTTATCTAATCACAGCCACAGCCATCCAGGGCTCTGTCTTACCTGCTGGGTCATAAGAATGGGACCTTCCTAAACTTGAAGGGCATCCAATCAAATAAGTAAAGGTCTGCTCACCTCTGGCTCTTGGAGGGATTGCTAGGCACTCTACCCAGTGTATACTAACTGCAAAACACTATCATGGTTGTGAAACACCTATGTTCCAGGAAAGCTTTTTGGAGTGCATGGGGAAGGTTTCTTTTTGACATCAAGCAAAAAATAAATCACCAAGCTCTTTGAGCACAGGGGTTCTTAAGAGGGCAGTAGAAGGAAGGAATGGGCAGAAAAGACGATCTCCAGTGAAGTGAAGGCCGTTTTTCCAAAAGAGTAGGCTTTAGTCTCAGTTTAAGGAGAACACTTTTAAATAGCTGGGACAGCTCCAAACTGCAGTTTAGGGAACGAGTGCTTCAAAAGAACAGTGCTTTAAAAGTCCTGGCAAGGCAGCAAGAGGATGAAGAGTTGGTTTTGCATAGTTTTGAACACAGGAGTAAAGAAGCAGAGGCATCTCTGACTAAAAGGCCCTGAGATCCTATGGCATCAATGGGTCAGTTGCAGGGGCAGGGGGTGTGGGGGGCGATATTTCTCTCTCAACGTCTCCCAGGGCAGCCACCCTTCCCGACCCCACCCCCCCACTCCCTTCACCCTTCCTCCCTCCACTGTTGGGTCCCAAGGGACAGCACTTTTCAAGCTGGAGCCCTCAGGCACCATCTCTGCTGTCTGGATTCTTCCTGGAGCCTGGCAAGTTCTGGGACAGGAAGGCGGGTCTGCAAGGCCGCTGTGGTGCAGTCGGACCTGGAGGCCTGGAGGGGAACTGGAGCCCTGAAGCCCACCCACGTCCTTGAAGCCGAGGGAGCAACACATCCTCCTTACAGTACTTCTCAGGGGTCAGCGTGCTCCCCACCCGACGGTGATCCATACTCACTTGAGGCAGCAAGGACTGCCTCTAACTGGCCCCCTCGATTCCGCCTTAAGGGTCCTCGCACATGTGTGATAACGCAGGCCCAGATCTCTTTAGTCAGCTGAGGCCAGTGCTGCCGGCATCCCTCCAGTCCCATCCCCCAGCCCCTCCCTCTGGGACTGTATCTAATAGAAGAAAGAGCACAGAGGAATTGGCTGAATCAAGGGACCTGGGAGCCTGGGGATGAGGTTGAAGACCGAGAAACTAAGGCGCAATTACATATTATTGGAAACTCTTGTGGAGTGTGTGGGGGGGGGGAGGTTAGGAGGCTGAGAGGTTGAGTCGACCTGCTGAGTCCAGCCCCAGGACACCACACAGCCCTGTCCCCCTTTCCCTGCCATCAGACAAGCGGTGCCGCAACTCCAGCCGGGACTCTGCACTTCCCCCTCCCTGATTCTCCAGAAGAGCAGGTGGCCCCCCTCTGAGGGCAGGGGCAAGACAACGGACCAAGTCCCCCTGCACTAAGGCGCTACTGGAATCTCTTTCTGAACAGCAGTGCTGGCTTGGAGCGAACCCGTGCACCGCCAAAATTGGTCTCGTCCTGCAGCTGAGGGACGCAGGCTTTAAGTCAGCTGCCTTGGCTTTAAATCAATCAGTCCCCCCTTTAAGTCAGGTGACCCGACTTAAAATCACTGTGTGCCCCTCAAGCCTGCCACTTCAAAAATTGGGAACTTCACTTTGATCCCAGCACCTCACACAGCTGAATGCACACTGTAGTCACCCCCAAGCCTGGCTTAGAGGCAGGATATAAGGTAAGGGGATGGGCTGCACACATGGTGAGGAGGGTGCACTTCATGTACCAGAAGGGTCCAGGTACTCTGGGTACAGCAAGCAGTGCACGATACAGCAGCTCCCTGGCAAAGCTGGTGATGCACAGGGGGAGCAGGCACACCCAGGCACGCAGACGTTCCAGGCCGGGAGCTGGGGCACAGCCAGCCGGGAGGGTGTGAAAGCCGAGGATCTGAGCCTTCTTGAGAAAGGCAGACACAGAGGATGGATGAGAAACAAAGACCAGATGAAACATGGATTTGAAACGCACACCCTGCTCTTGAAATTGGGGTGGGGTCAACCCAGATTTGAGTCTTCTTACGTCCCAGTACCTAGTGCTTTGGCATTTGCCCAATTACTTATAAAATGTGACTGATAATATCTAAACCATAGAATACTGCATTTGGAGTGGTTTTGCGTGTTTATGTTTCTATAGTGGAATAATCTTTTCTACAAGAAAAATGTACACAATCTGAAATAAATTCAAACCCCTCTTTAAAAAGTACTATATCGGACTTCCCTGGTGGCGCAGTGGTTAAGAATCTGCCTGCCAAGGCAGGGGACATGGGTTCGATCTCTGATCAGGGAAGATCCCACATGCCGCGCAGCAGCTAAGCCCATGGGCCACAACTACTGAGCCTGCAGACCACAACTACTGAAGCCTGTGTGCCTAGAACTGGTGCTCCACAACAAGCCCAGCAAGAGAAGCCACCGCAATGAGAACCCCGCGCACCGCAACAAAGAGTAGCCCCCGCTTGCCGCAACTAGAGAAAGCCTGGGCATAGTAACGAAGACCCAACGCAGCCAAAAACAAATTAATTAATTAATTAGTTAACTATTTTAAAAAGGTACTATATCCTTCAGTACAGCTTCTCTGGGAAGAACAGAGAGATGGCGTAGGAGAGTGAGAAAGACCAATATTTAGTGCACATCTCTCATGCAGCTGCTCTGCTGGCTCAGATAGATTTATCCCCACTTTACAAAGGAGGAAATAATCTCAGAGAGGTTTAGCAATTTTCCCAAAGCCAAACAGCTATGGAGTGGCAGAACCAAGATCTGAACCAAGTCTGTTACCTTCAAAGCCTAAGTCCTCATCACAACAAAACTCAATTAATATTTACATTTATCGAACTACATTGCAACCTGGGGAGTTCTTGGCACAATCCTGAATAAGAGTGAGAAAGAAAGAAATAGCATTGTTCCTACAGTCAACCCAAATATTTGGAGCAGCTGCTAGATGCCTGGTCCTTTTTGGGGTTCAGCAGTGATAAAGACAGGAAGAGTCCTGCTTTCATGAACCACGTAGTGGGGAGGAGAGACGGGTGCAACTTGGGTGAGGGATTTCACGTTGCTGGACCTCTGTTTTGTCATCTGGAAAATGGGATGGGTGTTCCTCATTTTCTGGGATTGTCCAGCCCTCACATTCTCTAATTCCATAAAAAGCATTTGTTTTCCTGTTTCTTTAAAATTCATTCAGGCCGTGAGCTGTGATAAATGTTGTTACCTGCTCCCCAAAGCACTCTTTTCCCACCCTTTTCCTGTGATGAATGTTGTTAGCTGCTCCCCAAAGCACTCTTTTCCCACCCTTTTCCTGTGATCAGGTCTTTCCCGAAACATGACTCACAGTCAGTCAAGTCACAGAACCTAAGGGGCACCCAGCAGAAAAACTGCAACCCTTGCTTCCCAGGAGCTCTGCGGTCTACCTGCCAGGTAAACTTAACTCACCTGGCACAAGGTGGCCATCCCTGGTTTCACATCAACATGATCTCAGGCACAAACCTCCTTGTTTTTCCATTTTGTCTTTAAGTTACTTGTTGAAACAACTGCACAAATATGACACAGATATAAAATCAGGCATCTTCTGCCCCCAGTGCCTACTAATAAATGATTTTCTGCCACTTTAATGATAAAGATAGAACATTTCAACATTCTGCTACCCTTATTATTTGTCATTTTTGTTGATATTTCTATTGACTACATCTTTCAATATTTTAACAATGGAACATTTATTTAGGGTGTTCCAGACCCAGCCTTTAGTGGTAAATGTTTCGTTGTTATATTTCTATTATGTTTCCTTTCAAAATCATTATCCTATTTAAATGGATTAAGTCAATTCTATAGGCATTTATCTTATGATATTGATGAAATTGATACATAGAGGGCAGTAGTACAAGTTGATTGGACTTGAGAACCTCTATTAGCACAGTTAAGTATAAATATGATCTATATGTAAACCAAAGTACAGGCCGAGTGAGATTCTCTGACTTTTTTCCACTGTCTGCCCCTCAAGCCTGTGAGAAATGGACTATTTCTTGCCCTATCAGTAAACAAAGGATGTCACAGTCTTCAGCACTTGCAGCCCTCCAATGTGAGCCGGCGGACCCTGAGGCACTCAGGATATTCAAATACAGAATGCAGGCCCCAGAGAGCTGAGGTGCATATCAAAGGAAGGAATTCAGTAAGCCCAGGCAAAGAAAAGCGCCGCATTCCTCACCTTGGGAGAGCTGGTTTTCCTTAGTTAACAATCACCTTTGGATGTTCCCCATTACCTGCGCCAGTCCCCCGCCCTGTCCCCTCCCCCCAGTACTTTAGGTCAAGGAGAAAGGAGCGCAGAGGGACTCGGCTGAATAAGGGGCCTGCGCGCCTCGGGAGGAGTTTTCAGCCGCTTTCCCCGCAGTCGGGAAGAGGGGCGCTGACGCTGCAGCCGGACCCTGCGCCTCCCTTGCCCCGTTTCCCCTCAGGACGCTCAGGCCGACCCCCTCCTCACGCCCACCAGGCCTCGCGAGCCAGGCCGAGGGCAGGGGCGAGAGGAGGGACCGAAGTTCCCGGGTACCAGACGCTGGAGGCCGCTCTTTCTGCACAGAAGCGGCGGGTGGCAGCGAACCCCTGACCCTCAGAAGCTGGTCTTGTGCTGCCGCCCGGGCACCGGACCAGGCGGAGGGTCGGCGCCCACTTACCCGGCCCGCCGTTCCCGCGACTGTCATGGCTTCGGCCGCCGGGGCACCTCCAGAGCCGGCAGCCTCAGTGAGGTCGCCCTCCCCTCGGGCTCCGGGGCAGTTCCGTGAAGGCGGAGGGAAGAGACCCCGCCTGAGCCGGGAGTTCCAGCTCTGAGGAAACGCGGGCTCTGTTCAGCTCGCAGTGGGTGGGACCGCTCTGCCCCGAGGCCTTCCGGGAGGGAGCGGGGCGGCGGGGGAGGGAGACGCCAGGAGCGCAGGGCCCCGTCGGGGGTCCTGGAGGGGCGGCCCGGCCTGGGGGCCACGCCCACTGTGGCCGCAGCCCTGACCTTTTTCCTGGAATCCTACACAAAAAAACTAGAAAGATACACAGTCTATAGTAAATACTCACAAATGATTGTTGCTGCTGTGCTCACTATTCTATTAAAGGTGTAAAATCCATAAAACACTTTAAGTTCAAAATTAAATGTGAATTTTTGCCTTTCTAATTATGTCTCTGATATTCACAGTTGTGGTTAATGAATCAGAGACTGTGGCATCACTAGTTAAAAATGAGCTTGTTAAAAAAATAGAACTCAGGCCCACCGGACCTACTGAATCACAATCTGCACTTTTACAATCTCCCCAGTGTACTCGTGTACCCATGAATAGTTGAAAGGTACATTTCTACCTCGACAGGTCTTTTCTCTATGAGAAATACACACATTTTATCCAGTTTGATATAAATAAAACACTCAAAAATGCATATGCCTGTGTTGAAACCATCATTTTATCATTTCTTTTCCAGACAAGTATAGTCTCTATACTGGTTTTGTGGCTCACATGCCATACTCTTTTCTTGTAGTTAGAAATAAGGTAGAGAAAGTTACTTTGTAAAAATATATATATATATATATGTATTAGTGGATAATTGAAGACAGTCTTCTAAATTAAAACCTTCTCTTAACTTGCTGTTTTCTTCTTGGGTCATATTATGAACTCTTCCCGTGGCCACATGGCATGTGTACGTTGAATTTCAGGGACTGCTGACATTCCAGGATGTGGCCATAGATTTCTGTCAAGAGGAGTGAGAATGCCTGGACCAAGATCAATGGGAATTGTACAGGGATGTGATGTTAGAGAAGTATAGGGACCTGCTCTCCTTGGGTGAGGATACCTTCCTTCCAGAATTCCTTATCCAACCACAGGCTTTGCAGTCCTTCATTTGTAGAATGTCTCCTGGAATCTTCTGCTTCCTACAATAGGGTTTCAGATTGCAACGTTTCAGGAAAGATTGGGAGTTTGTGGGTATAATTTTTCTTATTCTTTTAAAATTGCAGCCTCCCTTTTAATATACTTTGTAACTGCTTGGGATGTGTCTATATGAACTGTGTACTATATGCTTCTGTTATAGTCCTTACAATATTTTATTGCCTTATTTTCTCTAACAATTTTCCATGGATTCTTTGGGCTTAAGGTATATTAAAAGGGAGACTGCGAATCTGGGACTTCCCTGGTGATGCAGTGATTAAGAATTCGCCTGCCAATGCAGGGGACCCGGTTCGATCCCCGGTCCGGGAAGATCTCACGTGCCACGGAACAACTAAGCCATTGGGCCACAACTACTGAGTCTGCACGCCACAACTACTGAAGCAGGTGTGTCTTGAGCCCATGCGCCATTTATTTTTGGGAGAATAAAACCACTTCTGAGTGATTAAAATTTAGGCCAGCTAGTCAAAATGCTTTATCACCTGTTCTTCTAAAACACTGGTCAATGGAACAAGTTTTCCTAGGGATAACAGTGTAATTGTATTCTGGAGTTCATATGGGCAATATGGTTTATGACCTTGATGCTGGATCACGACATTTCAACGGTATAACTGCTATTAATTGTCTGTTTGTTCAACGATTAAAGTCTCACGTGATCTGAGTTCAGACTGGAGTCATCCTGGTTGGTTTCTGTCTATTGCAGATTTCTTCCAGTATGAAAGGACAAGAGCAATACGGCTTCCTTTACAAAATGTCTTCAAACTAAATGATGATATAATCTACATTCAATTAATTTATACATACCCTACTGTAGAACAGGGTTCGTTACGCTGGCAGAGCCCGGTAATTATGTAAAACTGAAACTTTTTCTGCACTGGTTCAAGTCCTCTTCCTAAGAATATGTTTATAATCAACATTCTTTCACAAATTACCCAATTTAATTCACCATAGCATTCCTCATATTAACTAAATGGAAAATCTTAGGCTATATACAAATCCAGAAAGGGCCAAAAATCATCAGCCCCCATGCATGATTACAACCCATTGCTGAGGCATTCAAATTACTTATTAAAGAACCACTAAGTCCATCAACATCATCAATTTATATATTATTGCCCCAATGCTAGCCTTAACCCTGGCTCTCAAAACATGAATTCCTCTTCCCATATCTTATCCACTAATTAGTATAAATGTAGGCATATTATTTCTATTAGCCATATCACACCTAGCCATTTATTCCATCCTCAGATCTGGATGAACTTCACATTCAAAATACTCACTCACTGGAGCTCCAGGAACAATAGCACAGAGGATCATCTCATATGAAGTAATGTAGCAGTTATTCTATTCTCAGTCTTACTGGTAAATGGATCATTTACACTTTCAACAGTAATTACTACACAAGAATACCTATGACTAATTTTCTCCTGACCCCTACCCAGAATTTGATTATCTCTGCAGTAGCAGAAATCCAGTGAAGCCCCACTTGATTTAACAGAAGTAGAATCAAAACCTGTACATGTCTTCAATGTAGAAAATGTAGCAGGCCCATTCACCGCGTCCTTCCTAGAGAATATGTCAATTTCCCTATAATAAACGTTTCCACAGCAATCTATTTTTAGGAGCATTCGACAATCCCTAGGTGCCAGAATTATAGATTCTTTCATCTTGTAAATATAGTTTTCTTTAAAAAATAATTTTTATAGTTTTACTACCTTTAAACAAAATGTACTCCATTGTTGTGGAATATTCCTTCATAGGAGCGTGCATGGTTCATTTCTGCATCCGTCTGTGATGGCCTTCAGGTTCCTTCAGGTTTGGCTCCTGTGGCTGCCAGTCCATGTCCGTGTGTCCTGGTGCAGGGCTGGTGGGTTTGTGTTCAACTGGGAGGAGCACTGTGGGTCTCTGTGCACGGACTTCGCTATCTGAGGCCCGATTGCTTCAGAAGTGGTTGCATCCCCCCGTTGCGTACCAGGCTTTCCATTGCTCCACATCCTGCTGATATTTGATACTATGTCTTTCGTGTCTGCCATTCTGGTAGGTGTATGCACAGTATTTTTCTTATGGCTTTAATCCCTCTGTTGTTAGTGAAGTTGTGCATTTTTTGGTATTCATGGATTATTTCCTGTTGTTTTTGGAAAAGTTTTAAAAATTGTGGTCTGGTACACATAACATAAAATGTACTATCTTAACCATTTTTAAGTGCACATTTCAGGTTCAAGAAGTAATTCACACTGTTGTGCAAACCTGACCACCATCATCCTCCAGAACTTTTTCATCTTGCAAAATTGAAACAGTCCCCATTAAACACTCACTCCCCATTGTCACTCCCTCAGCGTCTGGCCCTCAACATCCTACTTTATGTCTCTATATTTCTGACTGCTCTAGGGGCCTTGTATGAGTGGATCAAGCACTGTTTGTTTTTTTTGTGTCTAGCTTACATCACTGAGCATGATGCCCTCAAGGTTCATCCCTGCTGCATCCTGTGTCAGAATTGACTTCCTTTTTAGGCTGAGTAGCATTCCCTTGTATTGATGGACCGTGTTTTTCTTCTCCATTCATCCATTAGTGGCCACATGTAATATCTACATTCATTTCTACTGTCATAATATATGTGGAAGAAAATCAGAAAGTCCTATGCATCAAAAGTCATTTGCCATTAACTTTTTCTTAAACTTTTTGTTGTGGAAAACATCAAGGCTAAGAAAAGGGAAAAATACATGTCAGCTTCACTTGTGTTCAGGAATTAATGTTTTACGGATTCACTTTATTCCCTGTGTGTGTGCTATGCGTGTGCATTTGCCTGTTTGCATACATATGCTGTGCATGTGCATAGGTATGTGAACTTGCACACATTAGTGTGTGCATGGGCATATGGGTGCATGTGTGTTCACATGCTAGTGTGTGAATATATTTGTGCTGTGCACGTGCATATGTTTGTGTGTGTGCTGTGCCTGCCTGTGCGCACACCTGTGTGTTTGCTGGAACCACTTGCAAGTTGGCTGCAGACTGAATTGTGCCCCAGATATATCCGCACGCAGCTGCTCTAACAATCCTGCGTAGCCACGTAAAGGTCACAGATCTCAGGGATTTAAATGGATGGAGCAGGATATCCTGACACAGAGTTTGTCTTCCAATGACTGTCACTGTCTCAGTAACATCCTTCACACCTTCTTTAAGCCGCATTCAGGGTCCAGTTTAGACTCCCATTACATTCAGTCACCTGTCCCAGGTCCCCTAAAGCAACAATGTCACCGTTGGAGAGCCCGGCCAAGGCTGGGGGTGCCCCTTCTGTTGGCCTGGCCTCCAGGCCCTGCCCTTGGCTCCTGTTTCCTCATATCTCAGCCAGGCCCCGACTTGGATCGGGCCGCCACCTCTTTCCTCACAGGGTCCCATCACCCAGTCAAGGGGGTTCATTCTCCCCCTAAACACAGCATCAGGAGTTGGGGGCTGACAGTCCACACTGGGTCTCCTTCATGTGAGACCCTGTGCTGTTGAAAGAGCAGGCACCCTGCCCTCGGGGGTGGGGGACTGGGGGGCGACATGCGGCCCACGATGGGCAGGCGGGTCTCCGGGTGGGGCGAGCCAGTGTGCAAGGAGTTCCGCGGTGGGTTCTCCTCTCCAACGGCTTCTGTGCCCCTACCTCTCCCCGTGCCTCCCCTCGAAGACAGCGCGGTGCCCGGGTTGGGAACCATGGGAGCCGTCAGCCACCGCCCCCTCTACACACACACACACACGCACACGCACACGCACACGCACACGCTGCAGGGAAGCAGGACCTGAGTGCAGGGCTCTCAGCGGCCCTGAGCGCCCCGCCCGGAATCGGCCAGCCGAATGGACAGACCGGATCTCCCGGCCCGGACCATGCAGGACTCTCCTGACCTGGCTTGCAGTGTGGCCACCTCCTTCTGGAAGCCTGGGAGTCTGGAATCAGGCCACTTCTTGTCTGTCCTGGCAGCAGACTGGGCTGCACTCTAAGAAGTTCGTGGCTCGCCCGTGGATCCTGACCATCAGGTGGCCAGAGAAATTGGGAACATTTCTGTTTTGCCTGTTGAAATGTTTAATGACAAAGATTTTGTTCAGTTTCCTGACGTGGGTGTCCAAAGATGAGAGACCCATGTGTGTGATCTGTACCCCCTATGAGATCAGCCCTAAGCTAGTTTAAACATGATCAAGTTGTGTCTACATGGTAGATTTAGACCTCTGCATGTCCTGTCTACTGATTATGTTTAGAGCTGACCATGTGTTGTCTATAATAAGAAGATTTAGACCTGACCATGTTCTGTGTACGCTAGGACTATGGGGACCTGGGTAGAGACCCGGCCTGGCCTCAGTACTGGGAAGCTCCGTGCCTGCATCTGAATGTCAGTGCTTAGATGTCTAGGGTCTGGAGATGAGGTGGGCTTGTCTACATAACAGCCTCTCTTCTGAGTGTGGTGACCTGGTCCTCCCAAGGGTCAGTGCTATGGTCGGGGCCTTAGTCTTAATCCCTGCCAAGGTTCACCTTCCCTGGGGCTCATGGAGAATCCTCAGGAGGACTACCTGGCAATAATTCCAATTTACCAGCACGTGCATGGTGCATAGGGAAGCAGGTTTAGCTGCTGAATTGATTGCAGGGCACGCAGATCGGGCAAAAGGCCGATGGGTGACAGCTGAGGCTGCTGCTGAGCTCTCCCTCCAGTCTACCGTCCCTACTCAGCAGAGTCCAGAGCTGCCCCTCGGCTTTCTGCCCTGCTCTCCTGTATGTTTTCTCAGCATGTAAGTGAGACGAGAAAGGACTGAACATGCCAGCACCAGGGTCGTGTGTTCAACTCTAGTATGAAAGCTGTACAAACAGTTAAAATCACACAGAACCAAAGTGAGGACAGGAGGACTCCTCTGGGCCAAGTGTGGGGAAAGGAGACCCACCTGACACTTTTTCCCATCCCAGGAGGTCCCAGGGACCCAGCTTGTTTCCACATTGGGGGAGCCCCCTGCAGAGCCATGGTGTCCTGACCAAGGGGACGTGTGACCCCAGGTGCAGGGTCTGGGGAGGTGAGGTCACCCTGGGACTGTGGACATGTGACCCAGGTGGAGGGGTCTGGAGAGGTGGGTCACCCTGGTGAGTGTGGATGTGTGGCCCCAGGTATAGGGTGCGGGGACTGTGTGGGTCTCACCATACCTGCATGGGTCAGGATCACATGGATAGGGAGACCGCATATGCGCTCTTTGCCTGCAGTGTGTCCTGTCCCCTTTGAGATTTCCAACCTCTGCATTAAGGGTGTTGTCCTGATTAACCTGTGGTTCCTTTTCTTCTCTTCATCTTGTCACAAACATATGAGGTCAAGAATGTTCGAGTGGGTTGCTGCTCTGTGTTCCGGTGAGTGACAACACTTGGTGGTATCGTATTAATACTATAGCATATCATATGTCTAATCTATGGGGGTCACCACTGCCTGGGTCCCCCTGGACAGAGGTCAGGTGAGCACAGACTAGCCCCCCCTAAGAATGGTCTCCCACGTGCTCTGTGAGGGTACCGTGATGGCCCCTAAGGTAGGGGACTGTGTCTGGGCCTCCGACATTTGTGATGAAGGGGAGTCGAAATGGAATCTCAATTAACAAGACATTATTTTAAGAATTTATTTTAAGTGAAATAAAACACACGTCACATACCCTTTACCATCATCACCATTTTAAGTGCACGTTTCTGAGGCATCAGATAGATTCACTTTCTCGTGGAGCCATCACCACCATCACTAGAACTTTTCGTCCTGCAAAACCAAAATTCCACAACCATGAAAGTCTCATTCCCCATTCCCTCCCACTGCCCCTGGCACCGATAGCCACTTCAGTCCCTGAGTTGTCGACTCCAGGGCACCCACTGGAGTGGAATCCTGCAGTGTTTGCTGACGGGTCATTTTGGAAGAGCTGACTTTCAGTCTGAAGCGCTGCCTGTTCGCATCTGAAGAATCTGCATTTAAGGAGAGGGTGTATGAGGAAGGGGGTGTATGCGGGACAAAGGTGTCCGGGGTGCAGGTGAGCCAGGACCTGACCAGCTGCCTTTTGGGTCCTCTGGTCCCATCTCTTGGTCTGTGCCTCATCTGCATCATCACTGTCCCCGCTGGCACCGCTGGGGTGTTGTTGTCTGAATGAGAGTCCCCTGTTGCCCCTGTTCTCCTCCCCTCCTCCTGCTGGTTGCGGAGGGAACTGCTTGCTGTGTGGTCTCTACTCCAGAGGCATGAAGGACCCTGTAGCATGGACCTGCAGAGTGTGAGGTGTGGTCCCAAGAGCATGGGGCCCACATAGGACACGACATCGGGCCGTGACAAGTGCTAGGGCTGCCTCATCACTGACAGGGAATGTTGCCCAGATCCTGCTCCAGAGGGCGTGGTGGGTGGCCTGGGACCCTAGAGGCCCCATTCCTATACTGGAGCTTGGAGAGTGCATCCCCATGGGCTGCAGATTCACCCCATATCTAAGACATATCCCTCTGTCCTGTCTTTGAACTCAGGAAAACGAGCTCTCTTGTCCACAACATAGGCCTGGTCCTGTTGATATTAGGATTCTTTAAGTTAGGCGTCCTGGGATAGCAGTTTCTTTTAGGCCTGAGAAGGAACAACTCCGGAGTGTACAACAATTTCAGATGAAACTAATATTCAATGACTATCCCTAACTACTCGGTTGTTGACTTCTATTAGTCATTATTCTCCTGGTTTTAGCTCTGATGTGGGGATTACAGAGGAGTCAACATTTAAATCTTCGTAATCTGTGTATTTGTAGCTTCAGTATCGTTACTGACCCATAGTTTTTATGGTTTGGGAAGAGTTATTGATTTCATGTATCATGTAAAGGATACACAATGATGATAGGGCATTTAAGATTACAATAATAGCTAGTAAATTGTTCACAATTTCTCTACCTGTGCATCTATTGTATGCATATGAGTTTAGATGTCAATATTAGTGAAATGATATAGAGGACTAGAGAACTTATTTTAAAAATCACTATTAATGTGTGAGGAAGAAAATGTAAAAGTTCTTCCATAATCGGTGATGTTGTATCTTGAGAGCCTAGATGAAATTGATATGCCTTAGTCATATACAGGATTTTAGCCTATCATTTAACTTTGACAAAGCTACATCACTTTTTACTTTTATCTCATTTATTGAGGAAGACATAATTGTTATGGTGTTGGCTTGAAACTGGTTGAAAAGGACTTGAGTCCTTCCTTATTTTACATTTACATAGGTAGGATCTTGAAACGTAGGATATGGTGGAGGACATCCGTGTAACCATTCTAGGTTAGGAGTAGCAATTCCCACTGCTAAGACTTCTTGTTTAGACACAAATGCTTTTCAAAGTATGAAGATTATTAGCATTACTGCTGCTACTGAGATGAATGAGCCTAAAGACAAAATATTTCATGTTGTGTGTGCCTCAGGGTACTCAGACTAACGTAGTGACATCCCTGAGAGGCCACGAAAGTGCTGCAGGAAGTCATATTTACTACTACAAATATACTTGTGAGGTGAATTTTTGCTCATGCTGAGTTAACTGTATAACCTAAGAATAGTGGGAATCAGTGTAGAAAGCCTCCTATAATAGTGAAGACTGCTCCCATGGACATTAGGTCATGGAAGTGTGCTACTACATAGTATGTATCCTGGAGGACAATGTCTGGGGATGAGTTGGCTAAGATGATTCCTGTCAAACCACCTACTGTAAAAAGAAAAACTAAAGCCTAAAACTCATAATATAGTAGGAGGTCATATAGTATTACCTCCGTGAACAGTTGCTAACCAGGGACTTCCCTGGTGACGCAGTGGTTAAGAATTCGTCTGCCAATGCAGGGGACACGGGTTCGAGCCCTTGTCTGGGAAGATTCCACATGCCGCGGAGCAAAAAGCCCGTGTGCCACAACTACTGAGCCTGCCCTCTAGAGCCCGCAAGCCACAACTACTGAAGCCCACGCGCCTAGAGGCCGTGCTCTGCAACAAGAGAAGCCACTGCAATGAAAGGGCCGCACACCGCAACGAAGAGTAGCTGCCGCTCACCGCAACCAGAGAAAGCCCATGCGCAGCAACCAAGACCCAACTCAGCCAAAAAAAAAAAAGAAAAGAAAAGAAAAAGAAAAATTAAATAAAGAGTTGCTAATCAGCTAGATACTTTTACTCCTGTAGGGATAGAAGTAATTACGGTAGCTGATGCAAAGTATGCTCCTGAGTCCACAGCTATCCCTATGGTAAACATATGATGGGCCCACAAGAGAACTCCTAAAAAACCAGTGGACATGACTCATACTATTCCCAGATAGCTGAAAGGCAATTTTTGTCCTAAATAGTAGGTAATGCTATGTGAGTTTATAACAAACCCTGTTAGGCCATGAATACAGACTTCAGGGTGAGCAAAGTATCAAAAGAGGTGTTGGTATAGGATTCGGTCTCCTCCTGCAGGGTCAAAGAAAGTAGTGTTTAGATTTCTATCTCTTAACAGCATGGCAATTCTGGCTGCTTGGACTGAGATTGGTAATTATAGTAATATGGCTATAGTTGGGGAAGATTAAACAAATAATGGTGTTTGGTATTGGGATATGACTGCTGGTTTTGTATTAAAGACAATAGTAATAAAAGTAATAATACCAAGAATTGAGGAGACACCTGCTAAATGTAAGGAGAAAACAGTTAGGTCGCCAGAGGCTCCTGCATGGGCCAGATTGCAGGCTAGAGCTGAATACACCGTCCCACTGGTACCAGAACCAGCTTCTACTATTGGTGATATGAGTAGGAGTAAGAATGATGGGGGAAGTAGTCAAAAGTTTATATGATTTATTGGGGGAAATGCTACTTCAGTTGTCCGAGTTATTAATGGCCCAAGTCAGTTTTCAAAGCCTGCAATCATAACGGGTACAGCTATAAAGAAAATTATTACAAGTGCAGGGACTCTTATGACAACCTTACAGATTTGGGCATCTCCAAGTAGCGGTCCAGGTCAGCATAGCTCAGCCTGGATTAATATAATTAAGGTGCTGCCTGCTACTCCAGCTCAAGCACCAAATAGTAAATATAAAATGCCGATATCTTTGTGATTTGTTGAAAATAATCAGCAGTGTATGAACAGAGGTAAAATGACTGAGTTAGAATTAGACTGTAAATCTAAAGACAGAGATTGAGCCCTCTTTCTGGCAAACCCTGTGGTGAATCAACAAATTGAATTGTAACTTCAGAGAAGCAGCTTCAATTCTGCCAGTGATTATCCTGCCTTTTTTTTTTTTTTCTTTTTTTCTTTCTCAAATGAAGGAGAAGTAGACTGAAGTCAGTTGACTAGAGGATTTGCCTGTTAACTAAAGTTTCCTGGGGTTAAAACTCATCAATCTCGTAAAGATTTGGCTTCAATACAGTGTTTGCTTTACATTCAATTGATGTAGAATAAAGTCTTGCAATCCTTATTTTTAGGAATTAAGTAAATTTCACTTGTTTAGGGTTTTGAAAGCTCTTGGTCTGAACTAACCTAAATTCCTAGTCCAGCACCGATAGAATGGGTGTTGTGTGTAGTAACCGTGTGGGTATTATGATTGGTAATGATAGGAAGGTTATTTCTTTGTATGTTCAAATTGCTTTGTGTTTGTGTTGTTTAATGAAGGGAATATAGTTAGTGATGTGGAGTATGTTAGCTGCAAGTAGAAATATATGCTGAGGACTGCTATGATGGCTATTAGTGTTGGTAGAATGATGTTGTCGTTTTTGTTATCTCTTGGATAATTATTCATTTGGGTAGAAAGCCTGATAGTGATGGGCGATGTCCTAATGATACTATAATGGTGAGGAAAATGATTGTGATGGGAGGTGTTTTATCTCATGTGTGTGATAATGATACTCTTGTAGTACATGATCTGGGCATAAATAAGAAGAAGACAGTGTTGTTATGATATAAATTAGTATGGTTAGGATTGTTATAATCTGAATATACATTATAATAGCTGTTATTCATCCTATATGGGCAATTGATGAGGAGGGTGTAATATTTTCCAGGTGAGTATGGCGAAGTCTGCCTCAGCCTCCAGCTATGATTTATAATATCACTATGATTAATAGTATATTTAGGTTGATGGAAGGTGACCTGTGGTATAAAACTGATAGGGGTGCAATTTTGTCATGTTGATAGCATCAGGTCTGCTGTTCATGGGATGCCTCGTGTGACTTCAGGCACTCAGAAGTGAAATGGGGAAAGTCCTACTTTTGTGACAAGGGCGATTGTCATGAGGGTGGATGCTGCTGGATTAAAGATTCTTGTTATTCATTGTGCTCTTTGACCAGAGTATATTAGATTAATGATAATAGCCATTATAAGTAGTATTGATGTGGTGGACTGTTTTAGGAAATATTTGTTGGATGCTTCTGTAGCTTATGGGTTCATGTTTTTTATTAGAATGGGGATACCATTAACCAGTGTGAGCTTGTTATACAATTATATTTCCTGAGAAAATGGTCAGTAGAATGATGGTAAAAACAATGAGAGTTTATTAGCACAGGAAGGATATACAAAAATATTTTTGGGGTATGGGCCTGTAGCTTACTTAGAGAACTTTACTATATAGCATGTGGTGTAATGTGGTAGGTAGCATGGAGAATGTAAAATTATTAGGAAGAATTCAATTCTAGGAATCAGAGCATTGAAACCTCTATGATTTACTCTATCAAAGTAACTCTTTTGTCAGACATATTTCTTAAATTTGTGGTGGGTTGCCTGGTATGATGACAAGTAGTGAAAACTCTCATATACATAAGATTAATGTTAGTCGTAAAAACACTTTTCATAAGAGATGTATGCGTTGATCATATCAAAATTGTAGGTAGGAGGCTCAAATTCATAGAAAGGAGATTGTTAGATGAGTTTTAATGATGACTTGGGCTGTATATAATTCTGGCACCTAGGGATTGTCGAATGCTCCTAAAAATAGATTGCTGTGGAAATTTTATTATAGGGACATTGACATATTCTCTAGGAGGGACGGGGTGAATGGGCCTGCTACATTTTCTACATTGAAGACATATACAGGTTTTGATGCTACTTCCGTGAAATCAAGTGGGGCTTCGTTGGATTTCGGCTACTGCGGAGATAATCAAATTCTGGGTAGGGGTCAGGAGAAAATTAGTCATAGGTGTTCTTGTGTAATAATTACTGTTGAAAGTGTAAATGATCCATTTATCAGTAAGACTGAGAATAGAATAACTGCTACATTACTTCATATGAGATGATTGTGCTATTGCTCCTAGAGCTCCAGTGAGTGAGTATTTTGAATGTGAAGTTCATCCAGATCTGAGGATGGAGTAAATGGCTAGGTGTGATATGGCTAATAGAAATAATATGCCTACATTTATATTAATTAGTGGATAAGATATGGGAAGAGGAATTCATGTTGTGAGAGCCAGGGTTAAGGCTAGCATTGGGGTTAAGGCTAGCAAGAGAAGCCACCGCAATGAGAAGCCCGCGCACCGCAACAAAGAGTAGCCCCCGCTTGCCGCAACTAGGCAAAGCCTGCGCATAGCAACGAAGACCCAACGCAGCCAAAAACAAATTAATTAATTAATTAGTTAACTATTTTAAACAAAAGTACTATATTCTTCTGTACAGCTTCTCTGGGAAGAACAGAGAGATGGCGTAGGAGAGTGAGAAAGACCAATATTTAGTGCACATCTCTCATGCAGCTGCTCTGCTGGCTCAGATAGATTTATCCCCACTTTACAAAGGAGGAAATAATCTCAGAGAGGTTTAGTAATTTTCCCAAAGCCAAACAGCTATGGAGTGGCAGAACCAAGATCTGAACCAAGTCTGTTACCTTCAAAGCCTAAGTCCTCATCACAACAAAACTCAATTAATATTTACATTTATCGAATTACATTGCAACCTGGGGAGTTCTTGGCACAATCCTGAATAAGAGTGAGAAAGAAAGAAATAGCATTGTTCCTACAGTCAACCCAAATTTTTGGAGCAGCTGCTAGATGCCTGGCCCTTTTTGGGGCTCAGCAGTGATCAAGACAGGAAGAGTCCTGCTTTCATGAACCACGTAGTGGGGAGGAGAGACGGGTGCAACTTGGGTGAGGGATTTCACCTTGCTGGACCTCTGTTTTGTCATCTGGAAAATGGGATGGGTGTTCCTCATTTTCTGGGATTGTCCAGCCCTCACATTCTCTGATTCCATAAGAAGCATTTGTTTTCCTGTTTCTTTAAAATTCATTCAGGCCGTGAGCTGTGATGAATGTTGTTAGCTGCTCCCCAAATCACTCTATTCCCACCCTTTTCCTGTGATCAGGTCTTTCCCGAAACATGACTCACAGTCAGTCAAGTCACAGAACCTAAGGGGCACCCAGCAGAAAAATTCCAACCCTTGCTTCCCAGGAGCTCTGCGGTCTACCTGCCAGGTAAACTTAACTCACCTGGCACAAGGTGGCCATCCCTGGTTTCACATCAACATGATCTCAGGCACAAACCTCCTTGTTTTTCCATTTTGTCTTTAAGTTACTTGTTGAAACAACTGCACAAATATGACACAGATATAAAATCAGTCATCTTCTGCCCCCAGTGCCTACTAATAAATGATTTTCTGCCACTTTAATGATAAAGATAGAACATTTCAACATTCTGCTACCCTTATTATTTGTCATTTTTTTGATATTTCTATTGACTACATCTTTCAATATTTTAACAATGGAACATTTATTTAGGGTGTTCCAGACCCAGCCTTTAGTGGTAAAGGTTTCGTTGTTATATTTCTATTATGTTTCCTTTCAAAATCATTATCCTATTTAAATGGATTAAGTCAATTCTATAGGCATTTATCTTATGATATTGATGAAATTGATACATAGAGGGCAGTAGTACAAGTTGATTGGACTTGAGAACCTCTATTAGCACAGTTAAGTATAAATATGATCTATATGTAAACCAAAGTACAGGCCGAGTGAGATTCTCTGACTTTTTTCCACTGTCTGCCCCTCAAGCCTGTGAGAAATGGAATAGTTCTTGCCCTATCAGTAAACAAAGGATGTCACAGTCTTCAGCACTTGCAGCCCTCCAATGTGAGCCGGCGGGCCCTGAGGCACTCAGGATATGCAAATACAGAATGCAGGCCCCAGAGAGCTGAGGTGCATATCAAAGGAAGGAATTCAGTGAGCCCAGGCAAAGAAAAGCGCCGCATTCCTGACCTTGGGAGAGCTGGTTTTCCTTAGTTAACAATCACCTTTGGATGTTCCCCATTACCTGCGCCAGTTCCCTGCCCTGTCCCCTCCCCCCGGTACTTTAACTCAGGAAGGAAGGAGCGCAGAGGGACTCGGCTGAATAAGGGGCCTGCGCGCCTCGGGAGGAGTTTTCAGCCGCTTTCCCCGCAGTCGGGAAGAGGGGCGCTGACGCTGCAGCCGGACCCTGCGCCTCCCTTGCCCCGTTTCCCCTCAGGACGCTCAGGCCGACCCCCTCCTCACGCCCACCAGGTCTCGCGAGCCAGGACGAGGGCAGGGGCGAGAGGACGGACCAAAGTTCCCGGGAACCAGACGCTGGAGGCCGCTCTTTCTGCACAGCAGCGGCGGGTGGCAGCGAACCCCTGCCCCTCAGAAGCTGGTCTTGTGCTGCCGCCCGGGCACCGGACCAGGCGGAGGGTCGTCGCCCACTTACCCAGCCCGCCGTCCCCGCGACTGTCATGGCTTCGGCCGCCGGGGCACCTCCAGAGCCGGCAGCCTCAGTGAGGTCGCCCTGCCCTCGGGCTCCGGGGCAGTTCCGTGAAGGCGGAGGGAAGAGACCCCGCCTGAGCCGGGAGTTCCAGCTCTGAGGAAACGCGGGCTCTGTTCAGCGCGCAGTGGGTGGGACCGCTCTGCCCCAAGGCCTTCCGGGAGGGAGCGGGGCGGCGGGGGAGGGAGCCGCCAGGAGCGCAGGGCCCCGTCGGGGGTCCTGGAGGGGCGGCCCGGCCTGGGGGCCACGCCCATTGTGGCCGCAGCCCAGGCCTTTTTCCTGGAATCCTACACAAAAAAACTAGAAAGATACACAGTCTATAGTAAATACTCACAAATGATTGTTGCTGCTGTGCTCACTTTTCTATTAAAGGTTTAAAATCCATAAAACACTTTAAGTTCAAAATTAAATGAGAATTTTTACCTTTCTAATTATGTCTCTGATATTCACAGTTGTGGTTAATGAATCAGAGACTGTGGCATCACTAGTTAAAAATCAGCTTGTTAAAAAAATAGAACTCATGCCCACCGGACCTACTGAATCACAATCTGCACTTTTACAATCTCCCCAGTGTACTCGTGTACCCATGAATAGTTGAAAGGTACATTTCTACCTCGACAGGTCTTTTCTCTATGAGAAATACACACATTTTATCCAGTTTGATATAAATAAAACACTCAAAAATGCATATGCCTGTGTTGAAACCATCATTTTATCATTTCTTTTCCAGACAAGTATAGTCTCTATACTGGTTTTGTGGATCACATGCCATACTCTTTTCTTGTAGTTAGAAATAAGGTAGAGAAAGTTACTTTGTAAAAAAAAAATTATATATATATATATATATATATATATATATATATATATATATATATATATATATATGTATTAGTGGATAATTAAAGAGACTCTTCTAAATTAAAACCTTCTCTTAACTTGCTGTTTTCTTCTTGGGTCATATTATGAACACTTCCCGTGGCCACATGGCATGTGTACGTTTAATTTCAGGGACTGCTGACATTCCAGGATGTGGCCATAGATTTCTGTCAAGAGGAGTGAGAATGCCTGGACCAAGATCAATGGGAATTTTACAGGGATGTGATGTTAGAGAAGTATAGGAACCTGCTCTCCTTGGGTGAGGATACCTTCCTTCCAGAATTCCTTATCCAACCACAGGGTTTGGAGTGCTTCATTTGTAGAATATCTCCTGGAATCTTCTGCTTCCTACAATAGGGTTTCAGATTGCAACGTTTCAGGAAAGATTGGGAGTTTGTGGGTATAATTTTTCTTATTCTTTTAAAATTGCAGCCTCCCTTTTAATATACTTTGTAACTGCTTGGGATGTGTCTATATGAACTGTGTACTATATGCTTCTGTTATAGTCCTTACAATATTTTATTGCCTTATTTTCTCTAACAATTTTCCATGGATTCTTTGGGCTTAAGGTATATTAAAAGGGAGACTGCGAATCTGGGACTTCCCTGGTGATGCAGTGATTAAGAATTCGCCTGCCAATGCAGGGGACCCGGTTCGATCCCCGGTCCGGGAAGATCTCACGTGCCACGGAACAACTAAGCCATTGGGCCACAACTACTGAGTCTGCACGCCACAACTACTGAAGCAGGTGTGTCTTGAGCCCATGCGCCATTTATTTTTGGGAGAATAAAACCACTTCTGAGTGATTAAAATTTAGGCCAGCTAGTCAAAATGCTTTATCACCTGTTCTTCTAAAACACTGGTCAATGGAACAAGTTTTCCTAGGGATAACAGTGTAATTGTATTCTGGAGTTCATATGGGCAATATGGTTTATGACCTTGATGCTGGATCACGACATTTCAACGGTATAACTGCTATTAATTGTCTGTTTGTTCAACGATTAAAGTCTCACGTGATCTGAGTTCAGACTGGAGTCATCCTGGTTGGTTTCTGTCTATTGCAGATTTCTTCCAGTATGAAAGGACAAGAGCAATACGGCTTCCTTTACAAAATGTCTTCAAACTAAATGATGATATAATCTACATTCAATTAATTTATACATACCCTACTGTAGAACAGGGTTCGTTACGCTGGCAGAGCCCGGTAATTATGTAAAACTGAAACTTTTTCTGCACTGGTTCAAGTCCTCTTCCTAAGAATATGTTTATAATCAACATTCTTTCACAAATTACCCAATTTAATTCACCATAGCATTCCTCATATTAACCAAATGGAAAATCCTAGGCTATATACAAATCCAGAAAGGGCCAAAAATCATCAGTCCCCATGGATGATTACAACCCATTGCTGAGGCATTCCAATTACTTATTAAAGAACCACTATGTCCATCAACATCATCAATTTATATATTATTGCCCCAATGCTAGCCATAACCCTGCCTCTCACAACATGAATTCCTCTTCCCATATCTTATCCACTAATTAGTATAAATGTAGGCATATTATTTCTATTAGCCATATCACACCTAGCCATTTATTCCATCCTCATATCTGGATGAACTTCACATTCAAAATACTCACTCACTGGAGCTCCAGGAACAATAGCACAGAGGATCATCTCATATGAAGTAATGTAGCAGTTATTCTATTCTCAGTCTTACTGGTAAATGGATCATTTACACTTTCAACAGTAATTACTACACAAGAACACCTATGACTAATTTTCTCCTGACCCCTACCCAGAATTTGATTATCTCCGCAGTAGCAGAAATCCAGTGAAGCCCCACTTGATTTAACAGAAGTAGAATCAAAACCTGTACATGTCTTCAATGTAGAAAATGTAGCAGGCCCATTCACCGCGTCCTTCCTAGAGAATATGTCAATTTCCCTATAATAAACGTTTCCACAGCAATCTATTTTTAGGAGCATTCGACATTCCCTAGGTGCCAGAATTATAGATTCTTTCATCTTGTAAATATAGTTTTCTTTAAAAAATAATTTTTATAGTTTTACTACCTTTAAACAAAATGTACTCCATTGCTGTGGAATATTCCTTCATAGGAGCGTGCATGGTTCATTTCTGCATCCGTCTGTGATGGCCTTCAGGTTCCTTCAGGTTTGGCTCCTGTGGCTGCCAGTCCATGTCCGTGTGTCCTGGTGCAGGGCTGGTGGGTTTGTGTTCAACTGGGAGGAGCACTGTGGGTCTCTGTGCACGGACTTCGCTATCTGAGGCCCGATTGCTTCAGAAGTGGTTGCATCCCCCCGTTGCGTACCAGGCTTTCCATTGCTCCACATCCTGCTGATATTTGATACTATGTCTTTCATGTCTGCCATTCTGGTAGGTGTATGCACAGTATTTTTCTTATGGCTTTAATCCCTCTGTTGTTAGTGAAGTTGTGCATCTTGTGGTATTCATGGACTATTTCCTGTTGTTTTTGGAAAAGTTTTAAAAATTGTGGTCTGGTACACATAACATAAAATGTACTATCTTAACCATTTTTAAGTGCACATTTCAGGGTCAGGAAATAATTCACACTGTTGTGCAAACCTGACCACCATCATCCTCCAGAACTTTTTCATCTTGCAAAATTGAAACAGTCCCCATTAAACACTCACTCCCCATTGTCCCTCCCTCAGCCTCTGGCCCTCAACATCCTACTTTATGTCTCTATATTTCCGACTGCTCTAGGGGCCTTGTATGAGTGGATCAAGCACTGTTTGTTTTTTTGTGTCTAGCTTACATCACTGAGCATAATGCCCTCAAGGTTCATCCCTGCTGCATCCTGTGTCAGAATTGACTTCCTTTTTAGGCTGAATAGCATTCCCTTGTATTGATGGACCGTGTTTTTCTTCTCCATTCTTCCCTTAGTGGACACATGTAATATCTACATTCATTTCTGCTGTCATAATATTTGTGGAATAAAATCAGAAAGTCCTATGAATCAAAAGTCATTTGCCATTAACTTTTTTCTTAAACTTTTTTGTTGTGGAAAACATCAAGGCTAAGAAAAGGGAAAAATACATGTCAGCTTCACTTGTGTTCAGGAATTAATGCTTTACGGATTCACTTTATTCCCTGTGTGTGTGCTATGCGTGTGCATGTGCCTGTTTGCATAAATATGCTGTGCATGTGGATAGGTATGTGAACTTGCACACATTAGTGTGTGCATGGGCATATGGGTGCATGTGTGTTCACATGCTAGTGTGTGAATATATTTGTGCTGTGCACGTGCATATGTTTGTGTGTGTGCTGTGCCTGCCTGTGCGCACACCTGTGTGTTTGCTGGAACCACTTGCAAGTTGGCTGCAGACTGAATTGTGCCCCAGATATATCCGCACGCAGCTGCTCTAACAATCCTGCGTAGCCACGTAAAGGTCACAGATCTCAGGGATTTAAATGGAGGGAGCAGGATATCCTGACACAGAGTTTGTCTTCCAATGACTGTCACTGTCTCAGTAACATCCTTCACACCTTCTTTAAGCCGCATTCAGGGTCCAGTTTAGACTCCCATTACATTCAGTCACCTGTCCCAGGTCCCCTAAAGCAACAATGTCACCGTTGGAGAGCCCGGCCAAGGCTGGGGGTGCCCCTCCTGTTGGCCTGGCCTCCAGGCCCTGCCCTTGGCTCCTGTTTCCTCATATCTCAGCCAGGCCCCGACTTGGATCGGGCCGCCACCTCTTTCCTCACAGGGTCCCATCACCCAGTCAAGGGGGTTCATTCTCCCCCTAAACACAGCATCAGGAGTTGGGGGCTGACAGTCCACACTGGGTCTCCTTCATGTGAGACCCTGTGCTGTTGAAAGAGCAGGCACCCTGCCCTCGGGGGTGGGGGACTGGGGGGCGACATGCGGCCCACGATGGGCAGGCGGGTCTCCGGGTGGGGCGAGCCAGTGTGCAAGGAGTTCCGCGGTGGGTTCTCCTCTCCAACGGCTTCTGTGCCCCTACCTCTCCCCGTGCCTCCCCTCGAAGACAGCGCGGTGCCCGGGTTGGGAACCATGGGAGCCGTCAGCCACCGCCCCCTCTACACACACACACACACGCACACGCACACGCACACGCACACGCTGCAGGGAAGCAGGACCTGAGTGCAGGGCTCTCAGCGGCCCTGAGCGCCCCGCCCGGAATCGGCCAGCCGAATGGACAGACCGGATCTCCCGGCCCGGACCATGCAGGACTCTCCTGACCTGGCTTGCAGTGTGGCCACCTCCTTCTGGAAGCCTGGGAGTCTGGAATCAGGCCACTTCTTGTCTGTCCTGGCAGCAGACTGGGCTGCACTCTAAGAAGTTCGTGGCTCGCCCGTGGATCCTGACCATCAGGTGGCCAGAGAAATTGGGAACATTTCTGTTTTACCTGTTGAAATGTTTAATGACAAAGATTTTGTTCAGTTTCCTGACGTGGGTGTCCAAAGATGAGAGACCCATGTGTGTGATCTGTACCCCCTATGAGATCAGCCCTAAGCTAGTTTAAACATGATCAAGTTGTGTCTACATGGTAGATTTAGACCTCTGCATGTCCTGTCTACTGATTATGTTTAGAGCTGACCATGTGTTGTCTATAATAAGAAGATTTAGACCTGACCATGTTCTGTGTACGCTAGGACTATGGGGACCTGGGTAGAGACCCGGCCTGGCCTCAGTACTGGGAAGCTCCGTGCCTGCATCTGAATGTCAGTGCTTAGATGTCTAGGGTCTGGAGATGAGGTGGGCTTGTCTACATAACAGCCTCTCTTCTGAGTGTGGTGACCTGGTCCTCCCAAGGGTCAGTGCTATGGTCGGGGCCTTAGTCTTAATCCCTGCCAAGGTTCACCTTCCCTGGGGCTCATGGAGAATCCTCAGGAGGACTACCTGGCAATAATTCCAATTTACCAGCACGTGCATGGTGCATAGGGAAGCAGGTTTAGCTGCTGAATTGATTGCAGGGCACGCAGATCGGGCAAAAGGCCGATGGGTGACAGCTGAGGCTGCTGCTGAGCTCTCCCTCCAGTCTACCGTCCCTACTCAGCAGAGTCCAGAGCTGCCCCTCGGCTTTCAGCCCTGCTGTCCTGTGAGTTTTCTCAACATGTAAGTGAGACGAGAAAGGACTGAGCATGCCAGCACCAGGGTCGTGTGTTCAACTTTAGTATGAAAGCTGTACAAACAGTTAAAATCACACAGAACCAAAGTGAGAAGACGAGGACTCCTCTGGGCCAAGTGTGGGGAAAGGAGACCCACCTGACACTTTTTCCCATCCCAGGAGGTCCCAGGGACCCAGCTTGTTTCCACATTGGGGGAGCCCCCTGCAGAGCCATGGTGTCCTGACCAAGGGGACGTGTGACCCCAGGTGCAGGGTCTGGGGAGGTGAGGTCACCCTGGGACTGTGGACATGTGACCCAGGTGGAGGGGTCTGGGGAGGTGGGTCACCCTGGTGAGTGTGGATGTGTGGCCCCAGGTATAGGGTGCGGGGACTGTGTGGGTCTCACCATACCTGCATGGGTCAGGATCACATGGATGGGGAGACCGCATATGCGCTCTTTGCCTGCAGTGTGTCCTGTCCCCTTTGAGATTTCCAAACTCTGCATTAAGGGTGTTGTCCTGATTAACCTGTGGTTCCTTTTCTTCTCTTCATCTTGTCACAAACATATGAGGTCAAGAATGTTCGAGTGGGTTGCTGCTCTGTGTTCCGGTGAGTGACAACACTTGGTGGTATCGTATTAATACTATAGCATATCATATGTCTAATCTATGGGGGTCACCACTGCCTGGGTCCCCCTGGACAGAGGTCAGGTGAGCACAGACTAGCCCCCCCTAAGAATGGTCTCCCACGTGCTCTGTGAGGGTACCGTGATGGCCCCTAAGGTAGGGGACTGTGTCTGGGCCTCCGACATTTGTGATGAAGGGGAGTCGAAATGGAATCTCAATTAACAAGACATTATTTTAAGAATTTATTTTAAGTGAAATAAAACACACGTCACATACCCTTTACCATCATCACCATTTTAAGTGCACGTTTCTGAGGCATCAGATAGATTCACTTTCTCGTGGAGCCATCACCACCATCACTAGAACTTTTTGTCCTGCAAAACCAAAATTCCACAACCATGAAAGTCTCATTCCCCATTCCCTCCCACTGCCCCTGGCACCGATAGACACTTCAGTCCCTGAGTTGTCGACTCCAGGGCACCCACTGGAGTGGAATCCTGCAGTGTTTGCTGACGGGTCATTTTGGAAGAGCTGACTTTCAGTCTGAAGCGCTGCCTGTTCGCATCTGAAGAATCTGCATTTAAGGAGAGGGTGTATGAGGAAGGGGGTGTATGCGGGACAAAGGTGTCCGGGGTGCAGGTGAGCCAGGACCTGACCAGCTGCCTTTTGGGTCCTCTGGTCCCATCTCTTGGTCTGTGCCTCATCTGCATCGTCACTGTCCCCGCTGGCACCGCTGGGGTGTTGTTGTCTGAATGAGAGTCCCCTGGTGCCCCTGTTCTCCTCCCCTCCTCCTGCTGGTTGCGGAGGGAACTGCTTGCTGTGTGGTCTCTACTCCAGAGGCATGAAGGACCCTGTAGCATGGACCTGCAGAGTGTGAGGTGTGGTCCCAAGAGCATGGGGCCCACATAGGACACGACATCGGGCCGTGACAAGTGCTAGGGCTGCCTCATCACTGACAGGGAATGTTGCCCAGATCCTGCTCCAGAGGGCGTGGTGGGTGGCCTGGGACCCTAGAGGCCCCATTCCTATACTGGAGCTTGGAGAGTGCATCCCCATGGGCTGCAGATTCACCCCATATCTAAGACATATCCCTCTGTCCTGTCTTTGAACTCAGGAAAACGAGCTCTCTTGTCCACAACATAGGCCTGGTCCTGTTGATATTAGGATTCTTTAAGTTAGGCGTCCTGGGATAGCAGTTTCTTTTAGGCCTGAGAAGGAACAACTCCGGAGTGTACAACAATTTCAGATGAAACTAATATTCAATGACTATCCCTAACTACTCGGTTGTTGACTTCTATTAGTCATTATTCTCCTGGTTTTAGCTCTGATGTGGGGATTACAGAGGAGTCAACATTTAAATCTTCGTAATCTGTGTATTTGTAGCTTCAGTATCGTTACTGACCCATAGTTTTTATGGTTTGGGAAGAGTTATTGATTTCATGTATCATGTAAAGGATACACAATGATGATAGGGCATTTAAGATTACAATAATAGCTAGTAAATTGTTCACAATTTCTCTACCTGTGCATCTATTGTATGCATATGAGTTTAGATGTCAATATTAGTGAAATGATATAGAGGACTAGAGAACTTATTTTAAAAATCACTATTAATGTGTGATGAAGAAAATGTAAAAGTTCTTCCATAATCGGTGATGTTGTATCTTGAGAGCCTAGATGAAATTGATATGCCTTAGTCATATACAGGATTTTAGCCTATCATTTAACTTTGACAAAGCTACATCACTTTTTACTTTTATCTCATTTATTGAGGAAGACATAATTGTTATGGTGTTGGCTTGAAACTGGTTGAAAAGGACTTGAGTCCTTCCTTATTTTACATTTACATAGGTAGGATCTTGAAACGTAGGATATGGTGGAGGACATCCGTGTAACCATTCTAGGTTAGGAGTAGCAATTCCCACTGCTAAGACTTCTTGTTTAGACACAAATGCTTTTCAAAGTATGAAGATTATTAGCATTACTGCTGCTACTGAGATGAATGAGCCTAAAGACAAAATATTTCATGTTGTGTGTGCCTCAGGGTACTCAGACTAACGTAGTGACATCCCTGAGAGGCCACGAAAGTGCTGCAGGAAGTCATATTTACTACTACAAATATACTTGTGAGGTGAATTTTTGCTCATGCTGAGTTAACTGTATAACCTAAGAATAGTGGGAATCAGTGTAGAAAGCCTCCTATAATAGTGAAGACTGCTCCCATGGACATTAGGTCATGGAAGTGTGCTACTACATAGTATGTATCCTGGAGGACAATGTCTGGGGATGAGTTGGCTAAGATGATTCCTGTCAAACCACCTACTGTAAAAAGAAAAACTAAAGCCTAAAACTCATAATATAGTAGGAGGTCATATAGTATTACCTCCGTGAACAGTTGCTAACCAGGGACTTCCCTGGTGACGCAGTGGTTAAGAATTCGTCTGCCAATGCAGGGGACACGGGTTCGAGCCCTTGTCTGGGAAGATTCCACATGCCGCGGAGCAAAAAGCCCGTGTGCCACAACTACTGAGCCTGCCCTCTAGAGCCCGCAAGCCACAACTACTGAAGCCCACGCGCCTAGAGGCCGTGCTCTGCAACAAGAGAAGCCACTGCAATGAAAGGGCCGCACACCGCAACGAAGAGTAGCTGCCGCTCACCGCAACCAGAGAAAGCCCATGCGCAGCAACCAAGACCCAACTCAGCCAAAAAAAAAAAAGAAAAGAAAAGAAAAAGAAAAATTAAATAAAGAGTTGCTAATCAGCTAGATACTTTTACTCCTGTAGGGATAGAAGTAATTACGGTAGCTGATGCAAAGTATGCTCCTGAGTCCACAGCTATCCCTATGGTAAACATATGATGGGCCCACAAGAGAACTCCTAAAAAACCAGTGGACATGACTCATACTATTCCCAGATAGCTGAAAGGCAATTTTTGTCCTAAATAGTAGGTAATGCTATGTGAGTTTATAACAAACCCTGTTAGGCCATGAATACAGACTTCAGGGTGAGCAAAGTATCAAAAGAGGTGTTGGTATAGGATTCGGTCTCCTCCTGCAGGGTCAAAGAAAGTAGTGTTTAGATTTCTATCTCTTAACAGCATGGCAATTCTGGCTGCTTGGACTGAGATTGGTAATTATAGTAATATGGCTATAGTTGGGGAAGATTAAACAAATAATGGTGTTTGGTATTGGGATATGACTGCTGGTTTTGTATTAAAGACAATAGTAATAAAAGTAATAATACCAAGAATTGAGGAGACACCTGCTAAATGTAAGGAGAAAACAGTTAGGTCGCCAGAGGCTCCTGCATGGGCCAGATTGCAGGCTAGAGCTGAATACACCGTCCCACTGGTACCAGAACCAGCTTCTACTATTGGTGATATGAGTAGGAGTAAGAATGATGGGGGAAGTAGTCAAAAGTTTATATGATTTATTGGGGGAAATGCTACTTCAGTTGTCCGAGTTATTAATGGCCCAAGTCAGTTTTCAAAGCCTGCAATCATAACGGGTACAGCTATAAAGAAAATTATTACAAGTGCAGGGACTGTTATGACAACCTTACAGATTTGGGCATCTCCAAGTAGCGGTCCAGGTCAGCATAGCTCAGCCTGGATTAATATAATTAAGGTGCTGCCTGCTACTCCAGCTCAAGCACCAAATAGTAAATATAAAATGCCGATATCTTTGTGATTTGTTGAAAATAATCAGCAGTGTATGAACAGAGGTAAAATGACTGAGTTAGAATTAGACTGTAAATCTAAAGACAGAGATTGAGCCCTCTTTCTGGCAAACCCTGTGGTGAATCAACAAATTGAATTGTAACTTCAGAGAAGCAGCTTCAATTCTGCCAGTGATTATCCTGCCTTTTTTTTTTTTTTCTTTTTTTCTTTCTCAAATGAAGGAGAAGTAGACTGAAGTCAGTTGACTAGAGGATTTGCCTGTTAACTAAAGTTTCCTGGGGTTAAAACTCATCAATCTCGTAAAGATTTGGCTTCAATACAGTGTTTGCTTTACATTCAATTGATGTAGAATAAAGTCTTGCAATCCTTATTTTTAGGAATTAAGTAAATTTCACTTGTTTAGGGTTTTGAAAGCTCTTGGTCTGAACTAACCTAAATTCCTAGTCCAGCACCGATAGAATGGGTGTTGTGTGTAGTAACCGTGTGGGTATTATGATTGGTAATGATAGGAAGGTTATTTCTTTGTATGTTCAAATTGCTTTGTGTTTGTGTTGTTTAATGAAGGGAATATAGTTAGTGATGTGGAGTATGTTAGCTGCAAGTAGAAATATATGCTGAGGACTGCTATGATGGCTATTAGTGTTGGTAGAATGATGTTGTCGTTTTTGTTATCTCTTGGATAATTATTCATTTGGGTAGAAAGCCTGATAGTGATGGGCGATGTCCTAATGATACTATAATGGTGAGGAAAATGATTGTGATGGGAGGTGTTTTATCTCATGTGTGTGATAATGATACTCCTGTAGTACATGATCTGGGCATAAATAAGAAGAAGACAGTGTTGTTATGATATAAATTAGTATGGTTAGGATTGTTATAATCTGAATATACATTATAATAGCTGTTATTCATCCTATATGGGCAATTGATGAGGAGGGTGTAATATTTTCCAGGTGAGTATGGCGAAGTCTGCCTCAGCCTCCAGCTATGATTTATAATATCACTATGATTAATAGTATATTTAGGTTGATGGAAGGTGACCTGTGGTATAAAACTGATAGGGGTGCAATTTTGTCATGTTGATAGCATCAGGTCTGCTGTTCATGGGATGCCTCGTGTGACTTCAGGCACTCAGAAGTGAAATGGGGAAAGTCCTACTTTTGTGACAAGGGCGATTGTCATGAGGGTGGATGCTGCTGGATTAAAGATTCTTGTTATTCATTGTGCTCTTTGACCAGAGTATATTAGATTAATGATAATAGCCATTATAAGTAGTATTGATGTGGTGGACTGTTTTAGGAAATATTTGTTGGATGCTTCTGTAGCTTATGGGTTCATGTTTTTTATTAGAATGGGGATACCATTAACCAGTGTGAGCTTGTTATACAATTATATTTCCTGAGAAAATGGTCAGTAGAATGATGGTAAAAACAATGAGAGTTTATTAGCACAGGAAGGATATACAAAAATATTTTTGGGGTATGGGCCTGTAGCTTACTTAGAGAACTTTACTATATAGCATGTGGTGTAATGTGGTAGGTAGCATGGAGAATGTAAAATTATTAGGAAGAATTCAATTCTAGGAATCAGAGCATTGAAACCTCTATGATTTACTCTATCAAAGTAACTCTTTTGTCAGACATATTTCTTAAATTTGTGGTGGGTTGCCTGGTATGATGACAAGTAGTGAAAACTCTCATATACATAAGATTAATGTTAGTCGTAAAAACACTTTTCATAAGAGATGTATGCGTTGATCATATCAAAATTGTAGGTAGGAGGCTCAAATTCATAGAAAGGAGATTGTTAGATGAGTTTTAATGATGACTTGGGCTGTATATAATTCTGGCACCTAGGGATTGTCGAATGCTCCTAAAAATAGATTGCTGTGGAAATTTTATTATAGGGACATTGACATATTCTCTAGGAGGGACGGGGTGAATGGGCCTGCTACATTTTCTACATTGAAGACATATACAGGTTTTGATGCTACTTCCGTGAAATCAAGTGGGGCTTCGTTGGATTTCGGCTACTGCGGAGATAATCAAATTCTGGGTAGGGGTCAGGAGAAAATTAGTCATAGGTGTTCTTGTGTAATAATTACTGTTGAAAGTGTAAATGATCCATTTATCAGTAAGACTGAGAATAGAATAACTGCTACATTACTTCATATGAGATGATTGTGCTATTGCTCCTAGAGCTCCAGTGAGTGAGTATTTTGAATGTGAAGTTCATCCAGATCTGAGGATGGAGTAAATGGCTAGGTGTGATATGGCTAATAGAAATAATATGCCTACATTTATATTAATTAGTGGATAAGATATGGGAAGAGGAATTCATGTTGTGAGAGCCAGGGTTAAGGCTAGCATTGGGGTTAAGGCTAGCAAGAGAAGCCACCGCAATGAGAAGCCCGCGCACCGCAACAAAGAGTAGCCCCCGCTTGCCGCAACTAGGCAAAGCCTGCGCATAGCAACGAAGACCCAACGCAGCCAAAAACAAATTAATTAATTAATTAGTTAACTATTTTAAACAAAAGTACTATATCCTTCTGTACAGCTTCTCTGGGAAGAACAGAGAGATGGCGTAGGAGAGTGAGAAAGACCAATATTTAGTGCACATCTCTCATGCAGCTGCTCTGCTGGCTCAGATAGATTTATCCCCACTTTACAAAGGAGGAAATAATCTCAGAGAGGTTTAGTAATTTTCCCAAAGCCAAACAGCTATGGAGTGGCAGAACCAAGATCTGAACCAAGTCTGTTACCTTCAAAGCCTAAGTCCTCATCACAACAAAACTCAATTAATATTTACATTTATCGAATTACATTGCAACCTGGGGAGTTCTTGGCACAATCCTGAATAAGAGTGAGAAAGAAAGAAATAGCATTGTTCCTACAGTCAACCCAAATTTTTGGAGCAGCTGCTAGATGCCTGGCCCTTTTTGGGGCTCAGCAGTGATCAAGACAGGAAGAGTCCTGCTTTCATGAACCACATAGTGGGGAGGAGAGACGGGTGCAACTTGGGTGAGGGATTTCACCTTGCTGGACCTCTGTTTTGTCATCTGGAAAATGGGATGGGTGTTCCTCATTTTCTGGGATTGTCCAGCCCTCACATTCTCTGATTCCATAAGAAGCATTTGTTTTCCTGTTTCTTTAAAATTCATTCAGGCCGTGAGCTGTGATGAATGTTGTTAGCTGCTCCCCAAATCACTCTATTCCCACCCTTTTCCTGTGATCAGGTCTTTCCCGAAACATGACTCACAGTCAGTCAAGTCACAGAACCTAAGGGGCACCCAGCAGAAAAATTCCAACCCTTGCTTCCCAGGAGCTCTGCTGTCTACCTGCCAGGTAAACTTAACTCACCTGGCACAAGGTGGCCATCCCTGGTTTCACATCAACATGATCTCAGGCACAAACCTCCTTGTTTTTCCATTTTGTCTTTAAGTTACTTGTTGAAACAACTGCACAAATATGACACAGATATAAAATCAGTCATCTTCTGCCCCCAGTGCCTACTAATAAATGATTTTCTGCCACTTTAATGATAAAGATAGAACATTTCAACATTCTGCTACCCTTATTATTTGTCATTTTTTTGATATTTCTATTGACTACATCTTTCAATATTTTAACAATGGAACATTTATTTAGGGTGTTCCAGACCCAGCCTTTAGTGGTAAAGGTTTCGTTGTTATATTTCTATTATGTTTCCTTTCAAAATCATTATCCTATTTAAATGGATTAAGTCAATTCTATAGGCATTTATCTTATGATATTGATGAAATTGATACATAGAGGGCAGTAGTACAAGTTGATTGGACTTGAGAACCTCTATTAGCACAGTTAAGTATAAATATGATCTATATGTAAACCAAAGTACAGGCCGAGTGAGATTCTCTGACTTTTTTCCACTGTCTGCCCCTCAAGCCTGTGAGAAATGGAATAGTTCTTGCCCTATCAGTAAACAAAGGATGTCACAGTCTTCAGCACTTGCAGCCCTCCAATGTGAGCCGGCGGGCCCTGAGGCACTCAGGATATGCAAATACAGAATGCAGGCCCCAGAGAGCTGAGGTGCATATCAAAGGAAGGAATTCAGTGAGCCCAGGCAAAGAAAAGCGCCGCATTCCTGACCTTGGGAGAGCTGGTTTTCCTTAGTTAACAATCACCTTTGGATGTTCCCCATTACCTGCGCCAGTTCCCTGCCCTGTCCCCTCCCCCCGGTACTTTAACTCAGGAAGGAAGGAGCGCAGAGGGACTCGGCTGAATAAGGGGCCTGCGCGCCTCGGGAGGAGTTTTCAGCCGCTTTCCCCGCAGTCGGGAAGAGGGGCGCTGACGCTGCAGCCGGACCCTGCGCCTCCCTTGCCCCGTTTCCCCTCAGGACGCTCAGGCCGACCCCCTCCTCACGCCCACCAGGTCTCGCGAGCCAGGACGAGGGCAGGGGCGAGAGGACAGACCAAAGTTCCCGGGAACCAGACGCTGGAGGCCGCTCTTTCTGCACAGCAGCGGCGGGTGGCAGCGAACCCCTGCCCCTCAGAAGCTGGTCTTGTGCTGCCGCCCGGGCACCGGACCAGGCGGAGGGTCGTCGCCCACTTACCCAGCCCGCCGTCCCCGCGACTGTCATGGCTTCGGCCGCCGGGGCACCTCCAGAGCCGGCAGCCTCAGTGAGGTCGCCCTGCCCTCGGGCTCCGGGGCAGTTCCGTGAAGGCGGAGGGAAGAGACCCCGCCTGAGCCGGGAGTTCCAGCTCTGAGGAAACGCGGGCTCTGTTCAGCGCGCAGTGGGTGGGACCGCTCTGCCCCAAGGCCTTCCGGGAGGGAGCGGGGCGGCGGGGGAGGGAGCCGCCAGGAGCGCAGGGCCCCGTCGGGGGTCCTGGAGGGGCGGCCCGGCCTGGGGGCCACGCCCATTGTGGCCGCAGCCCAGGCCTTTTTCCTGGAATCCTACACAAAAAAACTAGAAAGATACACAGTCTATAGTAAATACTCACAAATGATTGTTGCTGCTGTGCTCACTTTTCTATTAAAGGTTTAAAATCCATAAAACACTTTAAGTTCAAAATTAAATGAGAATTTTTACCTTTCTAATTATGTCTCTGATATTCACAGTTGTGGTTAATGAATCAGAGACTGTGGCATCACTAGTTAAAAATCAGCTTGTTAAAAAAATAGAACTCATGCCCACCGGACCTACTGAATCACAATCTGCACTTTTACAATCTCCCCAGTGTACTCGTGTACCCATGAATAGTTGAAAGGTACATTTCTACCTCGACAGGTCTTTTCTCTATGAGAAATACACACATTTTATCCAGTTTGATATAAATAAAACACTCAAAAATGCATATGCCTGTGTTGAAACCATCATTTTATCATTTCTTTTCCAGACAAGTATAGTCTCTATACTGGTTTTGTGGATCACATGCCATACTCTTTTCTTGTAGTTAGAAATAAGGTAGAGAAAGTTACTTTGTAAAAAAAAAATTATATATATATATATATATATATATATATATATATATATATATGTATTAGTGGATAATTAAAGAGACTCTTCTAAATTAAAACCTTCTCTTAACTTGCTGTTTTCTTCTTGGGTCATATTATGAACACTTCCCGTGGCCACATGGCATGTGTACGTTTAATTTCAGGGACTGCTGACATTCCAGGATGTGGCCATAGATTTCTGTCAAGAGGAGTGAGAATGCCTGGACCAAGATCAATGGGAATTTTACAGGGATGTGATGTTAGAGAAGTATAGGAACCTGCTCTCCTTGGGTGAGGATACCTTCCTTCCAGAATTCCTTATCCAACCACAGGGTTTGGAGTGCTTCATTTGTAGAATATCTCCTGGAATCTTCTGCTTCCTACAATAGGGTTTCAGATTGCAACGTTTCAGGAAAGATTGGGAGTTTGTGGGTATAATTTTTCTTATTCTTTTAAAATTGCAGCCTCCCTTTTAATATACTTTGTAACTGCTTGGGATGTGTCTATATGAACTGTGTACTATATGCTTCTGTTATAGTCCTTACAATATTTTATTGCCTTATTTTCTCTAACAATTTTCCATGGATTCTTTGGGCTTAAGGTATATTAAAAGGGAGACTGCGAATCTGGGACTTCCCTGGTGATGCAGTGATTAAGAATTCGCCTGCCAATGCAGGGGACCCGGTTCGATCCCCGGTCCGGGAAGATCTCACGTGCCACGGAACAACTAAGCCATTGGGCCACAACTACTGAGTCTGCACGCCACAACTACTGAAGCAGGTGTGTCTTGAGCCCATGCGCCATTTATTTTTGGGAGAATAAAACCACTTCTGAGTGATTAAAATTTAGGCCAGCTAGTCAAAATGCTTTATCACCTGTTCTTCTAAAACACTGGTCAATGGAACAAGTTTTCCTAGGGATAACAGTGTAATTGTATTCTGGAGTTCATATGGGCAATATGGTTTATGACCTTGATGCTGGATCACGACATTTCAACGGTATAACTGCTATTAATTGTCTGTTTGTTCAACGATTAAAGTCTCACGTGATCTGAGTTCAGACTGGAGTCATCCTGGTTGGTTTCTGTCTATTGCAGATTTCTTCCAGTATGAAAGGACAAGAGCAATACGGCTTCCTTTACAAAATGTCTTCAAACTAAATGATGATATAATCTACATTCAATTAATTTATACATACCCTACTGTAGAACAGGGTTCGTTACGCTGGCAGAGCCCGGTAATTATGTAAAACTGAAACTTTTTCTGCACTGGTTCAAGTCCTCTTCCTAAGAATATGTTTATAATCAACATTCTTTCACAAATTACCCAATTTAATTCACCATAGCATTCCTCATATTAACCAAATGGAAAATCCTAGGCTATATACAAATCCAGAAAGGGCCAAAAATCATCAGCCCCCATGGATGATTACAACCCATTGCTGAGGCATTCCAATTACTTATTAAAGAACCACTATGTCCATCAACATCATCAATTTATATATTATTGCCCCAATGCTAGCCATAACCCTGCCTCTCACAACATGAATTCCTCTTCCCATATCTTATCCACTAATTAGTATAAATGTAGGCATATTATTTCTATTAGCCATATCACACCTAGCCATTTATTCCATCCTCATATCTGGATGAACTTCACATTCAAAATACTCACTCACTGGAGCTCCAGGAACAATAGCACAGAGGATCATCTCATATGAAGTAATGTAGCAGTTATTCTATTCTCAGTCTTACTGGTAAATGGATCATTTACACTTTCAACAGTAATTACTACACAAGAACACCTATGACTAATTTTCTCCTGACCCCTACCCAGAATTTGATTATCTCCGCAGTAGCAGAAATCCAGTGAAGCCCCACTTGATTTAACAGAAGTAGAATCAAAACCTGTACATGTCTTCAATGTAGAAAATGTAGCAGGCCCATTCACCGCGTCCTTCCTAGAGAATATGTCAATTTCCCTATAATAAACGTTTCCACAGCAATCTATTTTTAGGAGCATTCGACAATCCCTAGGTGCCAGAATTATAGATTCTTTCATCTTGTAAATATAGTTTTCTTTAAAAAATAATTTTTATAGTTTTACTACCTTTAAACAAAATGTACTCCATTGCTGTGGAATATTCCTTCATAGGAGCGTGCATGGTTCATTTCTGCATCCGTCTGTGATGGCCTTCAGGTTCCTTCAGGTTTGGCTCCTGTGGCTGCCAGTCCATGTCCGTGTGTCCTGGTGCAGGGCTGGTGGGTTTGTGTTCAACTGGGAGGAGCACTGTGGGTCTCTGTGCACGGACTTCGCTATCTGAGGCCCGATTGCTTCAGAAGTGGTTGCATCCCCCCGTTGCGTACCAGGCTTTCCATTGCTCCACATCCTGCTGATATTTGATACTATGTCTTTCATGTCTGCCATTCTGGTAGGTGTATGCACAGTATTTTTCTTATGGCTTTAATCCCTCTGTTGTTAGTGAAGTTGTGCATCTTGTGGTATTCATGGACTATTTCCTGTTGTTTTTGGAAAAGTTTTAAAAATTGTGGTCTGGTACACATAACATAAAATGTACTATCTTAACCATTTTTAAGTGCACATTTCAGGGTCAGGAAATAATTCACACTGTTGTGCAAACCTGACCACCATCATCCTCCAGAACTTTTTCATCTTGCAAAATTGAAACAGTCCCCATTAAACACTCACTCCCCATTGTCCCTCCCTCAGCCTCTGGCCCTCAACATCCTACTTTATGTCTCTATATTTCCGACTGCTCTAGGGGCCTTGTATGAGTGGATCAAGCACTGTTTGTTTTTTTTGTGTCTAGCTTACATCACTGAGCATAATGCCCTCAAGGTTCATCCCTGCTGCATCCTGTGTCAGAATTGACTTCCTTTTTAGGCTGAATAGCATTCCCTTGTATTGATGGACCGTGTTTTTCTTCTCCATTCTTCCCTTAGTGGACACATGTAATATCTACATTCATTTCTGCTGTCATAATATTTGTGGAATAAAATCAGAAAGTCCTATGAATCAAAAGTCATTTGCCATTAACTTTTTTCTTAAACTTTTTTGTTGTGGAAAACATCAAGGCTAAGAAAAGGGAAAAATACATGTCAGCTTCACTTGTGTTCAGGAATTAATGCTTTACGGATTCACTTTATTCCCTGTGTGTGTGCTATGCGTGTGCATGTGCCTGTTTGCATAAATATGCTGTGCATGTGGATAGGTATGTGAACTTGCACACATTAGTGTGTGCATGGGCATATGGGTGCATGTGTGTTCACATGCTAGTGTGTGAATATATTTGTGCTGTGCACGTGCATATGTTTGTGTGTGTGCTGTGCCTGCCTGTGCGCACACCTGTGTGTTTGCTGGAACCACTTGCAAGTTGGCTGCAGACTGAATTGTGCCCCAGATATATCCGCACGCAGCTGCTCTAACAATCCTGCGTAGCCACGTAAAGGTCACAGATCTCAGGGATTTAAATGGAGGGAGCAGGATATCCTGACACAGAGTTTGTCTTCCAATGACTGTCACTGTCTCAGTAACATCCTTCACACCTTCTTTAAGCCGCATTCAGGGTCCAGTTTAGACTCCCATTACATTCAGTCACCTGTCCCAGGTCCCCTAAAGCAACAATGTCACCGTTGGAGAGCCCGGCCAAGGCTGGGGGTGCCCCTCCTGTTGGCCTGGCCTCCAGGCCCTGCCCTTGGCTCCTGTTTCCTCATATCTCAGCCAGGCCCCGACTTGGATCGGGCCGCCACCTCTTTCCTCACAGGGTCCCATCACCCAGTCAAGGGGGTTCATTCTCCCCCTAAACACAGCATCAGGAGTTGGGGGCTGACAGTCCACACTGGGTCTCCTTCATGTGAGACCCTGTGCTGTTGAAAGAGCAGGCACCCTGCCCTCGGGGGTGGGGGACTGGGGGGCGACATGCGGCCCACGATGGGCAGGCGGGTCTCCGGGTGGGGCGAGCCAGTGTGCAAGGAGTTCCGCGGTGGGTTCTCCTCTCCAACGGCTTCTGTGCCCCTACCTCTCCCCGTGCCTCCCCTCGAAGACAGCGCGGTGCCCGGGTTGGGAACCATGGGAGCCGTCAGCCACCGCCCCCTCTACACACACACACACACGCACACGCACACGCACACGCACACGCTGCAGGGAAGCAGGACCTGAGTGCAGGGCTCTCAGCGGCCCTGAGCGCCCCGCCCGGAATCGGCCAGCCGAATGGACAGACCGGATCTCCCGGCCCGGACCATGCAGGACTCTCCTGACCTGGCTTGCAGTGTGGCCACCTCCTTCTGGAAGCCTGGGAGTCTGGAATCAGGCCACTTCTTGTCTGTCCTGGCAGCAGACTGGGCTGCACTCTAAGAAGTTCGTGGCTCGCCCGTGGATCCTGACCATCAGGTGGCCAGAGAAATTGGGAACATTTCTGTTTTACCTGTTGAAATGTTTAATGACAAAGATTTTGTTCAGTTTCCTGACGTGGGTGTCCAAAGATGAGAGACCCATGTGTGTGATCTGTACCCCCTATGAGATCAGCCCTAAGCTAGTTTAAACATGATCAAGTTGTGTCTACATGGTAGATTTAGACCTCTGCATGTCCTGTCTACTGATTATGTTTAGAGCTGACCATGTGTTGTCTATAATAAGAAGATTTAGACCTGACCATGTTCTGTGTACGCTAGGACTATGGGGACCTGGGTAGAGACCCGGCCTGGCCTCAGTACTGGGAAGCTCCGTGCCTGCATCTGAATGTCAGTGCTTAGATGTCTAGGGTCTGGAGATGAGGTGGGCTTGTCTACATAACAGCCTCTCTTCTGAGTGTGGTGACCTGGTCCTCCCAAGGGTCAGTGCTATGGTCGGGGCCTTAGTCTTAATCCCTGCCAAGGTTCACCTTCCCTGGGGCTCATGGAGAATCCTCAGGAGGACTACCTGGCAATAATTCCAATTTACCAGCACGTGCATGGTGCATAGGGAAGCAGGTTTAGCTGCTGAATTGATTGCAGGGCACGCAGATCGGGCAAAAGGCCGATGGGTGACAGCTGAGGCTGCTGCTGAGCTCTCCCTCCAGTCTACCGTCCCTACTCAGCAGAGTCCAGAGCTGCCCCTCGGCTTTCTGCCCTGCTCTCCTGTATGTTTTCTCAGCATGTAAGTGAGACGAGAAAGGACTGAGCATGCCAGCACCAGGGTCGTGTGTTCAACTCTAGTATGAAAGCTGTACAAACAGTTAAAATCACACAGAACCAAAGTGAGGATAGGAGGACTCCTCTGGGCCAAGTGTGGGGAAAGGAGACCCACCTGACACTTTTTCCCATCCCAGGAGGTCCCAGGGACCCAGCTTGTTTCCACATTGGGGGAGCCCCCTGCAGAGCCATGGTGTCCTGACCAAGGGGACGTGTGACCCCAGGTGCAGGGTCTGGGGAGGTGAGGTCACCCTGGGACTGTGGACATGTGACCCAGGTGGAGGGGTCTGGGGAGGTGGGTCACCCTGGTGAGTGTGGATGTGTGGCCCCAGGTATAGGGTGCGGGGACTGTGTGGGTCTCACCATACCTGCATGGGTCAGGATCACATGGATAGGGAGACCGCATATGCGCTCTTTGCCTGCAGTGTGTCCTGTCCCCTTTGAGATTTCCAACCTCTGCATTAAGGGTGTTGTCCTGATTAACCTGTGGTTCCTTTTCTTCTCTTCATCTTGTCACAAACATATGAGGTCAAGAATGTTCGAGTGGGTTGCTGCTCTGTGTTCCGGTGAGTGACAACACTTGGTGGTATCGTATTAATACTATAGCATATCATATGTCTAATCTATGGGGGTCACCACTGCCTGGGTCCCCCTGGACAGAGGTCAGGTGAGCACAGACTAGCCCCCCCTAAGAATGGTCTCCCACGTGCTCTGTGAGGGTACCGTGATGGCCCCTAAGGTAGGGGACTGTGTCTGGGCCTCCGACATTTGTGATGAATGGGAGTCGAAATGGAATCTCAATTAACAAGACATTATTTTAAGAATTTATTTTAAGTGAAATAAAACACACGTCACATACCCTTTACCATCATCACCATTTTAAGTGCACGTTTCTGAGGCATCAGATAGATTCACTTTCTCGTGGAGCCATCACCACCATCACTAGAACTTTTCGTCCTGCAAAACCAAAATTCCACAACCATGAAAGTCTCATTCCCCATTCCCTCCCACTGCCCCTGGCACCGATAGACACTTCAGTCCCTGAGTTGTCGACTCCAGGGCACCCACTGGAGTGGAATCCTGCAGTGTTTGCTGACGGGTCATTTTGGAAGAGCTGACTTTCAGTCTGAAGCGCTGCCTGTTCGCATCTGAAGAATCTGCATTTAAGGAGAGGGTGTATGAGGAAGGGGGTGTATGCGGGACAAAGGTGTCCGGGGTGCAGGTGAGCCAGGACCTGACCAGCTGCCTTTTGGGTCCTCTGGTCCCATCTCTTGGTCTGTGCCTCATCTGCATCGTCACTGTCCCCGCTGGCACCGCTGGGGTGTTGTTGTCTGAATGAGAGTCCCCTGGTGCCCCTGTTCTCCTCCCCTCCTCCTGCTGGTTGCGGAGGGAACTGCTTGCTGTGTGGTCTCTACTCCTGAGGCATGAAGGACCCTGTAGCATGGACCTGCAGAGTGTGAGGTGTGGTCCCAAGAGCATGGGGCCCACATAGGACACGACATCGGGCCGTGACAAGTGCTAGGGCTGCCTCATCACTGACAGGGAATGTTGCCCAGATCCTGCTCCAGAGGGCGTGGTGGGTGGCCTGGGACCCTAGAGGCCCCATTCCTATACTGGAGCTTGGAGAGTGCATCCCCATGGGCTGCAGATTCACCCCATATCTAAGACATATCCCTCTGTCCTGTCTTTGAACTCAGGAAAACGAGCTCTCTTGTCCACAACATAGGCCTGGTCCTGTTGATATTAGGATTCTTTAAGTTAGGCGTCCTGGGATAGCAGTTTCTTTTAGGCCTGAGAAGGAACAACTCCGGAGTGTACAACAATTTCAGATGAAACTAATATTCAATGACTATCCCTAACTACTCGGTTGTTGACTTCTATTAGTCATTATTCTCCTGGTTTTAGCTCTGATGTGGGGATTACAGAGGAGTCAACATTTAAATCTTCGTAATCTGTGTATTTGTAGCTTCAGTATCGTTACTGACCCATAGTTTTTATGGTTTGGGAAGAGTTATTGATTTCATGTATCATGTAAAGGATACACAATGATGATAGGGCATTTAAGATTACAATAATAGCTAGTAAATTGTTCACAATTTCTCTACCTGTGCATCTATTGTATGCATATGAGTTTAGATGTCAATATTAGTGAAATGATATAGAGGACTAGAGAACTTATTTTAAAAATCACTATTAATGTGTGATGAAGAAAATGTAAAAGTTCTTCCATAATCGGTGATGTTGTATCTTGAGAGCCTAGATGAAATTGATATGCCTTAGTCATATACAGGATTTTAGCCTATCATTTAACTTTGACAAAGCTACATCACTTTTTACTTTTATCCCATTTATTGAGGAAGACATAATTGTTATGGTGTTGGCTTGAAACTGGTTGAAAAGGACTTGAGTCCTTCCTTATTTTACATTTACATAGGTAGGATCTTGAAACGTAGGATATGGTGGAGGACATCCGTGTAACCATTCTAGGTTAGGAGTAGCAATTCCCACTGCTAAGACTTCTTGTTTAGACACAAATGCTTTTCAAAGTATGAAGATTATTAGCATTACTGCTGCTACTGAGATGAATGAGCCTAAAGACAAAATATTTCATGTTGTGTGTGCCTCAGGGTACTCAGACTAACGTAGTGACATCCCTGAGAGGCCACGAAAGTGCTGCAGGAAGTCATATTTACTACTACAAATATACTTGTGAGGTGAATTTTTGCTCATGCTGAGTTAACTGTATAACCTAAGAATAGTGGGAATCAGTGTAGAAAGCCTCCTATAATAGTGAAGACTGCTCCCATGGACATTAGGTCATGGAAGTGTGCTACTACATAGTATGTATCCTGGAGGACAATGTCTGGGGATGAGTTGGCTAAGATGATTCCTGTCAAACCACCTACTGTAAAAAGAAAAACTAAAGCCTAAAACTCATAATATAGTAGGAGGTCATATAGTATTACCTCCGTGAACAGTTGCTAACCAGGGACTTCCCTGGTGACGCAGTGGTTAAGAATTCGTCTGCCAATGCAGGGGACACGGGTTCGAGCCCTTGTCTGGGAAGATTCCACATGCCGCGGAGCAAAAAGCCCGTGTGCCACAACTACTGAGCCTGCCCTCTAGAGCCCGCAAGCCACAACTACTGAAGCCCACGCGCCTAGAGGCCGTGCTCTGCAACAAGAGAAGCCACTGCAATGAAAGGGCCGCACACCGCAACGAAGAGTAGCTGCCGCTCACCGCAACCAGAGAAAGCCCATGCGCAGCAACCAAGACCCAACTCAGCCAAAAAAAAAAAAGAAAAGAAAAGAAAAAGAAAAATTAAATAAAGAGTTGCTAATCAGCTAGATACTTTTACTCCTGTAGGGATAGAAGTAATTACGGTAGCTGATGCAAAGTATGCTCCTGAGTCCACAGCTATCCCTATGGTAAACATATGATGGGCCCACAAGAGAACTCCTAAAAAACCAGTGGACATGACTCATACTATTCCCAGATAGCTGAAAGGCAATTTTTGTCCTAAATAGTAGGTAATGCTATGTGAGTTTATAACAAACCCTGTTAGGCCATGAATACAGACTTCAGGGTGAGCAAAGTATCAAAAGAGGTGTTGGTATAGGATTCGGTCTCCTCCTGCAGGGTCAAAGAAAGTAGTGTTTAGATTTCTATCTCTTAACAGCATGGCAATTCTGGCTGCTTGGACTGAGATTGGTAATTATAGTAATATGGCTATAGTTGGGGAAGATTAAACAAATAATGGTGTTTGGTATTGGGATATGACTGCTGGTTTTGTATTAAAGACAATAGTAATAAAAGTAATAATACCAAGAATTGAGGAGACACCTGCTAAATGTAAGGAGAAAACAGTTAGGTCGCCAGAGGCTCCTGCATGGGCCAGATTGCAGGCTAGAGCTGAATACACCGTCCCACTGGTACCAGAACCAGCTTCTACTATTGGTGATATGAGTAGGAGTAAGAATGATGGGGGAAGTAGTCAAAAGTTTATATGATTTATTGGGGGAAATGCTACTTCAGTTGTCCGAGTTATTAATGGCCCAAGTCAGTTTTCAAAGCCTGCAATCATAACGGGTACAGCTATAAAGAAAATTATTACAAGTGCAGGGACTCTTATGACAACCTTACAGATTTGGGCATCTCCAAGTAGCGGTCCAGGTCAGCATAGCTCAGCCTGGATTAATATAATTAAGGTGCTGCCTGCTACTCCAGCTCAAGCACCAAATAGTAAATATAAAATGCCGATATCTTTGTGATTTGTTGAAAATAATCAGCAGTGTATGAACAGAGGTAAAATGACTGAGTTAGAATTAGACTGTAAATCTAAAGACAGAGATTGAGCCCTCTTTCTGGCAAACCCTGTGGTGAATCAACAAATTGAATTGTAACTTCAGAGAAGCAGCTTCAATTCTGCCAGTGATTATCCTGCCTTTTTTTTTTTTTCTTTTTTTCTTTCTCAAATGAAGGAGAAGTAGACTGAAGTCAGTTGACTAGAGGATTTGCCTGTTAACTAAAGTTTCCTGGGGTTAAAACTCATCAATCTCGTAAAGATTTGGCTTCAATACAGTGTTTGCTTTACATTCAATTGATGTAGAATAAAGTCTTGCAATCCTTATTTTTAGGAATTAAGTAAATTTCACTTGTTTAGGGTTTTGAAAGCTCTTGGTCTGAACTAACCTAAATTCCTAGTCCAGCACCGATAGAATGGGTGTTGTGTGTAGTAACCGTGTGGGTATTATGATTGGTAATGATAGGAAGGTTATTTCTTTGTATGTTCAAATTGCTTTGTGTTTGTGTTGTTTAATGAAGGGAATATAGTTAGTGATGTGGAGTATGTTAGCTGCAAGTAGAAATATATGCTGAGGACTGCTATGATGGCTATTAGTGTTGGTAGAATGATGTTGTCGTTTTTGTTATCTCTTGGATAATTATTCATTTGGGTAGAAAGCCTGATAGTGATGGGCGATGTCCTAATGATACTATAATGGTGAGGAAAATGATTGTGATGGGAGGTGTTTTATCTCATGTGTGTGATAATGATACTCTTGTAGTACATGATCTGGGCATAAATAAGAAGAAGACAGTGTTGTTATGATATAAATTAGTATGGTTAGGATTGTTATAATCTGAATATACATTATAATAGCTGTTATTCATCCTATATGGGCAATTGATGAGGAGGGTGTAATATTTTCCAGGTGAGTATGGCGAAGTCTGCCTCAGCCTCCAGCTATGATTTATAATATCACTATGATTAATAGTATATTTAGGTTGATGGAAGGTGACCTGTGGTATAAAACTGATAGGGGTGCAATTTTGTCATGTTGATAGCATCAGGTCTGCTGTTCATGGGATGCCTCGTGTGACTTCAGGCACTCAGAAGTGAAATGGGGAAAGTCCTACTTTTGTGACAAGGGCGATTGTCATGAGGGTGGATGCTGCTGGATTAAAGATTCTTGTTATTCATTGTGCTCTTTGACCAGAGTATATTAGATTAATGATAATAGCCATTATAAGTAGTATTGATGTGGTGGACTGTTTTAGGAAATATTTGTTGGATGCTTCTGTAGCTTATGGGTTCATGTTTTTTATTAGAATGGGGATACCATTAACCAGTGTGAGCTTGTTATACAATTATATTTCCTGAGAAAATGGTCAGTAGAATGATGGTAAAAACAATGAGAGTTTATTAGCACAGGAAGGATATACAAAAATATTTTTGGGGTATGGGCCTGTAGCTTACTTAGAGAACTTTACTATATAGCATGTGGTGTAATGTGGTAGGTAGCATGGAGAATGTAAAATTATTAGGAAGAATTCAATTCCAGGAATCAGAGCATTGAAACCTCTATGATTTACTCTATCAAAGTAACTCTTTTGTCAGACATATTTCTTAAATTTGTGGTGGGTTGCCTGGTATGATGACAAGTAGTGAAAACTCTCATATACATAAGATTAATGTTAGTCGTAAAAACACTTTTCATAAGAGATGTATGCGTTGATCATATCAAAATTGTAGGTAGGAGGCTCAAATTCATAGAAAGGAGATTGTTAGATGAGTTTTAATGATGACTTGGGCTGTATATAATTCTGGCACCTAGGGATTGTCGAATGCTCCTAAAAATAGATTGCTGTGGAAATTTTATTATAGGGACATTGACATATTCTCTAGGAGGGACGGGGTGAATGGGCCTGCTACATTTTCTACATTGAAGACATATACAGGTTTTGATGCTACTTCCGTGAAATCAAGTGGGGCTTCGTTGGATTTCGGCTACTGCGGAGATAATCAAATTCTGGGTAGGGGTCAGGAGAAAATTAGTCATAGGTGTTCTTGTGTAATAATTACTGTTGAAAGTGTAAATGATCCATTTATCAGTAAGACTGAGAATAGAATAACTGCTACATTACTTCATATGAGATGATTGTGCTATTGCTCCTAGAGCTCCAGTGAGTGAGTATTTTGAATGTGAAGTTCATCCAGATCTGAGGATGGAGTAAATGGCTAGGTGTGATATGGCTAATAGAAATAATATGCCTACATTTATATTAATTAGTGGATAAGATATGGGAAGAGGAATTCATGTTGTGAGAGCCAGGGTTAAGGCTAGCATTGGGGTTAAGGCTAGCAAGAGAAGCCACCGCAATGAGAAGCCCGCGCACCGCAACAAAGAGTAGCCCCCGCTTGCCGCAACTAGGCAAAGCCTGCGCATAGCAACGAAGACCCAACGCAGCCAAAAACAAATTAATTAATTAATTAGTTAACTATTTTAAACAAAAGTACTATATCCTTCTGTACAGCTTCTCTGGGAAGAACAGAGAGATGGCGTAGGAGAGTGAGAAAGACCAATATTTAGTGCACATCTCTCATGCAGCTGCTCTGCTGGCTCAGATAGATTTATCCCCACTTTACAAAGGAGGAAATAATCTCAGAGAGGTTTAGTAATTTTCCCAAAGCCAAACAGCTATGGAGTGGCAGAACCAAGATCTGAACCAAGTCTGTTACCTTCAAAGCCTAAGTCCTCATCACAACAAAACTCAATTAATATTTACATTTATCGAATTACATTGCAACCTGGGGAGTTCTTGGCACAATCCTGAATAAGAGTGAGAAAGAAAGAAATAGCATTGTTCCTACAGTCAACCCAAATTTTTGGAGCAGCTGCTAGATGCCTGGCCCTTTTTGGGGCTCAGCAGTGATCAAGACAGGAAGAGTCCTGCTTTCATGAACCACGTAGTGGGGAGGAGAGACGGGTGCAACTTGGGTGAGGGATTTCACCTTGCTGGACCTCTGTTTTGTCATCTGGAAAATGGGATGGGTGTTCCTCATTTTCTGGGATTGTCCAGCCCTCACATTCTCTGATTCCATAAGAAGCATTTGTTTTCCTGTTTCTTTAAAATTCATTCAGGCCGTGAGCTGTGATGAATGTTGTTAGCTGCTCCCCAAATCACTCTATTCCCACCCTTTTCCTGTGATCAGGTCTTTCCAGAAACATGACTCACAGTCAGTCAAGTCACAGAACCTAAGGGGCACCCAGCAGAAAAATTCCAACCCTTGCTTCCCAGGAGCTCTGCGGTCTACCTGCCAGGTAAACTTAACTCACCTGGCACAAGGTGGCCATCCCTGGTTTCACATCAACATGATCTCAGGCACAAACCTCCTTGTTTTTCCATTTTGTCTTTAAGTTACTTGTTGAAACAACTGCACAAATATGACACAGATATAAAATCAGTCATCTTCTGCCCCCAGTGCCTACTAATAAATGATTTTCTGCCACTTTAATGATAAAGATAGAACATTTCAACATTCTGCTACCCTTATTATTTGTCATTTTTTTGATATTTCTATTGACTACATCTTTCAATATTTTAACAATGGAACATTTATTTAGGGTGTTCCAGACCCAGCCTTTAGTGGTAAAGGTTTCGTTGTTATATTTCTATTATGTTTCCTTTCAAAATCATTATCCTATTTAAATGGATTAAGTCAATTCTATAGGCATTTATCTTATGATATTGATGAAATTGATACATAGAGGGCAGTAGTACAAGTTGATTGGACTTGAGAACCTCTATTAGCACAGTTAAGTATAAATATGATCTATATGTAAACCAAAGTACAGGCCGAGTGAGATTCTCTGACTTTTTTCCACTGTCTGCCCCTCAAGCCTGTGAGAAATGGAATAGTTCTTGCCCTATCAGTAAACAAAGGATGTCACAGTCTTCAGCACTTGCAGCCCTCCAATGTGAGCCGGCGGGCCCTGAGGCACTCAGGATATGCAAATACAGAATGCAGGCCCCAGAGAGCTGAGGTGCATATCAAAGGAAGGAATTCAGTGAGCCCAGGCAAAGAAAAGCGCCGCATTCCTGACCTTGGGAGAGCTGGTTTTCCTTAGTTAACAATCACCTTTGGATGTTCCCCATTACCTGCGCCAGTTCCCTGCCCTGTCCCCTCCCCCCGGTACTTTAACTCAGGAAGGAAGGAGCGCAGAGGGACTCGGCTGAATAAGGGGCCTGCGCGCCTCGGGAGGAGTTTTCAGCCGCTTTCCCCGCAGTCGGGAAGAGGGGCGCTGACGCTGCAGCCGGACCCTGCGCCTCCCTTGCCCCGTTTCCCCTCAGGACGCTCAGGCCGACCCCCTCCTCACGCCCACCAGGTCTCGCGAGCCAGGACGAGGGCAGGGGCGAGAGGACGGACCAAAGTTCCCGGGAACCAGACGCTGGAGGCCGCTCTTTCTGCACAGCAGCGGCGGGTGGCAGCGAACCCCTGCCCCTCAGAAGCTGGTCTTGTGCTGCCGCCCGGGCACCGGACCAGGCGGAGGGTCGTCGCCCACTTACCCAGCCCGCCGTCCCCGCGACTGTCATGGCTTCGGCCGCCGGGGCACCTCCAGAGCCGGCAGCCTCAGTGAGGTCGCCCTGCCCTCGGGCTCCGGGGCAGTTCCGTGAAGGCGGAGGGAAGAGACCCCGCCTGAGCCGGGAGTTCCAGCTCTGAGGAAACGCGGGCTCTGTTCAGCGCGCAGTGGGTGGGACCGCTCTGCCCCAAGGCCTTCCGGGAGGGAGCGGGGCGGCGGGGGAGGGAGCCGCCAGGAGCGCAGGGCCCCGTCGGGGGTCCTGGAGGGGCGGCCCGGCCTGGGGGCCACGCCCATTGTGGCCGCAGCCCAGGCCTTTTTCCTGGAATCCTACACAAAAAAACTAGAAAGATACACAGTCTATAGTAAATACTCACAAATGATTGTTGCTGCTGTGCTCACTTTTCTATTAAAGGTTTAAAATCCATAAAACACTTTAAGTTCAAAATTAAATGAGAATTTTTACCTTTCTAATTATGTCTCTGATATTCACAGTTGTGGTTAATGAATCAGAGACTGTGGCATCACTAGTTAAAAATCAGCTTGTTAAAAAAATAGAACTCATGCCCACCGGACCTACTGAATCACAATCTGCACTTTTACAATCTCCCCAGTGTACTCGTGTACCCATGAATAGTTGAAAGGTACATTTCTACCTCGACAGGTCTTTTCTCTATGAGAAATACACACATTTTATCCAGTTTGATATAAATAAAACACTCAAAAATGCATATGCCTGTGTTGAAACCATCATTTTATCATTTCTTTTCCAGACAAGTATAGTCTCTATACTGGTTTTGTGGATCACATGCCATACTCTTTTCTTGTAGTTAGAAATAAGGTAGAGAAAGTTACTTTGTAAAAAAAAAATAATATATATATATATATATATATATATATATATATATATATATATATATGTATTAGTGGATAATTAAAGAGACTCTTCTAAATTAAAACCTTCTCTTAACTTGCTGTTTTCTTCTTGGGTCATATTATGAACACTTCCCGTGGCCACATGGCATGTGTACGTTTAATTTCAGGGACTGCTGACATTCCAGGATGTGGCCATAGATTTCTGTCAAGAGGAGTGAGAATGCCTGGACCAAGATCAATGGGAATTTTACAGGGATGTGATGTTAGAGAAGTATAGGAACCTGCTCTCCTTGGGTGAGGATACCTTCCTTCCAGAATTCCTTATCCAACCACAGGGTTTGGAGTGCTTCATTTGTAGAATATCTCCTGGAATCTTCTGCTTCCTACAATAGGGTTTCAGATTGCAACGTTTCAGGAAAGATTGGGAGTTTGTGGGTATAATTTTTCTTATTCTTTTAAAATTGCAGCCTCCCTTTTAATATACTTTGTAACTGCTTGGGATGTGTCTATATGAACTGTGTACTATATGCTTCTGTTATAGTCCTTACAATATTTTATTGCCTTATTTTCTCTAACAATTTTCCATGGATTCTTTGGGCTTAAGGTATATTAAAAGGGAGACTGCGAATCTGGGACTTCCCTGGTGATGCAGTGATTAAGAATTCGCCTGCCAATGCAGGGGACCCGGTTCGATCCCCGGTCCGGGAAGATCTCACGTGCCACGGAACAACTAAGCCATTGGGCCACAACTACTGAGTCTGCACGCCACAACTACTGAAGCAGGTGTGTCTTGAGCCCATGCGCCATTTATTTTTGGGAGAATAAAACCACTTCTGAGTGATTAAAATTTAGGCCAGCTAGTCAAAATGCTTTATCACCTGTTCTTCTAAAACACTGGTCAATGGAACAAGTTTTCCTAGGGATAACAGTGTAATTGTATTCTGGAGTTCATATGGGCAATATGGTTTATGACCTTGATGCTGGATCACGACATTTCAACGGTATAACTGCTATTAATTGTCTGTTTGTTCAACGATTAAAGTCTCACGTGATCTGAGTTCAGACTGGAGTCATCCTGGTTGGTTTCTGTCTATTGCAGATTTCTTCCAGTATGAAAGGACAAGAGCAATACGGCTTCCTTTACAAAATGTCTTCAAACTAAATGATGATATAATCTACATTCAATTAATTTATACATACCCTACTGTAGAACAGGGTTCGTTACGCTGGCAGAGCCCGGTAATTATGTAAAACTGAAACTTTTTCTGCACTGGTTCAAGTCCTCTTCCTAAGAATATGTTTATAATCAACATTCTTTCACAAATTACCCAATTTAATTCACCATAGCATTCCTCATATTAACCAAATGGAAAATCCTAGGCTATATACAAATCCAGAAAGGGCCAAAAATCATCAGCCCCCATGGATGATTACAACCCATTGCTGAGGCATTCCAATTACTTATTAAAGAACCACTATGTCCATCAACATCATCAATTTATATATTATTGCCCCAATGCTAGCCATAACCCTGCCTCTCACAACATGAATTCCTCTTCCCATATCTTATCCACTAATTAGTATAAATGTAGGCATATTATTTCTATTAGCCATATCACACCTAGCCATTTATTCCATCCTCATATCTGGATGAACTTCACATTCAAAATACTCACTCACTGGAGCTCCAGGAACAATAGCACAGAGGATCATCTCATATGAAGTAATGTAGCAGTTATTCTATTCTCAGTCTTACTGGTAAATGGATCATTTACACTTTCAACAGTAATTACTACACAAGAACACCTATGACTAATTTTCTCCTGACCCCTACCCAGAATTTGATTATCTCCGCAGTAGCAGAAATCCAGTGAAGCCCCACTTGATTTAACAGAAGTAGAATCAAAACCTGTACATGTCTTCAATGTAGAAAATGTAGCAGGCCCATTCACCGCGTCCTTCCTAGAGAATATGTCAATTTCCCTATAATAAACGTTTCCACAGCAATCTATTTTTAGGAGCATTCGACAATCCCTAGGTGCCAGAATTATAGATTCTTTCATCTTGTAAATATAGTTTTCTTTAAAAAATAATTTTTATAGTTTTACTACCTTTAAACAAAATGTACTCCATTGCTGTGGAATATTCCTTCATAGGAGCGTGCATGGTTCATTTCTGCATCCGTCTGTGATGGCCTTCAGGTTCCTTCAGGTTTGGCTCCTGTGGCTGCCAGTCCATGTCCGTGTGTCCTGGTGCAGGGCTGGTGGGTTTGTGTTCAACTGGGAGGAGCACTGTGGGTCTCTGTGCACGGACTTCGCTATCTGAGGCCCGATTGCTTCAGAAGTGGTTGCATCCCCCCGTTGCGTACCAGGCTTTCCATTGCTCCACATCCTGCTGATATTTGATACTATGTCTTTCATGTCTGCCATTCTGGTAGGTGTATGCACAGTATTTTTCTTATGGCTTTAATCCCTCTGTTGTTAGTGAAGTTGTGCATCTTGTGGTATTCATGGACTATTTCCTGTTGTTTTTGGAAAAGTTTTAAAAATTGTGGTCTGGTACACATAACATAAAATGTACTATCTTAACCATTTTTAAGTGCACATTTCAGGGTCAGGAAATAATTCACACTGTTGTGCAAACCTGACCACCATCATCCTCCAGAACTTTTTCATCTTGCAAAATTGAAACAGTCCCCATTAAACACTCACTCCCCATTGTCCCTCCCTCAGCCTCTGGCCCTCAACATCCTACTTTATGTCTCTATATTTCCGACTGCTCTAGGGGCCTTGTATGAGTGGATCAAGCACTGTTTGTTTTTTTTGTGTCTAGCTTACATCACTGAGCATAATGCCCTCAAGGTTCATCCCTGCTGCATCCTGTGTCAGAATTGACTTCCTTTTTAGGCTGAATAGCATTCCCTTGTATTGATGGACCGTGTTTTTCTTCTCCATTCTTCCCTTAGTGGACACATGTAATATCTACATTCATTTCTGCTGTCATAATATTTGTGGAATAAAATCAGAAAGTCCTATGAATCAAAAGTCATTTGCCATTAACTTTTTTCTTAAACTTTTTTGTTGTGGAAAACATCAAGGCTAAGAAAAGGGAAAAATACATGTCAGCTTCACTTGTGTTCAGGAATTAATGCTTTACGGATTCACTTTATTCCCTGTGTGTGTGCTATGCGTGTGCATGTGCCTGTTTGCATAAATATGCTGTGCATGTGGATAGGTATGTGAACTTGCACACATTAGTGTGTGCATGGGCATATGGGTGCATGTGTGTTCACATGCTAGTGTGTGAATATATTTGTGCTGTGCACGTGCATATGTTTGTGTGTGTGCTGTGCCTGCCTGTGCGCACACCTGTGTGTTTGCTGGAACCACTTGCAAGTTGGCTGCAGACTGAATTGTGCCCCAGATATATCCGCACGCAGCTGCTCTAACAATCCTGCGTAGCCACGTAAAGGTCACAGATCTCAGGGATTTAAATGGAGGGAGCAGGATATCCTGACACAGAGTTTGTCTTCCAATGACTGTCACTGTCTCAGTAACATCCTTCACACCTTCTTTAAGCCGCATTCAGGGTCCAGTTTAGACTCCCATTACATTCAGTCACCTGTCCCAGGTCCCCTAAAGCAACAATGTCACCGTTGGAGAGCCCGGCCAAGGCTGGGGGTGCCCCTCCTGTTGGCCTGGCCTCCAGGCCCTGCCCTTGGCTCCTGTTTCCTCATATCTCAGCCAGGCCCCGACTTGGATCGGGCCGCCACCTCTTTCCTCACAGGGTCCCATCACCCAGTCAAGGGGGTTCATTCTCCCCCTAAACACAGCATCAGGAGTTGGGGGCTGACAGTCCACACTGGGTCTCCTTCATGTGAGACCCTGTGCTGTTGAAAGAGCAGGCACCCTGCCCTCGGGGGTGGGGGACTGGGGGGCGACATGCGGCCCACGATGGGCAGGCGGGTCTCCGGGTGGGGCGAGCCAGTGTGCAAGGAGTTCCGCGGTGGGTTCTCCTCTCCAACGGCTTCTGTGCCCCTACCTCTCCCCGTGCCTCCCCTCGAAGACAGCGCGGTGCCCGGGTTGGGAACCATGGGAGCCGTCAGCCACCGCCCCCTCTACACACACACACACACGCACACGCACACGCACACGCACACGCTGCAGGGAAGCAGGACCTGAGTGCAGGGCTCTCAGCGGCCCTGAGCGCCCCGCCCGGAATCGGCCAGCCGAATGGACAGACCGGATCTCCCGGCCCGGACCATGCAGGACTCTCCTGACCTGGCTTGCAGTGTGGCCACCTCCTTCTGGAAGCCTGGGAGTCTGGAATCAGGCCACTTCTTGTCTGTCCTGGCAGCAGACTGGGCTGCACTCTAAGAAGTTCGTGGCTCGCCCGTGGATCCTGACCATCAGGTGGCCAGAGAAATTGGGAACATTTCTGTTTTACCTGTTGAAATGTTTAATGACAAAGATTTTGTTCAGTTTCCTGACGTGGGTGTCCAAAGATGAGAGACCCATGTGTGTGATCTGTACCCCCTATGAGATCAGCCCTAAGCTAGTTTAAACATGATCAAGTTGTGTCTACATGGTAGATTTAGACCTCTGCATGTCCTGTCTACTGATTATGTTTAGAGCTGACCATGTGTTGTCTATAATAAGAAGATTTAGACCTGACCATGTTCTGTGTACGCTAGGACTATGGGGACCTGGGTAGAGACCCGGCCTGGCCTCAGTACTGGGAAGCTCCGTGCCTGCATCTGAATGTCAGTGCTTAGATGTCTAGGGTCTGGAGATGAGGTGGGCTTGTCTACATAACAGCCTCTCTTCTGAGTGTGGTGACCTGGTCCTCCCAAGGGTCAGTGCTATGGTCGGGGCCTTAGTCTTAATCCCTGCCAAGGTTCACCTTCCCTGGGGCTCATGGAGAATCCTCAGGAGGACTACCTGGCAATAATTCCAATTTACCAGCACGTGCATGGTGCATAGGGAAGCAGGTTTAGCTGCTGAATTGATTGCAGGGCACGCAGATCGGGCAAAAGGCCGATGGGTGACAGCTGAGGCTGCTGCTGAGCTCTCCCTCCAGTCTACCGTCCCTACTCAGCAGAGTCCAGAGCTGCCCCTCGGCTTTCAGCCCTGCTGTCCTGTGAGTTTTCTCAACATGTAAGTGAGACGAGAAAGGACTGAGCATGCCAGCACCAGGGTCGTGTGTTCAACTTTAGTATGAAAGCTGTACAAACAGTTAAAATCACACAGAACCAAAGTGAGAAGACGAGGACTCCTCTGGGCCAAGTGTGGGGAAAGGAGACCCACCTGACACTTTTTCCCATCCCAGGAGGTCCCAGGGACCCAGCTTGTTTCCACATTGGGGGAGCCCCCTGCAGAGCCATGGTGTCCTGACCAAGGGGACGTGTGACCCCAGGTGCAGGGTCTGGGGAGGTGAGGTCACCCTGGGACTGTGGACATGTGACCCAGGTGGAGGGGTCTGGGGAGGTGGGTCACCCTGGTGAGTGTGGATGTGTGGCCCCAGGTATAGGGTGCGGGGACTGTGTGGGTCTCACCATACCTGCATGGGTCAGGATCACATGGATGGGGAGACCGCATATGCGCTCTTTGCCTGCAGTGTGTCCTGTCCCCTTTGAGATTTCCAAACTCTGCATTAAGGGTGTTGTCCTGATTAACCTGTGGTTCCTTTTCTTCTCTTCATCTTGTCACAAACATATGAGGTCAAGAATGTTCGAGTGGGTTGCTGCTCTGTGTTCCGGTGAGTGACAACACTTGGTGGTATCGTATTAATACTATAGCATATCATATGTCTAATCTATGGGGGTCACCACTGCCTGGGTCCCCCTGGACAGAGGTCAGGTGAGCACAGACTAGCCCCCCCTAAGAATGGTCTCCCACGTGCTCTGTGAGGGTACCGTGATGGCCCCTAAGGTAGGGGACTGTGTCTGGGCCTCCGACATTTGTGATGAAGGGGAGTCGAAATGGAATCTCAATTAACAAGACATTATTTTAAGAATTTATTTTAAGTGAAATAAAACACACGTCACATACCCTTTACCATCATCACCATTTTAAGTGCACGTTTCTGAGGCATCAGATAGATTCACTTTCTCGTGGAGCCATCACCACCATCACTAGAACTTTTCGTCCTGCAAAACCAAAATTCCACAACCATGAAAGTCTCATTCCCCATTCCCTCCCACTGCCCCTGGCACCGATAGACACTTCAGTCCCTGAGTTGTCGACTCCAGGGCACCCACTGGAGTGGAATCCTGCAGTGTTTGCTGACGGGTCATTTTGGAAGAGCTGACTTTCAGTCTGAAGCGCTGCCTGTTCGCATCTGAAGAATCTGCATTTAAGGAGAGGGTGTATGAGGAAGGGGGTGTATGCGGGACAAAGGTGTCCGGGGTGCAGGTGAGCCAGGACCTGACCAGCTGCCTTTTGGGTCCTCTGGTCCCATCTCTTGGTCTGTGCCTCATCTGCATCGTCACTGTCCCCGCTGGCACCGCTGGGGTGTTGTTGTCTGAATGAGAGTCCCCTGGTGCCCCTGTTCTCCTCCCCTCCTCCTGCTGGTTGCGGAGGGAACTGCTTGCTGTGTGGTCTCTACTCCTGAGGCATGAAGGACCCTGTAGCATGGACCTGCAGAGTGTGAGGTGTGGTCCCAAGAGCATGGGGCCCACATAGGACACGACATCGGGCCGTGACAAGTGCTAGGGCTGCCTCATCACTGACAGGGAATGTTGCCCAGATCCTGCTCCAGAGGGCGTGGTGGGTGGCCTGGGACCCTAGAGGCCCCATTCCTATACTGGAGCTTGGAGAGTGCATCCCCATGGGCTGCAGATTCACCCCATATCTAAGACATATCCCTCTGTCCTGTCTTTGAACTCAGGAAAACGAGCTCTCTTGTCCACAACATAGGCCTGGTCCTGTTGATATTAGGATTCTTTAAGTTAGGCGTCCTGGGATAGCAGTTTCTTTTAGGCCTGAGAAGGAACAACTCCGGAGTGTACAACAATTTCAGATGAAACTAATATTCAATGACTATCCCTAACTACTCGGTTGTTGACTTCTATTAGTCATTATTCTCCTGGTTTTAGCTCTGATGTGGGGATTACAGAGGAGTCAACATTTAAATCTTCGTAATCTGTGTATTTGTAGCTTCAGTATCGTTACTGACCCATAGTTTTTATGGTTTGGGAAGAGTTATTGATTTCATGTATCATGTAAAGGATACACAATGATGATAGGGCATTTAAGATTACAATAATAGCTAGTAAATTGTTCACAATTTCTCTACCTGTGCATCTATTGTATGCATATGAGTTTAGATGTCAATATTAGTGAAATGATATAGAGGACTAGAGAACTTATTTTAAAAATCACTATTAATGTGTGATGAAGAAAATGTAAAAGTTCTTCCATAATCGGTGATGTTGTATCTTGAGAGCCTAGATGAAATTGATATGCCTTAGTCATATACAGGATTTTAGCCTATCATTTAACTTTGACAAAGCTACATCACTTTTTACTTTTATCTCATTTATTGAGGAAGACATAATTGTTATGGTGTTGGCTTGAAACTGGTTGAAAAGGACTTGAGTCCTTCCTTATTTTACATTTACATAGGTAGGATCTTGAAACGTAGGATATGGTGGAGGACATCCGTGTAACCATTCTAGGTTAGGAGTAGCAATTCCCACTGCTAAGACTTCTTGTTTAGACACAAATGCTTTTCAAAGTATGAAGATTATTAGCATTACTGCTGCTACTGAGATGAATGAGCCTAAAGACAAAATATTTCATGTTGTGTGTGCCTCAGGGTACTCAGACTAACGTAGTGACATCCCTGAGAGGCCACGAAAGTGCTGCAGGAAGTCATATTTACTACTACAAATATACTTGTGAGGTGAATTTTTGCTCATGCTGAGTTAACTGTATAACCTAAGAATAGTGGGAATCAGTGTAGAAAGCCTCCTATAATAGTGAAGACTGCTCCCATGGACATTAGGTCATGGAAGTGTGCTACTACATAGTATGTATCCTGGAGGACAATGTCTGGGGATGAGTTGGCTAAGATGATTCCTGTCAAACCACCTACTGTAAAAAGAAAAACTAAAGCCTAAAACTCATAATATAGTAGGAGGTCATATAGTATTACCTCCGTGAACAGTTGCTAACCAGGGACTTCCCTGGTGACGCAGTGGTTAAGAATTCGTCTGCCAATGCAGGGGACACGGGTTCGAGCCCTTGTCTGGGAAGATTCCACATGCCGCGGAGCAAAAAGCCCGTGTGCCACAACTACTGAGCCTGCCCTCTAGAGCCCGCAAGCCACAACTACTGAAGCCCACGCGCCTAGAGGCCGTGCTCTGCAACAAGAGAAGCCACTGCAATGAAAGGGCCGCACACCGCAACGAAGAGTAGCTGCCGCTCACCGCAACCAGAGAAAGCCCATGCGCAGCAACCAAGACCCAACTCAGCCAAAAAAAAAAAAAGAAAAGAAAAGAAAAAGAAAAATTAAATAAAGAGTTGCTAATCAGCTAGATACTTTTACTCCTGTAGGGATAGAAGTAATTACGGTAGCTGATGCAAAGTATGCTCCTGAGTCCACAGCTATCCCTATGGTAAACATATGATGGGCCCACAAGAGAACTCCTAAAAAACCAGTGGACATGACTCATACTATTCCCAGATAGCTGAAAGGCAATTTTTGTCCTAAATAGTAGGTAATGCTATGTGAGTTTATAACAAACCCTGTTAGGCCATGAATACAGACTTCAGGGTGAGCAAAGTATCAAAAGAGGTGTTGGTATAGGATTCGGTCTCCTCCTGCAGGGTCAAAGAAAGTAGTGTTTAGATTTCTATCTCTTAACAGCATGGCAATTCTGGCTGCTTGGACTGAGATTGGTAATTATAGTAATATGGCTATAGTTGGGGAAGATTAAACAAATAATGGTGTTTGGTATTGGGATATGACTGCTGGTTTTGTATTAAAGACAATAGTAATAAAAGTAATAATACCAAGAATTGAGGAGACACCTGCTAAATGTAAGGAGAAAACAGTTAGGTCGCCAGAGGCTCCTGCATGGGCCAGATTGCAGGCTAGAGCTGAATACACCGTCCCACTGGTACCAGAACCAGCTTCTACTATTGGTGATATGAGTAGGAGTAAGAATGATGGGGGAAGTAGTCAAAAGTTTATATGATTTATTGGGGGAAATGCTACTTCAGTTGTCCGAGTTATTAATGGCCCAAGTCAGTTTTCAAAGCCTGCAATCATAACGGGTACAGCTATAAAGAAAATTATTACAAGTGCAGGGACTCTTATGACAACCTTACAGATTTGGGCATCTCCAAGTAGCGGTCCAGGTCAGCATAGCTCAGCCTGGATTAATATAATTAAGGTGCTGCCTGCTACTCCAGCTCAAGCACCAAATAGTAAATATAAAATGCCGATATCTTTGTGATTTGTTGAAAATAATCAGCAGTGTATGAACAGAGGTAAAATGACTGAGTTAGAATTAGACTGTAAATCTAAAGACAGAGATTGAGCCCTCTTTCTGGCAAACCCTGTGGTGAATCAACAAATTGAATTGTAACTTCAGAGAAGCAGCTTCAATTCTGCCAGTGATTATCCTGCCTTTTTTTTTTTTTCTTTTTTTCTTTCTCAAATGAAGGAGAAGTAGACTGAAGTCAGTTGACTAGAGGATTTGCCTGTTAACTAAAGTTTCCTGGGGTTAAAACTCATCAATCTCGTAAAGATTTGGCTTCAATACAGTGTTTGCTTTACATTCAATTGATGTAGAATAAAGTCTTGCAATCCTTATTTTTAGGAATTAAGTAAATTTCACTTGTTTAGGGTTTTGAAAGCTCTTGGTCTGAACTAACCTAAATTCCTAGTCCAGCACCGATAGAATGGGTGTTGTGTGTAGTAACCGTGTGGGTATTATGATTGGTAATGATAGGAAGGTTATTTCTTTGTATGTTCAAATTGCTTTGTGTTTGTGTTGTTTAATGAAGGGAATATAGTTAGTGATGTGGAGTATGTTAGCTGCAAGTAGAAATATATGCTGAGGACTGCTATGATGGCTATTAGTGTTGGTAGAATGATGTTGTCGTTTTTGTTATCTCTTGGATAATTATTCATTTGGGTAGAAAGCCTGATAGTGATGGGCGATGTCCTAATGATACTATAATGGTGAGGAAAATGATTGTGATGGGAGGTGTTTTATCTCATGTGTGTGATAATGATACTCCTGTAGTACATGATCTGGGCATAAATAAGAAGAAGACAGTGTTGTTATGATATAAATTAGTATGGTTAGGATTGTTATAATCTGAATATACATTATAATAGCTGTTATTCATCCTATATGGGCAATTGATGAGGAGGGTGTAATATTTTCCAGGTGAGTATGGCGAAGTCTGCCTCAGCCTCCAGCTATGATTTATAATATCACTATGATTAATAGTATATTTAGGTTGATGGAAGGTGACCTGTGGTATAAAACTGATAGGGGTGCAATTTTGTCATGTTGATAGCATCAGGTCTGCTGTTCATGGGATGCCTCGTGTGACTTCAGGCACTCAGAAGTGAAATGGGGAAAGTCCTACTTTTGTGACAAGGGCGATTGTCATGAGGGTGGATGCTGCTGGATTAAAGATTCTTGTTATTCATTGTGCTCTTTGACCAGAGTATATTAGATTAATGATAATAGCCATTATAAGTAGTATTGATGTGGTGGACTGTTTTAGGAAATATTTGTTGGATGCTTCTGTAGCTTATGGGTTCATGTTTTTTATTAGAATGGGGATACCATTAACCAGTGTGAGCTTGTTATACAATTATATTTCCTGAGAAAATGGTCAGTAGAATGATGGTAAAAACAATGAGAGTTTATTAGCACAGGAAGGATATACAAAAATATTTTTGGGGTATGGGCCTGTAGCTTACTTAGAGAACTTTACTATATAGCATGTGGTGTAATGTGGTAGGTAGCATGGAGAATGTAAAATTATTAGGAAGAATTCAATTCTAGGAATCAGAGCATTGAAACCTCTATGATTTACTCTATCAAAGTAACTCTTTTGTCAGACATATTTCTTAAATTTGTGGTGGGTTGCCTGGTATGATGACAAGTAGTGAAAACTCTCATATACATAAGATTAATGTTAGTCGTAAAAACACTTTTCATAAGAGATGTATGCGTTGATCATATCAAAATTGTAGGTAGGAGGCTCAAATTCATAGAAAGGAGATTGTTAGATGAGTTTTAATGATGACTTGGGCTGTATATAATTCTGGCACCTAGGGATTGTCGAATGCTCCTAAAAATAGATTGCTGTGGAAATTTTATTATAGGGACATTGACATATTCTCTAGGAGGGACGGGGTGAATGGGCCTGCTACATTTTCTACATTGAAGACATATACAGGTTTTGATGCTACTTCCGTGAAATCAAGTGGGGCTTCGTTGGATTTCGGCTACTGCGGAGATAATCAAATTCTGGGTAGGGGTCAGGAGAAAATTAGTCATAGGTGTTCTTGTGTAATAATTACTGTTGAAAGTGTAAATGATCCATTTATCAGTAAGACTGAGAATAGAATAACTGCTACATTACTTCATATGAGATGATTGTGCTATTGCTCCTAGAGCTCCAGTGAGTGAGTATTTTGAATGTGAAGTTCATCCAGATCTGAGGATGGAGTAAATGGCTAGGTGTGATATGGCTAATAGAAATAATATGCCTACATTTATATTAATTAGTGGATAAGATATGGGAAGAGGAATTCATGTTGTGAGAGCCAGGGTTAAGGCTAGCATTGGGGTTAAGGCTAGCAAGAGAAGCCACCGCAATGAGAAGCCCGCGCACCGCAACAAAGAGTAGCCCCCGCTTGCCGCAACTAGGCAAAGCCTGCGCATAGCAACGAAGACCCAACGCAGCCAAAAACAAATTAATTAATTAATTAGTTAACTATTTTAAACAAAAGTACTATATCCTTCTGTACAGCTTCTCTGGGAAGAACAGAGAGATGGCGTAGGAGAGTGAGAAAGACCAATATTTAGTGCACATCTCTCATGCAGCTGCTCTGCTGGCTCAGATAGATTTATCCCCACTTTACAAAGGAGGAAATAATCTCAGAGAGGTTTAGTAATTTTCCCAAAGCCAAACAGCTATGGAGTGGCAGAACCAAGATCTGAACCAAGTCTGTTACCTTCAAAGCCTAAGTCCTCATCACAACAAAACTCAATTAATATTTACATTTATCGAATTACATTGCAACCTGGGGAGTTCTTGGCACAATCCTGAATAAGAGTGAGAAAGAAAGAAATAGCATTGTTCCTACAGTCAACCCAAATTTTTGGAGCAGCTGCTAGATGCCTGGCCCTTTTTGGGGCTCAGCAGTGATCAAGACAGGAAGAGTCCTGCTTTCATGAACCACGTAGTGGGGAGGAGAGACGGGTGCAACTTGGGTGAGGGATTTCACCTTGCTGGACCTCTGTTTTGTCATCTGGAAAATGGGATGGGTGTTCCTCATTTTCTGGGATTGTCCAGCCCTCACATTCTCTGATTCCATAAGAAGCATTTGTTTTCCTGTTTCTTTAAAATTCATTCAGGCCGTGAGCTGTGATGAATGTTGTTAGCTGCTCCCCAAATCACTCTATTCCCACCCTTTTCCTGTGATCAGGTCTTTCCCGAAACATGACTCACAGTCAGTCAAGTCACAGAACCTAAGGGGCACCCAGCAGAAAAATTCCAACCCTTGCTTCCCAGGAGCTCTGCGGTCTACCTGCCAGGTAAACTTAACTCACCTGGCACAAGGTGGCCATCCCTGGTTTCACATCAACATGATCTCAGGCACAAACCTCCTTGTTTTTCCATTTTGTCTTTAAGTTACTTGTTGAAACAACTGCACAAATATGACACAGATATAAAATCAGTCATCTTCTGCCCCCAGTGCCTACTAATAAATGATTTTCTGCCACTTTAATGATAAAGATAGAACATTTCAACATTCTGCTACCCTTATTATTTGTCATTTTTTTGATATTTCTATTGACTACATCTTTCAATATTTTAACAATGGAACATTTATTTAGGGTGTTCCAGACCCAGCCTTTAGTGGTAAAGGTTTCGTTGTTATATTTCTATTATGTTTCCTTTCAAAATCATTATCCTATTTAAATGGATTAAGTCAATTCTATAGGCATTTATCTTATGATATTGATGAAATTGATACATAGAGGGCAGTAGTACAAGTTGATTGGACTTGAGAACCTCTATTAGCACAGTTAAGTATAAATATGATCTATATGTAAACCAAAGTACAGGCCGAGTGAGATTCTCTGACTTTTTTCCACTGTCTGCCCCTCAAGCCTGTGAGAAATGGAATAGTTCTTGCCCTATCAGTAAACAAAGGATGTCACAGTCTTCAGCACTTGCAGCCCTCCAATGTGAGCCGGCGGGCCCTGAGGCACTCAGGATATGCAAATACAGAATGCAGGCCCCAGAGAGCTGAGGTGCATATCAAAGGAAGGAATTCAGTGAGCCCAGGCAAAGAAAAGCGCCGCATTCCTGACCTTGGGAGAGCTGGTTTTCCTTAGTTAACAATCACCTTTGGATGTTCCCCATTACCTGCGCCAGTTCCCTGCCCTGTCCCCTCCCCCCGGTACTTTAACTCAGGAAGGAAGGAGCGCAGAGGGACTCGGCTGAATAAGGGGCCTGCGCGCCTCGGGAGGAGTTTTCAGCCGCTTTCCCCGCAGTCGGGAAGAGGGGCGCTGACGCTGCAGCCGGACCCTGCGCCTCCCTTGCCCCGTTTCCCCTCAGGACGCTCAGGCCGACCCCCTCCTCACGCCCACCAGGTCTCGCGAGCCAGGACGAGGGCAGGGGCGAGAGGACGGACCAAAGTTCCCGGGAACCAGACGCTGGAGGCCGCTCTTTCTGCACAGCAGCGGCGGGTGGCAGCGAACCCCTGCCCCTCAGAAGCTGGTCTTGTGCTGCCGCCCGGGCACCGGACCAGGCGGAGGGTCGTCGCCCACTTACCCAGCCCGCCGTCCCCGCGACTGTCATGGCTTCGGCCGCCGGGGCACCTCCAGAGCCGGCAGCCTCAGTGAGGTCGCCCTGCCCTCGGGCTCCGGGGCAGTTCCGTGAAGGCGGAGGGAAGAGACCCCGCCTGAGCCGGGAGTTCCAGCTCTGAGGAAACGCGGGCTCTGTTCAGCGCGCAGTGGGTGGGACCGCTCTGCCCCAAGGCCTTCCGGGAGGGAGCGGGGCGGCGGGGGAGGGAGCCGCCAGGAGCGCAGGGCCCCGTCGGGGGTCCTGGAGGGGCGGCCCGGCCTGGGGGCCACGCCCATTGTGGCCGCAGCCCAGGCCTTTTTCCTGGAATCCTACACAAAAAAACTAGAAAGATACACAGTCTATAGTAAATACTCACAAATGATTGTTGCTGCTGTGCTCACTTTTCTATTAAAGGTTTAAAATCCATAAAACACTTTAAGTTCAAAATTAAATGAGAATTTTTACCTTTCTAATTATGTCTCTGATATTCACAGTTGTGGTTAATGAATCAGAGACTGTGGCATCACTAGTTAAAAATCAGCTTGTTAAAAAAATAGAACTCATGCCCACCGGACCTACTGAATCACAATCTGCACTTTTACAATCTCCCCAGTGTACTCGTGTACCCATGAATAGTTGAAAGGTACATTTCTACCTCGACAGGTCTTTTCTCTATGAGAAATACACACATTTTATCCAGTTTGATATAAATAAAACACTCAAAAATGCATATGCCTGTGTTGAAACCATCATTTTATCATTTCTTTTCCAGACAAGTATAGTCTCTATACTGGTTTTGTGGATCACATGCCATACTCTTTTCTTGTAGTTAGAAATAAGGTAGAGAAAGTTACTTTGTAAAAAAAAAATTATATATATATATATATATATATATATATATATATATATATATATGTATTAGTGGATAATTAAAGAGACTCTTCTAAATTAAAACCTTCTCTTAACTTGCTGTTTTCTTCTTGGGTCATATTATGAACACTTCCCGTGGCCACATGGCATGTGTACGTTTAATTTCAGGGACTGCTGACATTCCAGGATGTGGCCATAGATTTCTGTCAAGAGGAGTGAGAATGCCTGGACCAAGATCAATGGGAATTTTACAGGGATGTGATGTTAGAGAAGTATAGGAACCTGCTCTCCTTGGGTGAGGATACCTTCCTTCCAGAATTCCTTATCCAACCACAGGGTTTGGAGTGCTTCATTTGTAGAATATCTCCTGGAATCTTCTGCTTCCTACAATAGGGTTTCAGATTGCAACGTTTCAGGAAAGATTGGGAGTTTGTGGGTATAATTTTTCTTATTCTTTTAAAATTGCAGCCTCCCTTTTAATATACTTTGTAACTGCTTGGGATGTGTCTATATGAACTGTGTACTATATGCTTCTGTTATAGTCCTTACAATATTTTATTGCCTTATTTTCTCTAACAATTTTCCATGGATTCTTTGGGCTTAAGGTATATTAAAAGGGAGACTGCGAATCTGGGACTTCCCTGGTGATGCAGTGATTAAGAATTCGCCTGCCAATGCAGGGGACCCGGTTCGATCCCCGGTCCGGGAAGATCTCACGTGCCACGGAACAACTAAGCCATTGGGCCACAACTACTGAGTCTGCACGCCACAACTACTGAAGCAGGTGTGTCTTGAGCCCATGCGCCATTTATTTTTGGGAGAATAAAACCACTTCTGAGTGATTAAAATTTAGGCCAGCTAGTCAAAATGCTTTATCACCTGTTCTTCTAAAACACTGGTCAATGGAACAAGTTTTCCTAGGGATAACAGTGTAATTGTATTCTGGAGTTCATATGGGCAATATGGTTTATGACCTTGATGCTGGATCACGACATTTCAACGGTATAACTGCTATTAATTGTCTGTTTGTTCAACGATTAAAGTCTCACGTGATCTGAGTTCAGACTGGAGTCATCCTGGTTGGTTTCTGTCTATTGCAGATTTCTTCCAGTATGAAAGGACAAGAGCAATACGGCTTCCTTTACAAAATGTCTTCAAACTAAATGATGATATAATCTACATTCAATTAATTTATACATACCCTACTGTAGAACAGGGTTCGTTACGCTGGCAGAGCCCGGTAATTATGTAAAACTGAAACTTTTTCTGCACTGGTTCAAGTCCTCTTCCTAAGAATATGTTTATAATCAACATTCTTTCACAAATTACCCAATTTAATTCACCATAGCATTCCTCATATTAACCAAATGGAAAATCCTAGGCTATATACAAATCCAGAAAGGGCCAAAAATCATCAGCCCCCATGGATGATTACAACCCATTGCTGAGGCATTCCAATTACTTATTAAAGAACCACTATGTCCATCAACATCATCAATTTATATATTATTGCCCCAATGCTAGCCATAACCCTGCCTCTCACAACATGAATTCCTCTTCCCATATCTTATCCACTAATTAGTATAAATGTAGGCATATTATTTCTATTAGCCATATCACACCTAGCCATTTATTCCATCCTCATATCTGGATGAACTTCACATTCAAAATACTCACTCACTGGAGCTCCAGGAACAATAGCACAGAGGATCATCTCATATGAAGTAATGTAGCAGTTATTCTATTCTCAGTCTTACTGGTAAATGGATCATTTACACTTTCAACAGTAATTACTACTACACAAGAACACCTATGACTAATTTTCTCCTGACCCCTACCCAGAATTTGATTATCTCCGCAGTAGCAGAAATCCAGTGAAGCCCCACTTGATTTAACAGAAGTAGAATCAAAACCTGTACATGTCTTCAATGTAGAAAATGTAGCAGGCCCATTCACCGCGTCCTTCCTAGAGAATATGTCAATTTCCCTATAATAAACGTTTCCACAGCAATCTATTTTTAGGAGCATTCGACAATCCCTAGGTGCCAGAATTATAGATTCTTTCATCTTGTAAATATAGTTTTCTTTAAAAAATAATTTTTATAGTTTTACTACCTTTAAACAAAATGTACTCCATTGCTGTGGAATATTCCTTCATAGGAGCGTGCATGGTTCATTTCTGCATCCGTCTGTGATGGCCTTCAGGTTCCTTCAGGTTTGGCTCCTGTGGCTGCCAGTCCATGTCCGTGTGTCCTGGTGCAGGGCTGGTGGGTTTGTGTTCAACTGGGAGGAGCACTGTGGGTCTCTGTGCACGGACTTCGCTATCTGAGGCCCGATTGCTTCAGAAGTGGTTGCATCCCCCCGTTGCGTACCAGGCTTTCCATTGCTCCACATCCTGCTGATATTTGATACTATGTCTTTCATGTCTGCCATTCTGGTAGGTGTATGCACAGTATTTTTCTTATGGCTTTAATCCCTCTGTTGTTAGTGAAGTTGTGCATCTTGTGGTATTCATGGACTATTTCCTGTTGTTTTTGGAAAAGTTTTAAAAATTGTGGTCTGGTACACATAACATAAAATGTACTATCTTAACCATTTTTAAGTGCACATTTCAGGGTCAGGAAATAATTCACACTGTTGTGCAAACCTGACCACCATCATCCTCCAGAACTTTTTCATCTTGCAAAATTGAAACAGTCCCCATTAAACACTCACTCCCCATTGTCCCTCCCTCAGCCTCTGGCCCTCAACATCCTACTTTATGTCTCTATATTTCCGACTGCTCTAGGGGCCTTGTATGAGTGGATCAAGCACTGTTTGTTTTTTTGTGTCTAGCTTACATCACTGAGCATAATGCCCTCAAGGTTCATCCCTGCTGCATCCTGTGTCAGAATTGACTTCCTTTTTAGGCTGAATAGCATTCCCTTGTATTGATGGACCGTGTTTTTCTTCTCCATTCTTCCCTTAGTGGACACATGTAATATCTACATTCATTTCTGCTGTCATAATATTTGTGGAATAAAATCAGAAAGTCCTATGAATCAAAAGTCATTTGCCATTAACTTTTTTCTTAAACTTTTTTGTTGTGGAAAACATCAAGGCTAAGAAAAGGGAAAAATACATGTCAGCTTCACTTGTGTTCAGGAATTAATGCTTTACGGATTCACTTTATTCCCTGTGTGTGTGCTATGCGTGTGCATGTGCCTGTTTGCATAAATATGCTGTGCATGTGGATAGGTATGTGAACTTGCACACATTAGTGTGTGCATGGGCATATGGGTGCATGTGTGTTCACATGCTAGTGTGTGAATATATTTGTGCTGTGCACGTGCATATGTTTGTGTGTGTGCTGTGCCTGCCTGTGCGCACACCTGTGTGTTTGCTGGAACCACTTGCAAGTTGGCTGCAGACTGAATTGTGCCCCAGATATATCCGCACGCAGCTGCTCTAACAATCCTGCGTAGCCACGTAAAGGTCACAGATCTCAGGGATTTAAATGGAGGGAGCAGGATATCCTGACACAGAGTTTGTCTTCCAATAACTGTCACTGTCTCAGTAACATCCTTCACACCTTCTTTAAGCCGCATTCAGGGTCCAGTTTAGACTCCCATTACATTCAGTCACCTGTCCCAGGTCCCCTAAAGCAACAATGTCACCGTTGGAGAGCCCGGCCAAGGCTGGGGGTGCCCCTCCTGTTGGCCTGGCCTCCAGGCCCTGCCCTTGGCTCCTGTTTCCTCATATCTCAGCCAGGCCCCGACTTGGATCGGGCCGCCACCTCTTTCCTCACAGGGTCCCATCACCCAGTCAAGGGGGTTCATTCTCCCCCTAAACACAGCATCAGGAGTTGGGGGCTGACAGTCCACACTGGGTCTCCTTCATGTGAGACCCTGTGCTGTTGAAAGAGCAGGCACCCTGCCCTCGGGGGTGGGGGACTGGGGGGCGACATGCGGCCCACGACGGGCAGGCGGGTCTCCGGGTGGGGCGAGCCAGTGTGCAAGGAGTTCCGCGGTGGGTTCTCCTCTCCAACGGCTTCTGTGCCCCTACCTCTCCCCGTGCCTCCCCTCGAAGACAGCGCGGTGCCCGGGTTGGGAACCATGGGAGCCGTCAGCCACCGCCCCCTCTACACACACACACACACACGCACACGCACACGCACACGCACACGCTGCAGGGAAGCAGGACCTGAGTGCAGGGCTCTCAGCGGCCCTGAGCGCCCCGCCCGGAATCGGCCAGCCGAATGGACAGACCGGATCTCCCGGCCCGGACCATGCAGGACTCTCCTGACCTGGCTTGCAGTGTGGCCACCTCCTTCTGGAAGCCTGGGAGTCTGGAATCAGGCCACTTCTTGTCTGTCCTGGCAGCAGACTGGGCTGCACTCTAAGAAGTTCGTGGCTCGCCCGTGGATCCTGACCATCAGGGGGCCAGAGAAATTGGGAACATTTCTGTTTTACCTGTTGAAATGTTTAATGACAAAGATTTTGTTCAGTTTCCTGACGTGGGTGTCCAAAGATGAGAGACCCATGTGTGTGATCTGTACCCCCTATGAGATCAGCCCTAAGCTAGTTTAAACATGATCAAGTTGTGTCTACATGGTAGATTTAGACCTCTGCATGTCCTGTCTACTGATTATGTTTAGAGCTGACCATGTGTTGTCTATAATAAGAAGATTTAGGCCTGACCATGTTCTGTGTACGCTAGGACTATGGGGACCTGGGTAGAGACCCGGCCTGGCCTCAGTACTGGGAAGCTCCGTGCCTGCATCTGAATGTCAGTGCTTAGATGTCTAGGGTCTGGAGATGAGGTGGGCTTGTCTACATAACAGCCTCTCTTCTGAGTGTGGTGACCTGGTCCTCCCAAGGGTCAGTGCTATGGTCGGGGCCTTAGTCTTAATCCCTGCCAAGGTTCACCTTCCCTGGGGCTCATGGAGAATCCTCAGGAGGACTACCTGGCAATAATTCCAATTTACCAGCACGTGCATGGTGCATAGGGAAGCAGGTTTAGCTGCTGAATTGATTGCAGGGCACGCAGATCGGGCAAAAGGCCGATGGGTGACAGCTGAGGCTGCTGCTGAGCTCTCCCTCCAGTCTACCGTCCCTACTCAGCAGAGTCCAGAGCTGCCCCTCGGCTTTCTGCCCTGCTCTCCTGTATGTTTTCTCAGCATGTAAGTGAGACGAGAAAGGACTGAACATGCCAGCACCAGGGTCGTGTGTTCAACTCTAGTATGAAAGCTGTACAAACAGTTAAAATCACACAGAACCAAAGTGAGGACAGGAGGACTCCTCTGGGCCAAGTGTGGGGAAAGGAGACCCACCTGACACTTTTTCCCATCCCAGGAGGTCCCAGGGACCCAGCTTGTTTCCACATTGGGGGAGCCCCCTGCAGAGCCATGGTGTCCTGACCAAGGGGACGTGTGACCCCAGGTGCAGGGTCTGGGGAGGTGAGGTCACCCTGGGACTGTGGACATGTGACCCAGGTGGAGGGGTCTGGGGAGGTGGGTCACCCTGGTGAGTGTGGATGTGTGGCCCCAGGTATAGGGTGCGGGGACTGTGTGGGTCTCACCATACCTGCATGGGTCAGGATCACATGGATAGGGAGACCGCATATGCGCTCTTTGCCTGCAGTGTGTCCTGTCCCCTTTGAGATTTCCAACCTCTGCATTAAGGGTGTTGTCCTGATTAACCTGTGGTTCCTTTTCTTCTCTTCATCTTGTCACAAACATATGAGGTCAAGAATGTTCGAGTGGGTTGCTGCTCTGTGTTCCGGTGAGTGACAACACTTGGTGGTATCGTATTAATACTATAGCATATCATATGTCTAATCTATGGGGGTCACCACTGCCTGGGTCCCCCTGGACAGAGGTCAGGTGAGCACAGACTAGCCCCCCCTAAGAATGGTCTCCCACGTGCTCTGTGAGGGTACCGTGATGGCCCCTAAGGTAGGGGACTGTGTCTGGGCCTCCGACATTTGTGATGAAGGGGAGTCGAAATGGAATCTCAATTAACAAGACATTATTTTAAGAATTTATTTTAAGTGAAATAAAACACACGTCACATACCCTTTACCATCATCACCATTTTAAGTGCACGTTTCTGAGGCATCAGATAGATTCACTTTCTCGTGGAGCCATCACCACCATCACTAGAACTTTTCGTCCTGCAAAACCAAAATTCCACAACCATGAAAGTCTCATTCCCCATTCCCTCCCACTGCCCCTGGCACCGATAGCCACTTCAGTCCCTGAGTTGTCGACTCCAGGGCACCCACTGGAGTGGAATCCTGCAGTGTTTGCTGACGGGTCATTTTGGAAGAGCTGACTTTCAGTCTGAAGCGCTGCCTGTTCGCATCTGAAGAATCTGCATTTAAGGAGAGGGTGTATGAGGAAGGGGGTGTATGCGGGACAAAGGTGTCCGGGGTGCAGGTGAGCCAGGACCTGACCAGCTGCCTTTTGGGTCCTCTGGTCCCATCTCTTGGTCTGTGCCTCATCTGCATCATCACTGTCCCCGCTGGCACCGCTGGGGTGTTGTTGTCTGAATGAGAGTCCCCTGGTGCCCCTGTTCTCCTCCCCTCCTCCTGCTGGTTGCGGAGGGAACTGCTTGCTGTGTGGTCTCTACTCCTGAGGCATGAAGGACCCTGTAGCATGGACCTGCAGAGTGTGAGGTGTGGTCCCAAGAGCATGGGGCCCACATAGGACACGACATCGGGCCGTGACAAGTGCTAGGGCTGCCTCATCACTGACAGGGAATGTTGCCCAGATCCTGCTCCAGAGGGCGTGGTGGGTGGCCTGGGACCCTAGAGGCCCCATTCCTATACTGGAGCTTGGAGAGTGCATCCCCATGGGCTGCAGATTCACCCCATATCTAAGACATATCCCTCTGTCCTGTCTTTGAACTCAGGAAAACGAGCTCTCTTGTCCACAACATAGGCCTGGTCCTGTTGATATTAGGATTCTTTAAGTTAGGCGTCCTGGGATAGCAGTTTCTTTTAGGCCTGAGAAGGAACAACTCCGGAGTGTACAACAATTTCAGATGAAACTAATATTCAATGACTATCCCTAACTACTCGGTTGTTGACTTCTATTAGTCATTATTCTCCTGGTTTTAGCTCTGATGTGGGGATTACAGAGGAGTCAACATTTAAATCTTCGTAATCTGTGTATTTGTAGCTTCAGTATCGTTACTGACCCATAGTTTTTATGGTTTGGGAAGAGTTATTGATTTCATGTATCATGTAAAGGATACACAATGATGATAGGGCATTTAAGATTACAATAATAGCTAGTAAATTGTTCACAATTTCTCTACCTGTGCATCTATTGTATGCATATGAGTTTAGATGTCAATATTAGTGAAATGATATAGAGGACTAGAGAACTTATTTTAAAAATCACTATTAATGTGTGAGGAAGAAAATGTAAAAGTTCTTCCATAATCGGTGATGTTGTATCTTGAGAGCCTAGATGAAATTGATATGCCTTAGTCATATACAGGATTTTAGCCTATCATTTAACTTTGACAAAGCTACATCACTTTTTACTTTTATCTCATTTATTGAGGAAGACATAATTGTTATGGTGTTGGCTTGAAACTGGTTGAAAAGGACTTGAGTCCTTCCTTATTTTACATTTACATAGGTAGGATCTTGAAACGTAGGATATGGTGGAGGACATCCGTGTAACCATTCTAGGTTAGGAGTAGCAATTCCCACTGCTAAGACTTCTTGTTTAGACACAAATGCTTTTCAAAGTATGAAGATTATTAGCATTACTGCTGCTACTGAGATGAATGAGCCTAAAGACAAAATATTTCATGTTGTGTGTGCCTCAGGGTACTCAGACTAACGTAGTGACATCCCTGAGAGGCCACGAAAGTGCTGCAGGAAGTCATATTTACTACTACAAATATACTTGTGAGGTGAATTTTTGCTCATGCTGAGTTAACTGTATAACCTAAGAATAGTGGGAATCAGTGTAGAAAGCCTCCTATAATAGTGAAGACTGCTCCCATGGACATTAGGTCATGGAAGTGTGCTACTACATAGTATGTATCCTGGAGGACAATGTCTGGGGATGAGTTGGCTAAGATGATTCCTGTCAAACCACCTACTGTAAAAAGAAAAACTAAAGCCTAAAACTCATAATATAGTAGGAGGTCATATAGTATTACCTCCGTGAACAGTTGCTAACCAGGGACTTCCCTGGTGACGCAGTGGTTAAGAATTCGTCTGCCAATGCAGGGGACACGGGTTCGAGCCCTTGTCTGGGAAGATTCCACATGCCGCGGAGCAAAAAGCCCGTGTGCCACAACTACTGAGCCTGCCCTCTAGAGCCCGCAAGCCACAACTACTGAAGCCCACGCGCCTAGAGGCCGTGCTCTGCAACAAGAGAAGCCACTGCAATGAAAGGGCCGCACACCGCAACGAAGAGTAGCTGCCGCTCACCGCAACCAGAGAAAGCCCATGCGCAGCAACCAAGACCCAACTCAGCCAAAAAAAAAAAAGAAAAGAAAAGAAAAAGAAAAATTAAATAAAGAGTTGCTAATCAGCTAGATACTTTTACTCCTGTAGGGATAGAAGTAATTACGGTAGCTGATGCAAAGTATGCTCCTGAGTCCACAGCTATCCCTATGGTAAACATATGATGGGCCCACAAGAGAACTCCTAAAAAACCAGTGGACATGACTCATACTATTCCCAGATAGCTGAAAGGCAATTTTTGTCCTAAATAGTAGGTAATGCTATGTGAGTTTATAACAAACCCTGTTAGGCCATGAATACAGACTTCAGGGTGAGCAAAGTATCAAAAGAGGTGTTGGTATAGGATTCGGTCTCCTCCTGCAGGGTCAAAGAAAGTAGTGTTTAGATTTCTATCTCTTAACAGCATGGCAATTCTGGCTGCTTGGACTGAGATTGGTAATTATAGTAATATGGCTATAGTTGGGGAAGATTAAACAAATAATGGTGTTTGGTATTGGGATATGACTGCTGGTTTTGTATTAAAGACAATAGTAATAAAAGTAATAATACCAAGAATTGAGGAGACACCTGCTAAATGTAAGGAGAAAACAGTTAGGTCGCCAGAGGCTCCTGCATGGGCCAGATTGCAGGCTAGAGCTGAATACACCGTCCCACTGGTACCAGAACCAGCTTCTACTATTGGTGATATGAGTAGGAGTAAGAATGATGGGGGAAGTAGTCAAAAGTTTATATGATTTATTGGGGGAAATGCTACTTCAGTTGTCCGAGTTATTAATGGCCCAAGTCAGTTTTCAAAGCCTGCAATCATAACGGGTACAGCTATAAAGAAAATTATTACAAGTGCAGGGACTGTTATGACAACCTTACAGATTTGGGCATCTCCAAGTAGCGGTCCAGGTCAGCATAGCTCAGCCTGGATTAATATAATTAAGGTGCTGCCTGCTACTCCAGCTCAAGCACCAAATAGTAAATATAAAATGCCGATATCTTTGTGATTTGTTGAAAATAATCAGCAGTGTATGAACAGAGGTAAAATGACTGAGTTAGAATTAGACTGTAAATCTAAAGACAGAGATTGAGCCCTCTTTCTGGCAAACCCTGTGGTGAATCAACAAATTGAATTGTAACTTCAGAGAAGCAGCTTCAATTCTGCCAGTGATTATCCTGCCTTTTTTTTTTTTTTTCTTTTTTTCTTTCTCAAATGAAGGAGAAGTAGACTGAAGTCAGTTGACTAGAGGATTTGCCTGTTAACTAAAGTTTCCTGGGGTTAAAACTCATCAATCTCGTAAAGATTTGGCTTCAATACAGTGTTTGCTTTACATTCAATTGATGTAGAATAAAGTCTTGCAATCCTTATTTTTAGGAATTAAGTAAATTTCACTTGTTTAGGGTTTTGAAAGCTCTTGGTCTGAACTAACCTAAATTCCTAGTCCAGCACCGATAGAATGGGTGTTGTGTGTAGTAACCGTGTGGGTATTATGATTGGTAATGATAGGAAGGTTATTTCTTTGTATGTTCAAATTGCTTTGTGTTTGTGTTGTTTAATGAAGGGAATATAGTTAGTGATGTGGAGTATGTTAGCTGCAAGTAGAAATATATGCTGAGGACTGCTATGATGGCTATTAGTGTTGGTAGAATGATGTTGTCGTTTTTGTTATCTCTTGGATAATTATTCATTTGGGTAGAAAGCCTGATAGTGATGGGCGATGTCCTAATGATACTATAATGGTGAGGAAAATGATTGTGATGGGAGGTGTTTTATCTCATGTGTGTGATAATGATACTCTTGTAGTACATGATCTGGGCATAAATAAGAAGAAGACAGTGTTGTTATGATATAAATTAGTATGGTTAGGATTGTTATAATCTGAATATACATTATAATAGCTGTTATTCATCCTATATGGGCAATTGATGAGGAGGGTGTAATATTTTCCAGGTGAGTATGGCGAAGTCTGCCTCAGCCTCCAGCTATGATTTATAATATCACTATGATTAATAGTATATTTAGGTTGATGGAAGGTGACCTGTGGTATAAAACTGATAGGGGTGCAATTTTGTCATGTTGATAGCATCAGGTCTGCTGTTCATGGGATGCCTCGTGTGACTTCAGGCACTCAGAAGTGAAATGGGGAAAGTCCTACTTTTGTGACAAGGGCGATTGTCATGAGGGTGGATGCTGCTGGAGTAAAGATTCTTGTTATTCATTGTGCTCTTTGACCAGAGTATATTAGATTAATGATAATAGCCATTATAAGTAGTATTGATGTGGTGGACTGTTTTAGGAAATATTTGTTGGATGCTTCTGTAGCTTATGGGTTCATGTTTTTTATTAGAATGGGGATACCATTAACCAGTGTGAGCTTGTTATACAATTATATTTCCTGAGAAAATGGTCAGTAGAATGATGGTAAAAACAATGAGAGTTTATTAGCACAGGAAGGATATACAAAAATATTTTTGGGGTATGGGCCTGTAGCTTACTTAGAGAACTTTACTATATAGCATGTGGTGTAATGTGGTAGGTAGCATGGAGAATGTAAAATTATTAGGAAGAATTCAATTCCAGGAATCAGAGCATTGAAACCTCTAAGATTTACTCTATCAAAGTAACTCTTTTGTCAGACATATTTCTTAAATTTGTGGTGGGTTGCCTGGTATGATGACAAGTAGTGAAAACTCTCATATACATAAGATTAATGTTAGTCGTAAAAACACTTTTCATAAGAGATGTATGCGTTGATCATATCAAAATTGTAGGTAGGAGGCTCAAATTCATAGAAAGGAGATTGTTAGATGAGTTTTAATGATGACTTGGGCTGTATATAATTCTGGCACCTAGGGATTGTCGAATGCTCCTAAAAATAGATTGCTGTGGAAATTTTATTATAGGGACATTGACATATTCTCTAGGAGGGACGGGGTGAATGGGCCTGCTACATTTTCTACATTGAAGACATATACAGGTTTTGATGCTACTTCCGTGAAATCAAGTGGGGCTTCGTTGGATTTCGGCTACTGCGGAGATAATCAAATTCTGGGTAGGGGTCAGGAGAAAATTAGTCATAGGTGTTCTTGTGTAATAATTACTGTTGAAAGTGTAAATGATCCATTTATCAGTAAGACTGAGAATAGAATAACTGCTACATTACTTCATATGAGATGATTGTGCTATTGCTCCTAGAGCTCCAGTGAGTGAGTATTTTGAATGTGAAGTTCATCCAGATCTGAGGATGGAGTAAATGGCTAGGTGTGATATGGCTAATAGAAATAATATGCCTACATTTATATTAATTAGTGGATAAGATATGGGAAGAGGAATTCATGTTGTGAGAGCCAGGGTTAAGGCTAGCATTGGGGTTAAGGCTAGCAAGAGAAGCCACCGCAATGAGAAGCCCGCGCACCGCAACAAAGAGTAGCCCCCGCTTGCCGCAACTAGGCAAAGCCTGCGCATAGCAACGAAGACCCAACGCAGCCAAAAACAAATTAATTAATTAATTAGTTAACTATTTTAAACAAAAGTACTATATCCTTCTGTACAGCTTCTCTGGGAAGAACAGAGAGATGGCGTAGGAGAGTGAGAAAGACCAATATTTAGTGCACATCTCTCATGCAGCTGCTCTGCTGGCTCAGATAGATTTATCCCCACTTTACAAAGGAGGAAATAATCTCAGAGAGGTTTAGTAATTTTCCCAAAGCCAAACAGCTATGGAGTGGCAGAACCAAGATCTGAACCAAGTCTGTTACCTTCAAAGCCTAAGTCCTCATCACAACAAAACTCAATTAATATTTACATTTATCGAATTACATTGCAACCTGGGGAGTTCTTGGCACAATCCTGAATAAGAGTGAGAAAGAAAGAAATAGCATTGTTCCTACAGTCAACCCAAATTTTTGGAGCAGCTGCTAGATGCCTGGCCCTTTTTGGGGCTCAGCAGTGATCAAGACAGGAAGAGTCCTGCTTTCATGAACCACGTAGTGGGGAGGAGAGACGGGTGCAACTTGGGTGAGGGATTTCACCTTGCTGGACCTCTGTTTTGTCATCTGGAAAATGGGATGGGTGTTCCTCATTTTCTGGGATTGTCCAGCCCTCACATTCTCTGATTCCATAAGAAGCATTTGTTTTCCTGTTTCTTTAAAATTCATTCAGGCCGTGAGCTGTGATGAATGTTGTTAGCTGCTCCCCAAATCACTCTATTCCCACCCTTTTCCTGTGATCAGGTCTTTCCCGAAACATGACTCACAGTCAGTCAAGTCACAGAACCTAAGGGGCACCCAGCAGAAAAATTCCAACCCTTGCTTCCCAGGAGCTCTGCGGTCTACCTGCCAGGTAAACTTAACTCACCTGGCACAAGGTGGCCATCCCTGGTTTCACATCAACATGATCTCAGGCACAAACCTCCTTGTTTTTCCATTTTGTCTTTAAGTTACTTGTTGAAACAACTGCACAAATATGACACAGATATAAAATCAGTCATCTTCTGCCCCCAGTGCCTACTAATAAATGATTTTCTGCCACTTTAATGATAAAGATAGAACATTTCAACATTCTGCTACCCTTATTATTTGTCATTTTTTTGATATTTCTATTGACTACATCTTTCAATATTTTAACAATGGAACATTTATTTAGGGTGTTCCAGACCCAGCCTTTAGTGGTAAAGGTTTCGTTGTTATATTTCTATTATGTTTCCTTTCAAAATCATTATCCTATTTAAATGGATTAAGTCAATTCTATAGGCATTTATCTTATGATATTGATGAAATTGATACATAGAGGGCAGTAGTACAAGTTGATTGGACTTGAGAACCTCTATTAGCACAGTTAAGTATAAATATGATCTATATGTAAACCAAAGTACAGGCCGAGTGAGATTCTCTGACTTTTTTCCACTGTCTGCCCCTCAAGCCTGTGAGAAATGGAATAGTTCTTGCCCTATCAGTAAACAAAGGATGTCACAGTCTTCAGCACTTGCAGCCCTCCAATGTGAGCCGGCGGGCCCTGAGGCACTCAGGATATGCAAATACAGAATGCAGGCCCCAGAGAGCTGAGGTGCATATCAAAGGAAGGAATTCAGTGAGCCCAGGCAAAGAAAAGCGCCGCATTCCTGACCTTGGGAGAGCTGGTTTTCCTTAGTTAACAATCACCTTTGGATGTTCCCCATTACCTGCGCCAGTTCCCTGCCCTGTCCCCTCCCCCCGGTACTTTAACTCAGGAAGGAAGGAGCGCAGAGGGACTCGGCTGAATAAGGGGCCTGCGCGCCTCGGGAGGAGTTTTCAGCCGCTTTCCCCGCAGTCGGGAAGAGGGGCGCTGACGCTGCAGCCGGACCCTGCGCCTCCCTTGCCCCGTTTCCCCTCAGGACGCTCAGGCCGACCCCCTCCTCACGCCCACCAGGTCTCGCGAGCCAGGACGAGGGCAGGGGCGAGAGGACGGACCAAAGTTCCCGGGAACCAGACGCTGGAGGCCGCTCTTTCTGCACAGCAGCGGCGGGTGGCAGCGAACCCCTGCCCCTCAGAAGCTGGTCTTGTGCTGCCGCCCGGGCACCGGACCAGGCGGAGGGTCGTCGCCCACTTACCCAGCCCGCCGTCCCCGCGACTGTCATGGCTTCGGCCGCCGGGGCACCTCCAGAGCCGGCAGCCTCAGTGAGGTCGCCCTGCCCTCGGGCTCCGGGGCAGTTCCGTGAAGGCGGAGGGAAGAGACCCCGCCTGAGCCGGGAGTTCCAGCTCTGAGGAAACGCGGGCTCTGTTCAGCGCGCAGTGGGTGGGACCGCTCTGCCCCAAGGCCTTCCGGGAGGGAGCGGGGCGGCGGGGGAGGGAGCCGCCAGGAGCGCAGGGCCCCGTCGGGGGTCCTGGAGGGGCGGCCCGGCCTGGGGGCCACGCCCATTGTGGCCGCAGCCCAGGCCTTTTTCCTGGAATCCTACACAAAAAAACTAGAAAGATACACAGTCTATAGTAAATACTCACAAATGATTGTTGCTGCTGTGCTCACTTTTCTATTAAAGGTTTAAAATCCATAAAACACTTTAAGTTCAAAATTAAATGAGAATTTTTACCTTTCTAATTATGTCTCTGATATTCACAGTTGTGGTTAATGAATCAGAGACTGTGGCATCACTAGTTAAAAATCAGCTTGTTAAAAAAATAGAACTCATGCCCACCGGACCTACTGAATCACAATCTGCACTTTTACAATCTCCCCAGTGTACTCGTGTACCCATGAATAGTTGAAAGGTACATTTCTACCTCGACAGGTCTTTTCTCTATGAGAAATACACACATTTTATCCAGTTTGATATAAATAAAACACTCAAAAATGCATATGCCTGTGTTGAAACCATCATTTTATCATTTCTTTTCCAGACAAGTATAGTCTCTATACTGGTTTTGTGGATCACATGCCATACTCTTTTCTTGTAGTTAGAAATAAGGTAGAGAAAGTTACTTTGTAAAAAAAAAATTATATATATATATATATATATATATATATATATATATATATATATATGTATTAGTGGATAATTAAAGAGACTCTTCTAAATTAAAACCTTCTCTTAACTTGCTGTTTTCTTCTTGGGTCATATTATGAACACTTCCCGTGGCCACATGGCATGTGTACGTTTAATTTCAGGGACTGCTGACATTCCAGGATGTGGCCATAGATTTCTGTCAAGAGGAGTGAGAATGCCTGGACCAAGATCAATGGGAATTTTACAGGGATGTGATGTTAGAGAAGTATAGGAACCTGCTCTCCTTGGGTGAGGATACCTTCCTTCCAGAATTCCTTATCCAACCACAGGGTTTGGAGTGCTTCATTTGTAGAATATCTCCTGGAATCTTCTGCTTCCTACAATAGGGTTTCAGATTGCAACGTTTCAGGAAAGATTGGGAGTTTGTGGGTATAATTTTTCTTATTCTTTTAAAATTGCAGCCTCCCTTTTAATATACTTTGTAACTGCTTGGGATGTGTCTATATGAACTGTGTACTATATGCTTCTGTTATAGTCCTTACAATATTTTATTGCCTTATTTTCTCTAACAATTTTCCATGGATTCTTTGGGCTTAAGGTATATTAAAAGGGAGACTGCGAATCTGGGACTTCCCTGGTGATGCAGTGATTAAGAATTCGCCTGCCAATGCAGGGGACCCGGTTCGATCCCCGGTCCGGGAAGATCTCACGTGCCACGGAACAACTAAGCCATTGGGCCACAACTACTGAGTCTGCACGCCACAACTACTGAAGCAGGTGTGTCTTGAGCCCATGCGCCATTTATTTTTGGGAGAATAAAACCACTTCTGAGTGATTAAAATTTAGGCCAGCTAGTCAAAATGCTTTATCACCTGTTCTTCTAAAACACTGGTCAATGGAACAAGTTTTCCTAGGGATAACAGTGTAATTGTATTCTGGAGTTCATATGGGCAATATGGTTTATGACCTTGATGCTGGATCACGACATTTCAACGGTATAACTGCTATTAATTGTCTGTTTGTTCAACGATTAAAGTCTCACGTGATCTGAGTTCAGACTGGAGTCATCCTGGTTGGTTTCTGTCTATTGCAGATTTCTTCCAGTATGAAAGGACAAGAGCAATACGGCTTCCTTTACAAAATGTCTTCAAACTAAATGATGATATAATCTACATTCAATTAATTTATACATACCCTACTGTAGAACAGGGTTCGTTACGCTGGCAGAGCCCGGTAATTATGTAAAACTGAAACTTTTTCTGCACTGGTTCAAGTCCTCTTCCTAAGAATATGTTTATAATCAACATTCTTTCACAAATTACCCAATTTAATTCACCATAGCATTCCTCATATTAACCAAATGGAAAATCCTAGGCTATATACAAATCCAGAAAGGGCCAAAAATCATCAGCCCCCATGGATGATTACAACCCATTGCTGAGGCATTCCAATTACTTATTAAAGAACCACTATGTCCATCAACATCATCAATTTATATATTATTGCCCCAATGCTAGCCATAACCCTGCCTCTCACAACATGAATTCCTCTTCCCATATCTTATCCACTAATTAGTATAAATGTAGGCATATTATTTCTATTAGCCATATCACACCTAGCCATTTATTCCATCCTCATATCTGGATGAACTTCACATTCAAAATACTCACTCACTGGAGCTCCAGGAACAATAGCACAGAGGATCATCTCATATGAAGTAATGTAGCAGTTATTCTATTCTCAGTCTTACTGGTAAATGGATCATTTACACTTTCAACAGTAATTACTACACAAGAACACCTATGACTAATTTTCTCCTGACCCCTACCCAGAATTTGATTATCTCCGCAGTAGCAGAAATCCAGTGAAGCCCCACTTGATTTAACAGAAGTAGAATCAAAACCTGTACATGTCTTCAATGTAGAAAATGTAGCAGGCCCATTCACCGCGTCCTTCCTAGAGAATATGTCAATTTCCCTATAATAAACGTTTCCACAGCAATCTATTTTTAGGAGCATTCGACATTCCCTAGGTGCCAGAATTATAGATTCTTTCATCTTGTAAATATAGTTTTCTTTAAAAAATAATTTTTATAGTTTTACTACCTTTAAACAAAATGTACTCCATTGCTGTGGAATATTCCTTCATAGGAGCGTGCATGGTTCATTTCTGCATCCGTCTGTGATGGCCTTCAGGTTCCTTCAGGTTTGGCTCCTGTGGCTGCCAGTCCATGTCCGTGTGTCCTGGTGCAGGGCTGGTGGGTTTGTGTTCAACTGGGAGGAGCACTGTGGGTCTCTGTGCACGGACTTCGCTATCTGAGGCCCGATTGCTTCAGAAGTGGTTGCATCCCCCCGTTGCGTACCAGGCTTTCCATTGCTCCACATCCTGCTGATATTTGATACTATGTCTTTCATGTCTGCCATTCTGGTAGGTGTATGCACAGTATTTTTCTTATGGCTTTAATCCCTCTGTTGTTAGTGAAGTTGTGCATCTTGTGGTATTCATGGACTATTTCCTGTTGTTTTTGGAAAAGTTTTAAAAATTGTGGTCTGGTACACATAACATAAAATGTACTATCTTAACCATTTTTAAGTGCACATTTCAGGGTCAGGAAATAATTCACACTGTTGTGCAAACCTGACCACCATCATCCTCCAGAACTTTTTCATCTTGCAAAATTGAAACAGTCCCCATTAAACACTCACTCCCCATTGTCCCTCCCTCAGCCTCTGGCCCTCAACATCCTACTTTATGTCTCTATATTTCCGACTGCTCTAGGGGCCTTGTATGAGTGGATCAAGCACTGTTTGTTTTTTTGTGTCTAGCTTACATCACTGAGCATAATGCCCTCAAGGTTCATCCCTGCTGCATCCTGTGTCAGAATTGACTTCCTTTTTAGGCTGAATAGCATTCCCTTGTATTGATGGACCGTGTTTTTCTTCTCCATTCTTCCCTTAGTGGACACATGTAATATCTACATTCATTTCTGCTGTCATAATATTTGTGGAATAAAATCAGAAAGTCCTATGAATCAAAAGTCATTTGCCATTAACTTTTTTCTTAAACTTTTTTGTTGTGGAAAACATCAAGGCTAAGAAAAGGGAAAAATACATGTCAGCTTCACTTGTGTTCAGGAATTAATGCTTTACGGATTCACTTTATTCCCTGTGTGTGTGCTATGCGTGTGCATGTGCCTGTTTGCATAAATATGCTGTGCATGTGGATAGGTATGTGAACTTGCACACATTAGTGTGTGCATGGGCATATGGGTGCATGTGTGTTCACATGCTAGTGTGTGAATATATTTGTGCTGTGCACGTGCATATGTTTGTGTGTGTGCTGTGCCTGCCTGTGCGCACACCTGTGTGTTTGCTGGAACCACTTGCAAGTTGGCTGCAGACTGAATTGTGCCCCAGATATATCCGCACGCAGCTGCTCTAACAATCCTGCGTAGCCACGTAAAGGTCACAGATCTCAGGGATTTAAATGGAGGGAGCAGGATATCCTGACACAGAGTTTGTCTTCCAATGACTGTCACTGTCTCAGTAACATCCTTCACACCTTCTTTAAGCCGCATTCAGGGTCCAGTTTAGACTCCCATTACATTCAGTCACCTGTCCCAGGTCCCCTAAAGCAACAATGTCACCGTTGGAGAGCCCGGCCAAGGCTGGGGGTGCCCCTCCTGTTGGCCTGGCCTCCAGGCCCTGCCCTTGGCTCCTGTTTCCTCATATCTCAGCCAGGCCCCGACTTGGATCGGGCCGCCACCTCTTTCCTCACAGGGTCCCATCACCCAGTCAAGGGGGTTCATTCTCCCCCTAAACACAGCATCAGGAGTTGGGGGCTGACAGTCCACACTGGGTCTCCTTCATGTGAGACCCTGTGCTGTTGAAAGAGCAGGCACCCTGCCCTCGGGGGTGGGGGACTGGGGGGCGACATGCGGCCCACGATGGGCAGGCGGGTCTCCGGGTGGGGCGAGCCAGTGTGCAAGGAGTTCCGCGGTGGGTTCTCCTCTCCAACGGCTTCTGTGCCCCTACCTCTCCCCGTGCCTCCCCTCGAAGACAGCGCGGTGCCCGGGTTGGGAACCATGGGAGCCGTCAGCCACCGCCCCCTCTACACACACACACACACGCACACGCACACGCACACGCACACGCTGCAGGGAAGCAGGACCTGAGTGCAGGGCTCTCAGCGGCCCTGAGCGCCCCGCCCGGAATCGGCCAGCCGAATGGACAGACCGGATCTCCCGGCCCGGACCATGCAGGACTCTCCTGACCTGGCTTGCAGTGTGGCCACCTCCTTCTGGAAGCCTGGGAGTCTGGAATCAGGCCACTTCTTGTCTGTCCTGGCAGCAGACTGGGCTGCACTCTAAGAAGTTCGTGGCTCGCCCGTGGATCCTGACCATCAGGTGGCCAGAGAAATTGGGAACATTTCTGTTTTACCTGTTGAAATGTTTAATGACAAAGATTTTGTTCAGTTTCCTGACGTGGGTGTCCAAAGATGAGAGACCCATGTGTGTGATCTGTACCCCCTATGAGATCAGCCCTAAGCTAGTTTAAACATGATCAAGTTGTGTCTACATGGTAGATTTAGACCTCTGCATGTCCTGTCTACTGATTATGTTTAGAGCTGACCATGTGTTGTCTATAATAAGAAGATTTAGACCTGACCATGTTCTGTGTACGCTAGGACTATGGGGACCTGGGTAGAGACCCGGCCTGGCCTCAGTACTGGGAAGCTCCGTGCCTGCATCTGAATGTCAGTGCTTAGATGTCTAGGGTCTGGAGATGAGGTGGGCTTGTCTACATAACAGCCTCTCTTCTGAGTGTGGTGACCTGGTCCTCCCAAGGGTCAGTGCTATGGTCGGGGCCTTAGTCTTAATCCCTGCCAAGGTTCACCTTCCCTGGGGCTCATGGAGAATCCTCAGGAGGACTACCTGGCAATAATTCCAATTTACCAGCACGTGCATGGTGCATAGGGAAGCAGGTTTAGCTGCTGAATTGATTGCAGGGCACGCAGATCGGGCAAAAGGCCGATGGGTGACAGCTGAGGCTGCTGCTGAGCTCTCCCTCCAGTCTACCGTCCCTACTCAGCAGAGTCCAGAGCTGCCCCTCGGCTTTCAGCCCTGCTGTCCTGTGAGTTTTCTCAACATGTAAGTGAGACGAGAAAGGACTGAGCATGCCAGCACCAGGGTCGTGTGTTCAACTTTAGTATGAAAGCTGTACAAACAGTTAAAATCACACAGAACCAAAGTGAGAAGACGAGGACTCCTCTGGGCCAAGTGTGGGGAAAGGAGACCCACCTGACACTTTTTCCCATCCCAGGAGGTCCCAGGGACCCAGCTTGTTTCCACATTGGGGGAGCCCCCTGCAGAGCCATGGTGTCCTGACCAAGGGGACGTGTGACCCCAGGTGCAGGGTCTGGGGAGGTGAGGTCACCCTGGGACTGTGGACATGTGACCCAGGTGGAGGGGTCTGGGGAGGTGGGTCACCCTGGTGAGTGTGGATGTGTGGCCCCAGGTATAGGGTGCGGGGACTGTGTGGGTCTCACCATACCTGCATGGGTCAGGATCACATGGATGGGGAGACCGCATATGCGCTCTTTGCCTGCAGTGTGTCCTGTCCCCTTTGAGATTTCCAACCTCTGCATTAAGGGTGTTGTCCTGATTAACCTGTGGTTCCTTTTCTTCTCTTCATCTTGTCACAAACATATGAGGTCAAGAATGTTCGAGTGGGTTGCTGCTCTGTGTTCCGGTGAGTGACAACACTTGGTGGTATCGTATTAATACTATAGCATATCATATGTCTAATCTATGGGGGTCACCACTGCCTGGGTCCCCCTGGACAGAGGTCAGGTGAGCACAGACTAGCCCCCCCTAAGAATGGTCTCCCACGTGCTCTGTGAGGGTACCGTGATGGCCCCTAAGGTAGGGGACTGTGTCTGGGCCTCCGACATTTGTGATGAAGGGGAGTCGAAATGGAATCTCAATTAACAAGACATTATTTTAAGAATTTATTTTAAGTGAAATAAAACACACGTCACATACCCTTTACCATCATCACCATTTTAAGTGCACGTTTCTGAGGCATCAGATAGATTCACTTTCTCGTGGAGCCATCACCACCATCACTAGAACTTTTCGTCCTGCAAAACCAAAATTCCACAACCATGAAAGTCTCATTCCCCATTCCCTCCCACTGCCCCTGTCACCGATAGACACTTCAGTCCCTGAGTTGTCGACTCCAGGGCACCCACTGGAGTGGAATCCTGCAGTGTTTGCTGACGGGTCATTTTGGAAGAGCTGACTTTCAGTCTGAAGCGCTGCCTGTTCGCATCTGAAGAATCTGCATTTAAGGAGAGGGTGTATGAGGAAGGGGGTGTATGCGGGACAAAGGTGTCCGGGGTGCAGGTGAGCCAGGACCTGACCAGCTGCCTTTTGGGTCCTCTGGTCCCATCTCTTGGTCTGTGCCTCATCTGCATCGTCACTGTCCCCGCTGGCACCGCTGGGGTGTTGTTGTCTGAATGAGAGTCCCCTGGTGCCCCTGTTCTCCTCCCCTCCTCCTGCTGGTTGCGGAGGGAACTGCTTGCTGTGTGGTCTCTACTCCAGAGGCATGAAGGACCCTGTAGCATGGACCTGCAGAGTGTGAGGTGTGGTCCCAAGAGCATGGGGCCCACATAGGACACGACATCGGGCCGTGACAAGTGCTAGGGCTGCCTCATCACTGACAGGGAATGTTGCCCAGATCCTGCTCCAGAGGGCGTGGTGGGTGGCCTGGGACCCTAGAGGCCCCATTCCTATACTGGAGCTTGGAGAGTGCATCCCCATGGGCTGCAGATTCACCCCATATCTAAGACATATCCCTCTGTCCTGTCTTTGAACTCAGGAAAACGAGCTCTCTTGTCCACAACATAGGCCTGGTCCTGTTGATATTAGGATTCTTTAAGTTAGGCGTCCTGGGATAGCAGTTTCTTTTAGGCCTGAGAAGGAACAACTCCGGAGTGTACAACAATTTCAGATGAAACTAATATTCAATGACTATCCCTAACTACTCGGTTGTTGACTTCTATTAGTCATTATTCTCCTGGTTTTAGCTCTGATGTGGGGATTACAGAGGAGTCAACATTTAAATCTTCGTAATCTGTGTATTTGTAGCTTCAGTATCGTTACTGACCCATAGTTTTTATGGTTTGGGAAGAGTTATTGATTTCATGTATCATGTAAAGGATACACAATGATGATAGGGCATTTAAGATTACAATAATAGCTAGTAAATTGTTCACAATTTCTCTACCTGTGCATCTATTGTATGCATATGAGTTTAGATGTCAATATTAGTGAAATGATATAGAGGACTAGAGAACTTATTTTAAAAATCACTATTAATGTGTGAGGAAGAAAATGTAAAAGTTCTTCCATAATCGGTGATGTTGTATCTTGAGAGCCTAGATGAAATTGATATGCCTTAGTCATATACAGGATTTTAGCCTATCATTTAACTTTGACAAAGCTACATCACTTTTTACTTTTATCTCATTTATTGAGGAAGACATAATTGTTATGGTGTTGGCTTGAAACTGGTTGAAAAGGACTTGAGTCCTTCCTTATTTTACATTTACATAGGTAGGATCTTGAAACGTAGGATATGGTGGAGGACATCCGTGTAACCATTCTAGGTTAGGAGTAGCAATTCCCACTGCTAAGACTTCTTGTTTAGACACAAATGCTTTTCAAAGTATGAAGATTATTAGCATTACTGCTGCTACTGAGATGAATGAGCCTAAAGACAAAATATTTCATGTTGTGTGTGCCTCAGGGTACTCAGACTAACGTAGTGACATCCCTGAGAGGCCACGAAAGTGCTGCAGGAAGTCATATTTACTACTACAAATATACTTGTGAGGTGAATTTTTGCTCATGCTGAGTTAACTGTATAACCTAAGAATAGTGGGAATCAGTGTAGAAAGCCTCCTATAATAGTGAAGACTGCTCCCATGGACATTAGGTCATGGAAGTGTGCTACTACATAGTATGTATCCTGGAGGACAATGTCTGGGGATGAGTTGGCTAAGATGATTCCTGTCAAACCACCTACTGTAAAAAGAAAAACTAAAGCCTAAAACTCATAATATAGTAGGAGGTCATATAGTATTACCTCCGTGAACAGTTGCTAACCAGGGACTTCCCTGGTGACGCAGTGGTTAAGAATTCGTCTGCCAATGCAGGGGACACGGGTTCGAGCCCTTGTCTGGGAAGATTCCACATGCCGCGGAGCAAAAAGCCCGTGTGCCACAACTACTGAGCCTGCCCTCTAGAGCCCGCAAGCCACAACTACTGAAGCCCACGCGCCTAGAGGCCGTGCTCTGCAACAAGAGAAGCCACTGCAATGAAAGGGCCGCACACCGCAACGAAGAGTAGCTGCCGCTCACCGCAACCAGAGAAAGCCCATGCGCAGCAACCAAGACCCAACTCAGCCAAAAAAAAAAAAGAAAAGAAAAGAAAAAGAAAAATTAAATAAAGAGTTGCTAATCAGCTAGATACTTTTACTCCTGTAGGGATAGAAGTAATTACGGTAGCTGATGCAAAGTATGCTCCTGAGTCCACAGCTATCCCTATGGTAAACATATGATGGGCCCACAAGAGAACTCCTAAAAAACCAGTGGACATGACTCATACTATTCCCAGATAGCTGAAAGGCAATTTTTGTCCTAAATAGTAGGTAATGCTATGTGAGTTTATAACAAACCCTGTTAGGCCATGAATACAGACTTCAGGGTGAGCAAAGTATCAAAAGAGGTGTTGGTATAGGATTCGGTCTCCTCCTGCAGGGTCAAAGAAAGTAGTGTTTAGATTTCTATCTCTTAACAGCATGGCAATTCTGGCTGCTTGGACTGAGATTGGTAATTATAGTAATATGGCTATAGTTGGGGAAGATTAAACAAATAATGGTGTTTGGTATTGGGATATGACTGCTGGTTTTGTATTAAAGACAATAGTAATAAAAGTAATAATACCAAGAATTGAGGAGACACCTGCTAAATGTAAGGAGAAAACAGTTAGGTCGCCAGAGGCTCCTGCATGGGCCAGATTGCAGGCTAGAGCTGAATACACCGTCCCACTGGTACCAGAACCAGCTTCTACTATTGGTGATATGAGTAGGAGTAAGAATGATGGGGGAAGTAGTCAAAAGTTTATATGATTTATTGGGGGAAATGCTACTTCAGTTGTCCGAGTTATTAATGGCCCAAGTCAGTTTTCAAAGCCTGCAATCATAACGGGTACAGCTATAAAGAAAATTATTACAAGTGCAGGGACTGTTATGACAACCTTACAGATTTGGGCATCTCCAAGTAGCGGTCCAGGTCAGCATAGCTCAGCCTGGATTAATATAATTAAGGTGCTGCCTGCTACTCCAGCTCAAGCACCAAATAGTAAATATAAAATGCCGATATCTTTGTGATTTGTTGAAAATAATCAGCAGTGTATGAACAGAGGTAAAATGACTGAGTTAGAATTAGACTGTAAATCTAAAGACAGAGATTGAGCCCTCTTTCTGGCAAACCCTGTGGTGAATCAACAAATTGAATTGTAACTTCAGAGAAGCAGCTTCAATTCTGCCAGTGATTATCCTGCCTTTTTTTTTTTTTTCTTTTTTTCTTTCTCAAATGAAGGAGAAGTAGACTGAAGTCAGTTGACTAGAGGATTTGCCTGTTAACTAAAGTTTCCTGGGGTTAAAACTCATCAATCTCGTAAAGATTTGGCTTCAATACAGTGTTTGCTTTACATTCAATTGATGTAGAATAAAGTCTTGCAATCCTTATTTTTAGGAATTAAGTAAATTTCACTTGTTTAGGGTTTTGAAAGCTCTTGGTCTGAACTAACCTAAATTCCTAGTCCAGCACCGATAGAATGGGTGTTGTGTGTAGTAACCGTGTGGGTATTATGATTGGTAATGATAGGAAGGTTATTTCTTTGTATGTTCAAATTGCTTTGTGTTTGTGTTGTTTAATGAAGGGAATATAGTTAGTGATGTGGAGTATGTTAGCTGCAAGTAGAAATATATGCTGAGGACTGCTATGATGGCTATTAGTGTTGGTAGAATGATGTTGTCGTTTTTGTTATCTCTTGGATAATTATTCATTTGGGTAGAAAGCCTGATAGTGATGGGCGATGTCCTAATGATACTATAATGGTGAGGAAAATGATTGTGATGGGAGGTGTTTTATCTCATGTGTGTGATAATGATACTCTTGTAGTACATGATCTGGGCATAAATAAGAAGAAGACAGTGTTGTTATGATATAAATTAGTATGGTTAGGATTGTTATAATCTGAATATACATTATAATAGCTGTTATTCATCCTATATGGGCAATTGATGAGGAGGGTGTAATATTTTCCAGGTGAGTATGGCGAAGTCTGCCTCAGCCTCCAGCTATGATTTATAATATCACTATGATTAATAGTATATTTAGGTTGATGGAAGGTGACCTGTGGTATAAAACTGATAGGGGTGCAATTTTGTCATGTTGATAGCATCAGGTCTGCTGTTCATGGGATGCCTCGTGTGACTTCAGGCACTCAGAAGTGAAATGGGGAAAGTCCTACTTTTGTGACAAGGGCGATTGTCATGAGGGTGGATGCTGCTGGATTAAAGATTCTTGTTATTCATTGTGCTCTTTGACCAGAGTATATTAGATTAATGATAATAGCCATTATAAGTAGTATTGATGTGGTGGACTGTTTTAGGAAATATTTGTTGGATGCTTCTGTAGCTTATGGGTTCATGTTTTTTATTAGAATGGGGATACCATTAACCAGTGTGAGCTTGTTATACAATTATATTTCCTGAGAAAATGGTCAGTAGAATGATGGTAAAAACAATGAGAGTTTATTAGCACAGGAAGGATATACAAAAATATTTTTGGGGTATGGGCCTGTAGCTTACTTAGAGAACTTTACTATATAGCATGTGGTGTAATGTGGTAGGTAGCATGGAGAATGTAAAATTATTAGGAAGAATTCAATTCTAGGAATCAGAGCATTGAAACCTCTATGATTTACTCTATCAAAGTAACTCTTTTGTCAGACATATTTCTTAAATTTGTGGTGGGTTGCCTGGTATGATGACAAGTAGTGAAAACTCTCATATACATAAGATTAATGTTAGTCGTAAAAACACTTTTCATAAGAGATGTATGCGTTGATCATATCAAAATTGTAGGTAGGAGGCTCAAATTCATAGAAAGGAGATTGTTAGATGAGTTTTAATGATGACTTGGGCTGTATATAATTCTGGCACCTAGGGATTGTCGAATGCTCCTAAAAATAGATTGCTGTGGAAATTTTATTATAGGGACATTGACATATTCTCTAGGAGGGACGGGGTGAATGGGCCTGCTACATTTTCTACATTGAAGACATATACAGGTTTTGATGCTACTTCCGTGAAATCAAGTGGGGCTTCGTTGGATTTCGGCTACTGCGGAGATAATCAAATTCTGGGTAGGGGTCAGGAGAAAATTAGTCATAGGTGTTCTTGTGTAATAATTACTGTTGAAAGTGTAAATGATCCATTTATCAGTAAGACTGAGAATAGAATAACTGCTACATTACTTCATATGAGATGATTGTGCTATTGCTCCTAGAGCTCCAGTGAGTGAGTATTTTGAATGTGAAGTTCATCCAGATCTGAGGATGGAGTAAATGGCTAGGTGTGATATGGCTAATAGAAATAATATGCCTACATTTATATTAATTAGTGGATAAGATATGGGAAGAGGAATTCATGTTGTGAGAGCCAGGGTTAAGGCTAGCATTGGGGTTAAGGCTAGCAAGAGAAGCCACCGCAATGAGAAGCCCGCGCACCGCAACAAAGAGTAGCCCCCGCTTGCCGCAACTAGGCAAAGCCTGCGCATAGCAACGAAGACCCAACGCAGCCAAAAACAAATTAATTAATTAATTAGTTAACTATTTTAAACAAAAGTACTATATCCTTCTGTACAGCTTCTCTGGGAAGAACAGAGAGATGGCGTAGGAGAGTGAGAAAGACCAATATTTAGTGCACATCTCTCATGCAGCTGCTCTGCTGGCTCAGATAGATTTATCCCCACTTTACAAAGGAGGAAATAATCTCAGAGAGGTTTAGTAATTTTCCCAAAGCCAAACAGCTATGGAGTGGCAGAACCAAGATCTGAACCAAGTCTGTTACCTTCAAAGCCTAAGTCCTCATCACAACAAAACTCAATTAATATTTACATTTATCGAATTACATTGCAACCTGGGGAGTTCTTGGCACAATCCTGAATAAGAGTGAGAAAGAAAGAAATAGCATTGTTCCTACAGTCAACCCAAATTTTTGGAGCAGCTGCTAGATGCCTGGCCCTTTTTGGGGCTCAGCAGTGATCAAGACAGGAAGAGTCCTGCTTTCATGAACCACGTAGTGGGGAGGAGAGACGGGTGCAACTTGGGTGAGGGATTTCACCTTGCTGGACCTCTGTTTTGTCATCTGGAAAATGGGATGGGTGTTCCTCATTTTCTGGGATTGTCCAGCCCTCACATTCTCTGATTCCATAAGAAGCATTTGTTTTCCTGTTTCTTTAAAATTCATTCAGGCCGTGAGCTGTGATGAATGTTGTTAGCTGCTCCCCAAATCACTCTATTCCCACCCTTTTCCTGTGATCAGGTCTTTCCCGAAACATGACTCACAGTCAGTCAAGTCACAGAACCTAAGGGGCACCCAGCAGAAAAATTCCAACCCTTGCTTCCCAGGAGCTCTGCGGTCTACCTGCCAGGTAAACTTAACTCACCTGGCACAAGGTGGCCATCCCTGGTTTCACATCAACATGATCTCAGGCACAAACCTCCTTGTTTTTCCATTTTGTCTTTAAGTTACTTGTTGAAACAACTGCACAAATATGACACAGATATAAAATCAGTCATCTTCTGCCCCCAGTGCCTACTAATAAATGATTTTCTGCCACTTTAATGATAAAGATAGAACATTTCAACATTCTGCTACCCTTATTATTTGTCATTTTTTTGATATTTCTATTGACTACATCTTTCAATATTTTAACAATGGAACATTTATTTAGGGTGTTCCAGACCCAGCCTTTAGTGGTAAAGGTTTCGTTGTTATATTTCTATTATGTTTCCTTTCAAAATCATTATCCTATTTAAATGGATTAAGTCAATTCTATAGGCATTTATCTTATGATATTGATGAAATTGATACATAGAGGGCAGTAGTACAAGTTGATTGGACTTGAGAACCTCTATTAGCACAGTTAAGTATAAATATGATCTATATGTAAACCAAAGTACAGGCCGAGTGAGATTCTCTGACTTTTTTCCACTGTCTGCCCCTCAAGCCTGTGAGAAATGGAATAGTTCTTGCCCTATCAGTAAACAAAGGATGTCACAGTCTTCAGCACTTGCAGCCCTCCAATGTGAGCCGGCGGGCCCTGAGGCACTCAGGATATGCAAATACAGAATGCAGGCCCCAGAGAGCTGAGGTGCATATCAAAGGAAGGAATTCAGTGAGCCCAGGCAAAGAAAAGCGCCGCATTCCTGACCTTGGGAGAGCTGGTTTTCCTTAGTTAACAATCACCTTTGGATGTTCCCCATTACCTGCGCCAGTTCCCTGCCCTGTCCCCTCCCCCCGGTACTTTAACTCAGGAAGGAAGGAGCGCAGAGGGACTCGGCTGAATAAGGGGCCTGCGCGCCTCGGGAGGAGTTTTCAGCCGCTTTCCCCGCAGTCGGGAAGAGGGGCGCTGACGCTGCAGCCGGACCCTGCGCCTCCCTTGCCCCGTTTCCCCTCAGGACGCTCAGGCCGACCCCCTCCTCACGCCCACCAGGTCTCGCGAGCCAGGACGAGGGCAGGGGCGAGAGGACGGACCAAAGTTCCCGGGAACCAGACGCTGGAGGCCGCTCTTTCTGCACAGCAGCGGCGGGTGGCAGCGAACCCCTGCCCCTCAGAAGCTGGTCTTGTGCTGCCGCCCGGGCACCGGACCAGGCGGAGGGTCGTCGCCCACTTACCCAGCCCGCCGTCCCCGCGACTGTCATGGCTTCGGCCGCCGGGGCACCTCCAGAGCCGGCAGCCTCAGTGAGGTCGCCCTGCCCTCGGGCTCCGGGGCAGTTCCGTGAAGGCGGAGGGAAGAGACCCCGCCTGAGCCGGGAGTTCCAGCTCTGAGGAAACGCGGGCTCTGTTCAGCGCGCAGTGGGTGGGACCGCTCTGCCCCAAGGCCTTCCGGGAGGGAGCGGGGCGGCGGGGGAGGGAGCCGCCAGGAGCGCAGGGCCCCGTCGGGGGTCCTGGAGGGGCGGCCCGGCCTGGGGGCCACGCCCATTGTGGCCGCAGCCCAGGCCTTTTTCCTGGAATCCTACACAAAAAAACTAGAAAGATACACAGTCTATAGTAAATACTCACAAATGATTGTTGCTGCTGTGCTCACTTTTCTATTAAAGGTTTAAAATCCATAAAACACTTTAAGTTCAAAATTAAATGAGAATTTTTACCTTTCTAATTATGTCTCTGATATTCACAGTTGTGGTTAATGAATCAGAGACTGTGGCATCACTAGTTAAAAATCAGCTTGTTAAAAAAATAGAACTCATGCCCACCGGACCTACTGAATCACAATCTGCACTTTTACAATCTCCCCAGTGTACTCGTGTACCCATGAATAGTTGAAAGGTACATTTCTACCTCGACAGGTCTTTTCTCTATGAGAAATACACACATTTTATCCAGTTTGATATAAATAAAACACTCAAAAATGCATATGCCTGTGTTGAAACCATCATTTTATCATTTCTTTTCCAGACAAGTATAGTCTCTATACTGGTTTTGTGGATCACATGCCATACTCTTTTCTTGTAGTTAGAAATAAGGTAGAGAAAGTTACTTTGTAAAAAAAAAATTATATATATATATATATATATATATATATATATATATATATATATGTATGTATTAGTGGATAATTAAAGAGACTCTTCTAAATTAAAACCTTCTCTTAACTTGCTGTTTTCTTCTTGGGTCATATTATGAACACTTCCCGTGGCCACATGGCATGTGTACGTTTAATTTCAGGGACTGCTGACATTCCAGGATGTGGCCATAGATTTCTGTCAAGAGGAGTGAGAATGCCTGGACCAAGATCAATGGGAATTTTACAGGGATGTGATGTTAGAGAAGTATAGGAACCTGCTCTCCTTGGGTGAGGATACCTTCCTTCCAGAATTCCTTATCCAACCACAGGGTTTGGAGTGCTTCATTTGTAGAATATCTCCTGGAATCTTCTGCTTCCTACAATAGGGTTTCAGATTGCAACGTTTCAGGAAAGATTGGGAGTTTGTGGGTATAATTTTTCTTATTCTTTTAAAATTGCAGCCTCCCTTTTAATATACTTTGTAACTGCTTGGGATGTGTCTATATGAACTGTGTACTATATGCTTCTGTTATAGTCCTTACAATATTTTATTGCCTTATTTTCTCTAACAATTTTCCATGGATTCTTTGGGCTTAAGGTATATTAAAAGGGAGACTGCGAATCTGGGACTTCCCTGGTGATGCAGTGATTAAGAATTCGCCTGCCAATGCAGGGGACCCGGTTCGATCCCCGGTCCGGGAAGATCTCACGTGCCACGGAACAACTAAGCCATTGGGCCACAACTACTGAGTCTGCACGCCACAACTACTGAAGCAGGTGTGTCTTGAGCCCATGCGCCATTTATTTTTGGGAGAATAAAACCACTTCTGAGTGATTAAAATTTAGGCCAGCTAGTCAAAATGCTTTATCACCTGTTCTTCTAAAACACTGGTCAATGGAACAAGTTTTCCTAGGGATAACAGTGTAATTGTATTCTGGAGTTCATATGGGCAATATGGTTTATGACCTTGATGCTGGATCACGACATTTCAACGGTATAACTGCTATTAATTGTCTGTTTGTTCAACGATTAAAGTCTCACGTGATCTGAGTTCAGACTGGAGTCATCCTGGTTGGTTTCTGTCTATTGCAGATTTCTTCCAGTATGAAAGGACAAGAGCAATACGGCTTCCTTTACAAAATGTCTTCAAACTAAATGATGATATAATCTACATTCAATTAATTTATACATACCCTACTGTAGAACAGGGTTCGTTACGCTGGCAGAGCCCGGTAATTATGTAAAACTGAAACTTTTTCTGCACTGGTTCAAGTCCTCTTCCTAAGAATATGTTTATAATCAACATTCTTTCACAAATTACCCAATTTAATTCACCATAGCATTCCTCATATTAACCAAATGGAAAATCCTAGGCTATATACAAATCCAGAAAGGGCCAAAAATCATCAGCCCCCATGGATGATTACAACCCATTGCTGAGGCATTCCAATTACTTATTAAAGAACCACTATGTCCATCAACATCATCAATTTATATATTATTGCCCCAATGCTAGCCATAACCCTGCCTCTCACAACATGAATTCCTCTTCCCATATCTTATCCACTAATTAGTATAAATGTAGGCATATTATTTCTATTAGCCATATCACACCTAGCCATTTATTCCATCCTCATATCTGGATGAACTTCACATTCAAAATACTCACTCACTGGAGCTCCAGGAACAATAGCACAGAGGATCATCTCATATGAAGTAATGTAGCAGTTATTCTATTCTCAGTCTTACTGGTAAATGGATCATTTACACTTTCAACAGTAATTACTACACAAGAACACCTATGACTAATTTTCTCCTGACCCCTACCCAGAATTTGATTATCTCCGCAGTAGCAGAAATCCAGTGAAGCCCCACTTGATTTAACAGAAGTAGAATCAAAACCTGTACATGTCTTCAATGTAGAAAATGTAGCAGGCCCATTCACCGCGTCCTTCCTAGAGAATATGTCAATTTCCCTATAATAAACGTTTCCACAGCAATCTATTTTTAGGAGCATTCGACAATCCCTAGGTGCCAGAATTATAGATTCTTTCATCTTGTAAATATAGTTTTCTTTAAAAAATAATTTTTATAGTTTTACTACCTTTAAACAAAATGTACTCCATTGCTGTGGAATATTCCTTCATAGGAGCGTGCATGGTTCATTTCTGCATCCGTCTGTGATGGCCTTCAGGTTCCTTCAGGTTTGGCTCCTGTGGCTGCCAGTCCATGTCCGTGTGTCCTGGTGCAGGGCTGGTGGGTTTGTGTTCAACTGGGAGGAGCACTGTGGGTCTCTGTGCACGGACTTCGCTATCTGAGGCCCGATTGCTTCAGAAGTGGTTGCATCCCCCCGTTGCGTACCAGGCTTTCCATTGCTCCACATCCTGCTGATATTTGATACTATGTCTTTCATGTCTGCCATTCTGGTAGGTGTATGCACAGTATTTTTCTTATGGCTTTAATCCCTCTGTTGTTAGTGAAGTTGTGCATCTTGTGGTATTCATGGACTATTTCCTGTTGTTTTTGGAAAAGTTTTAAAAATTGTGGTCTGGTACACATAACATAAAATGTACTATCTTAACCATTTTTAAGTGCACATTTCAGGGTCAGGAAATAATTCACACTGTTGTGCAAACCTGACCACCATCATCCTCCAGAACTTTTTCATCTTGCAAAATTGAAACAGTCCCCATTAAACACTCACTCCCCATTGTCCCTCCCTCAGCCTCTGGCCCTCAACATCCTACTTTATGTCTCTATATTTCCGACTGCTCTAGGGGCCTTGTATGAGTGGATCAAGCACTGTTTGTTTTTTTGTGTCTAGCTTACATCACTGAGCATAATGCCCTCAAGGTTCATCCCTGCTGCATCCTGTGTCAGAATTGACTTCCTTTTTAGGCTGAATAGCATTCCCTTGTATTGATGGACCGTGTTTTTCTTCTCCATTCTTCCCTTAGTGGACACATGTAATATCTACATTCATTTCTGCTGTCATAATATTTGTGGAATAAAATCAGAAAGTCCTATGAATCAAAAGTCATTTGCCATTAACTTTTTTCTTAAACTTTTTTGTTGTGGAAAACATCAAGGCTAAGAAAAGGGAAAAATACATGTCAGCTTCACTTGTGTTCAGGAATTAATGCTTTACGGATTCACTTTATTCCCTGTGTGTGTGCTATGCGTGTGCATGTGCCTGTTTGCATAAATATGCTGTGCATGTGGATAGGTATGTGAACTTGCACACATTAGTGTGTGCATGGGCATATGGGTGCATGTGTGTTCACATGCTAGTGTGTGAATATATTTGTGCTGTGCACGTGCATATGTTTGTGTGTGTGCTGTGCCTGCCTGTGCGCACACCTGTGTGTTTGCTGGAACCACTTGCAAGTTGGCTGCAGACTGAATTGTGCCCCAGATATATCCGCACGCAGCTGCTCTAACAATCCTGCGTAGCCACGTAAAGGTCACAGATCTCAGGGATTTAAATGGAGGGAGCAGGATATCCTGACACAGAGTTTGTCTTCCAATGACTGTCACTGTCTCAGTAACATCCTTCACACCTTCTTTAAGCCGCATTCAGGGTCCAGTTTAGACTCCCATTACATTCAGTCACCTGTCCCAGGTCCCCTAAAGCAACAATGTCACCGTTGGAGAGCCCGGCCAAGGCTGGGGGTGCCCCTCCTGTTGGCCTGGCCTCCAGGCCCTGCCCTTGGCTCCTGTTTCCTCATATCTCAGCCAGGCCCCGACTTGGATCGGGCCGCCACCTCTTTCCTCACAGGGTCCCATCACCCAGTCAAGGGGGTTCATTCTCCCCCTAAACACAGCATCAGGAGTTGGGGGCTGACAGTCCACACTGGGTCTCCTTCATGTGAGACCCTGTGCTGTTGAAAGAGCAGGCACCCTGCCCTCGGGGGTGGGGGACTGGGGGGCGACATGCGGCCCACGATGGGCAGGCGGGTCTCCGGGTGGGGCGAGCCAGTGTGCAAGGAGTTCCGCGGTGGGTTCTCCTCTCCAACGGCTTCTGTGCCCCTACCTCTCCCCGTGCCTCCCCTCGAAGACAGCGCGGTGCCCGGGTTGGGAACCATGGGAGCCGTCAGCCACCGCCCCCTCTACACACACACACACACGCACACGCACACGCACACGCACACGCTGCAGGGAAGCAGGACCTGAGTGCAGGGCTCTCAGCGGCCCTGAGCGCCCCGCCCGGAATCGGCCAGCCGAATGGACAGACCGGATCTCCCGGCCCGGACCATGCAGGACTCTCCTGACCTGGCTTGCAGTGTGGCCACCTCCTTCTGGAAGCCTGGGAGTCTGGAATCAGGCCACTTCTTGTCTGTCCTGGCAGCAGACTGGGCTGCACTCTAAGAAGTTCGTGGCTCGCCCGTGGATCCTGACCATCAGGTGGCCAGAGAAATTGGGAACATTTCTGTTTTACCTGTTGAAATGTTTAATGACAAAGATTTTGTTCAGTTTCCTGACGTGGGTGTCCAAAGATGAGAGACCCATGTGTGTGATCTGTACCCCCTATGAGATCAGCCCTAAGCTAGTTTAAACATGATCAAGTTGTGTCTACATGGTAGATTTAGACCTCTGCATGTCCTGTCTACTGATTATGTTTAGAGCTGACCATGTGTTGTCTATAATAAGAAGATTTAGACCTGACCATGTTCTGTGTACGCTAGGACTATGGGGACCTGGGTAGAGACCCGGCCTGGCCTCAGTACTGGGAAGCTCCTTGCCTGCATCTGAATGTCAGTGCTTAGATGTCTAGGGTCTGGAGATGAGGTGGGCTTGTCTACATAACAGCCTCTCTTCTGAGTGTGGTGACCTGGTCCTCCCAAGGGTCAGTGCTATGGTCGGGGCCTTAGTCTTAATCCCTGCCAAGGTTCACCTTCCCTGGGGCTCATGGAGAATCCTCAGGAGGACTACCTGGCAATAATTCCAATTTACCAGCACGTGCATGGTGCATAGGGAAGCAGGTTTAGCTGCTGAATTGATTGCAGGGCACGCAGATCGGGCAAAAGGCCGATGGGTGACAGCTGAGGCTGCTGCTGAGCTCTCCCTCCAGTCTACCGTCCCTACTCAGCAGAGTCCAGAGCTGCCCCTCGGCTTTCTGCCCTGCTCTCCTGTATGTTTTCTCAGCATGTAAGTGAGACGAGAAAGGACTGAACATGCCAGCACCAGGGTCGTGTGTTCAACTCTAGTATGAAAGCTGTACAAACAGTTAAAATCACACAGAACCAAAGTGAGGACAGGAGGACTCCTCTGGGCCAAGTGTGGGGAAAGGAGACCCACCTGACACTTTTTCCCATCCCAGGAGGTCCCAGGGACCCAGCTTGTTTCCACATTGGGGGAGCCCCCTGCAGAGCCATGGTGTCCTGACCAAGGGGACGTGTGACCCCAGGTGCAGGGTCTGGGGAGGTGAGGTCACCCTGGGACTGTGGACATGTGACCCAGGTGGAGGGGTCTGGGGAGGTGGGTCACCCTGGTGAGTGTGGATGTGTGGCCCCAGGTATAGGGTGCGGGGACTGTGTGGGTCTCACCATACCTGCATGGGTCAGGATCACATGGATAGGGAGACCGCATATGCGCTCTTTGCCTGCAGTGTGTCCTGTCCCCTTTGAGATTTCCAACCTCTGCATTAAGGGTGTTGTCCTGATTAACCTGTGGTTCCTTTTCTTCTCTTCATCTTGTCACAAACATATGAGGTCAAGAATGTTCGAGTGGGTTGCTGCTCTGTGTTCCGGTGAGTGACAACACTTGGTGGTATCGTATTAATACTATAGCATATCATATGTCTAATCTATGGGGGTCACCACTGCCTGGGTCCCCCTGGACAGAGGTCAGGTGAGCACAGACTAGCCCCCCCTAAGAATGGTCTCCCACGTGCTCTGTGAGGGTACCGTGATGGCCCCTAAGGTAGGGGACTGTGTCTGGGCCTCCGACATTTGTGATGAAGGGGAGTCGAAATGGAATCTCAATTAACAAGACATTATTTTAAGAATTTATTTTAAGTGAAATAAAACACACGCCACATACCCTTTACCATCATCACCATTTTAAGTGCACGTTTCTGAGGCATCAGATAGATTCACTTTCTCGTGGAGCCATCACCACCATCACTAGAACTTTTCGTCCTGCAAAACCAAAATTCCACAACCATGAAAGTCTCATTCCCCATTCCCTCCCACTGCCCCTGGCACCGATAGCCACTTCAGTCCCTGAGTTGTCGACTCCAGGGCACCCACTGGAGTGGAATCCTGCAGTGTTTGCTGACGGGTCATTTTGGAAGAGCTGACTTTCAGTCTGAAGCGCTGCCTGTTCGCATCTGAAGAATCTGCATTTAAGGAGAGGGTGTATGAGGAAGGGGGTGTATGCGGGACAAAGGTGTCCGGGGTGCAGGTGAGCCAGGACCTGACCAGCTGCCTTTTGGGTCCTCTGGTCCCATCTCTTGGTCTGTGCCTCATCTGCATCATCACTGTCCCCGCTGGCACCGCTGGGGTGTTGTTGTCTGAATGAGAGTCCCCTGGTGCCCCTGTTCTCCTCCCCTCCTCCTGCTGGTTGCGGAGGGAACTGCTTGCTGTGTGGTCTCTACTCCTGAGGCATGAAGGACCCTGTAGCATGGACCTGCAGAGTGTGAGGTGTGGTCCCAAGAGCATGGGGCCCACATAGGACACGACATCGGGCCGTGACAAGTGCTAGGGCTGCCTCATCACTGACAGGGAATGTTGCCCAGATCCTGCTCCAGAGGGCGTGGTGGGTGGCCTGGGACCCTAGAGGCCCCATTCCTATACTGGAGCTTGGAGAGTGCATCCCCATGGGCTGCAGATTCACCCCATATCTAAGACATATCCCTCTGTCCTGTCTTTGAACTCAGGAAAACGAGCTCTCTTGTCCACAACATAGGCCTGGTCCTGTTGATATTAGGATTCTTTAAGTTAGGCGTCCTGGGATAGCAGTTTCTTTTAGGCCTGAGAAGGAACAACTCCGGAGTGTACAACAATTTCAGATGAAACTAATATTCAATGACTATCCCTAACTACTCGGTTGTTGACTTCTATTAGTCATTATTCTCCTGGTTTTAGCTCTGATGTGGGGATTACAGAGGAGTCAACATTTAAATCTTCGTAATCTGTGTATTTGTAGCTTCAGTATCGTTACTGACCCATAGTTTTTATGGTTTGGGAAGAGTTATTGATTTCATGTATCATGTAAAGGATACACAATGATGATAGGGCATTTAAGATTACAATAATAGCTAGTAAATTGTTCACAATTTCTCTACCTGTGCATCTATTGTATGCATATGAGTTTAGCTGTCAATATTAGTGAAATGATATAGAGGACTAGAGAACTTATTTTAAAAATCACTATTAATGTGTGATGAAGAAAATGTAAAAGTTCTTCCATAATCGGTGATGTTGTATCTTGAGAGCCTAGATGAAATTGATATGCCTTAGTCATATACAGGATTTTAGCCTATCATTTAACTTTGACAAAGCTACATCACTTTTTACTTTTATCTCATTTATTGAGGAAGACATAATTGTTATGGTGTTGGCTTGAAACTGGTTGAAAAGGACTTGAGTCCTTCCTTATTTTACATTTACATAGGTAGGATCTTGAAACGTAGGATATGGTGGAGGACATCCGTGTAACCATTCTAGGTTAGGAGTAGCAATTCCCACTGCTAAGACTTCTTGTTTAGACACAAATGCTTTTCAAAGTATGAAGATTATTAGCATTACTGCTGCTACTGAGATGAATGAGCCTAAAGACAAAATATTTCATGTTGTGTGTGCCTCAGGGTACTCAGACTAACGTAGTGACATCCCTGAGAGGCCACGAAAGTGCTGCAGGAAGTCATATTTACTACTACAAATATACTTGTGAGGTGAATTTTTGCTCATGCTGAGTTAACTGTATAACCTAAGAATAGTGGGAATCAGTGTAGAAAGCCTCCTATAATAGTGAAGACTGCTCCCATGGACATTAGGTCATGGAAGTGTGCTACTACATAGTATGTATCCTGGAGGACAATGTCTGGGGATGAGTTGGCTAAGATGATTCCTGTCAAACCACCTACTGTAAAAAGAAAAACTAAAGCCTAAAACTCATAATATAGTAGGAGGTCATATAGTATTACCTCCGTGAACAGTTGCTAACCAGGGACTTCCCTGGTGACGCAGTGGTTAAGAATTCGTCTGCCAATGCAGGGGACACGGGTTCGAGCCCTTGTCTGGGAAGATTCCACATGCCGCGGAGCAAAAAGCCCGTGTGCCACAACTACTGAGCCTGCCCTCTAGAGCCCGCAAGCCACAACTACTGAAGCCCACGCGCCTAGAGGCCGTGCTCTGCAACAAGAGAAGCCACTGCAATGAAAGGGCCGCACACCGCAACGAAGAGTAGCTGCCGCTCACCGCAACCAGAGAAAGCCCATGCGCAGCAACCAAGACCCAACTCAGCCAAAAAAAAAAAAGAAAAGAAAAGAAAAAGAAAAATTAAATAAAGAGTTGCTAATCAGCTAGATACTTTTACTCCTGTAGGGATAGAAGTAATTACGGTAGCTGATGCAAAGTATGCTCCTGAGTCCACAGCTATCCCTATGGTAAACATATGATGGGCCCACAAGAGAACTCCTAAAAAACCAGTGGACATGACTCATACTATTCCCAGATAGCTGAAAGGCAATTTTTGTCCTAAATAGTAGGTAATGCTATGTGAGTTTATAACAAACCCTGTTAGGCCATGAATACAGACTTCAGGGTGAGCAAAGTATCAAAAGAGGTGTTGGTATAGGATTCGGTCTCCTCCTGCAGGGTCAAAGAAAGTAGTGTTTAGATTTCTATCTCTTAACAGCATGGCAATTCTGGCTGCTTGGACTGAGATTGGTAATTATAGTAATATGGCTATAGTTGGGGAAGATTAAACAAATAATGGTGTTTGGTATTGGGATATGACTGCTGGTTTTGTATTAAAGACAATAGTAATAAAAGTAATAATACCAAGAATTGAGGAGACACCTGCTAAATGTAAGGAGAAAACAGTTAGGTCGCCAGAGGCTCCTGCATGGGCCAGATTGCAGGCTAGAGCTGAATACACCGTCCCACTGGTACCAGAACCAGCTTCTACTATTGGTGATATGAGTAGGAGTAAGAATGATGGGGGAAGTAGTCAAAAGTTTATATGATTTATTGGGGGAAATGCTACTTCAGTTGTCCGAGTTATTAATGGCCCAAGTCAGTTTTCAAAGCCTGCAATCATAACGGGTACAGCTATAAAGAAAATTATTACAAGTGCAGGGACTGTTATGACAACCTTACAGATTTGGGCATCTCCAAGTAGCGGTCCAGGTCAGCATAGCTCAGCCTGGATTAATATAATTAAGGTGCTGCCTGCTACTCCAGCTCAAGCACCAAATAGTAAATATAAAATGCCGATATCTTTGTGATTTGTTGAAAATAATCAGCAGTGTATGAACAGAGGTAAAATGACTGAGTTAGAATTAGACTGTAAATCTAAAGACAGAGATTGAGCCCTCTTTCTGGCAAACCCTGTGGTGAATCAACAAATTGAATTGTAACTTCAGAGAAGCAGCTTCAATTCTGCCAGTGATTATCCTGCCTTTTTTTTTTTTTTCCTTTTTTTCTTTCTCAAATGAAGGAGAAGTAGACTGAAGTCAGTTGACTAGAGGATTTGCCTGTTAACTAAAGTTTCCTGGGGTTAAAACTCATCAATCTCGTAAAGATTTGGCTTCAATACAGTGTTTGCTTTACATTCAATTGATGTAGAATAAAGTCTTGCAATCCTTATTTTTAGGAATTAAGTAAATTTCACTTGTTTAGGGTTTTGAAAGCTCTTGGTCTGAACTAACCTAAATTCCTAGTCCAGCACCGATAGAATGGGTGTTGTGTGTAGTAACCGTGTGGGTATTATGATTGGTAATGATAGGAAGGTTATTTCTTTGTATGTTCAAATTGCTTTGTGTTTGTGTTGTTTAATGAAGGGAATATAGTTAGTGATGTGGAGTATGTTAGCTGCAAGTAGAAATATATGCTGAGGACTGCTATGATGGCTATTAGTGTTGGTAGAATGATGTTGTCGTTTTTGTTATCTCTTGGATAATTATTCATTTGGGTAGAAAGCCTGATAGTGATGGGCGATGTCCTAATGATACTATAATGGTGAGGAAAATGATTGTGATGGGAGGTGTTTTATCTCATGTGTGTGATAATGATACTCTTGTAGTACATGATCTGGGCATAAATAAGAAGAAGACAGTGTTGTTATGATATAAATTAGTATGGTTAGGATTGTTATAATCTGAATATACATTATAATAGCTGTTATTCATCCTATATGGGCAATTGATGAGGAGGGTGTAATATTTTCCAGGTGAGTATGGCGAAGTCTGCCTCAGCCTCCAGCTATGATTTATAATATCACTATGATTAATAGTATATTTAGGTTGATGGAAGGTGACCTGTGGTATAAAACTGATAGGGGTGCAATTTTGTCATGTTGATAGCATCAGGTCTGCTGTTCATGGGATGCCTCGTGTGACTTCAGGCACTCAGAAGTGAAATGGGGAAAGTCCTACTTTTGTGACAAGGGCGATTGTCATGAGGGTGGATGCTGCTGGATTAAAGATTCTTGTTATTCATTGTGCTCTTTGACCAGAGTATATTAGATTAATGATAATAGCCATTATAAGTAGTATTGATGTGGTGGACTGTTTTAGGAAATATTTGTTGGATGCTTCTGTAGCTTATGGGTTCATGTTTTTTATTAGAATGGGGATACCATTAACCAGTGTGAGCTTGTTATACAATTATATTTCCTGAGAAAATGGTCAGTAGAATGATGGTAAAAACAATGAGAGTTTATTAGCACAGGAAGGATATACAAAAATATTTTTGGGGTATGGGCCTGTAGCTTACTTAGAGAACTTTACTATATAGCATGTGGTGTAATGTGGTAGGTAGCATGGAGAATGTAAAATTATTAGGAAGAATTCAATTCCAGGAATCAGAGCATTGAAACCTCTAAGATTTACTCTATCAAAGTAACTCTTTTGTCAGACATATTTCTTAAATTTGTGGTGGGTTGCCTGGTATGATGACAAGTAGTGAAAACTCTCATATACATAAGATTAATGTTAGTCGTAAAAACACTTTTCATAAGAGATGTATGCGTTGATCATATCAAAATTGTAGGTAGGAGGCTCAAATTCATAGAAAGGAGATTGTTAGATGAGTTTTAATGATGACTTGGGCTGTATATAATTCTGGCACCTAGGGATTGTCGAATGCTCCTAAAAATAGATTGCTGTGGAAATTTTATTATAGGGACATTGACATATTCTCTAGGAGGGACGGGGTGAATGGGCCTGCTACATTTTCTACATTGAAGACATATACAGGTTTTGATGCTACTTCCGTGAAATCAAGTGGGGCTTCGTTGGATTTCGGCTACTGCGGAGATAATCAAATTCTGGGTAGGGGTCAGGAGAAAATTAGTCATAGGTGTTCTTGTGTAATAATTACTGTTGAAAGTGTAAATGATCCATTTATCAGTAAGACTGAGAATAGAATAACTGCTACATTACTTCATATGAGATGATTGTGCTATTGCTCCTAGAGCTCCAGTGAGTGAGTATTTTGAATGTGAAGTTCATCCAGATCTGAGGATGGAGTAAATGGCTAGGTGTGATATGGCTAATAGAAATAATATGCCTACATTTATATTAATTAGTGGATAAGATATGGGAAGAGGAATTCATGTTGTGAGAGCCAGGGTTAAGGCTAGCATTGGGGTTAAGGCTAGCAAGAGAAGCCACCGCAATGAGAAGCCCGCGCACCGCAACAAAGAGTAGCCCCCGCTTGCCGCAACTAGGCAAAGCCTGCGCATAGCAACGAAGACCCAACGCAGCCAAAAACAAATTAATTAATTAATTAGTTAACTATTTTAAACAAAAGTACTATATCCTTCTGTACAGCTTCTCTGGGAAGAACAGAGAGATGGCGTAGGAGAGTGAGAAAGACCAATATTTAGTGCACATCTCTCATGCAGCTGCTCTGCTGGCTCAGATAGATTTATCCCCACTTTACAAAGGAGGAAATAATCTCAGAGAGGTTTAGTAATTTTCCCAAAGCCAAACAGCTATGGAGTGGCAGAACCAAGATCTGAACCAAGTCTGTTACCTTCAAAGCCTAAGTCCTCATCACAACAAAACTCAATTAACATTTACATTTATCGAATTACATTGCAACCTGGGGAGTTCTTGGCACAATCCTGAATAAGAGTGAGAAAGAAAGAAATAGCATTGTTCCTACAGTCAACCCAAATTTTTGGAGCAGCTGCTAGATGCCTGGCCCTTTTTGGGGCTCAGCAGTGATCAAGACAGGAAGAGTCCTGCTTTCATGAACCACGTAGTGGGGAGGAGAGACGGGTGCAACTTGGGTGAGGGATTTCACCTTGCTGGACCTCTGTTTTGTCATCTGGAAAATGGGATGGGTGTTCCTCATTTTCTGGGATTGTCCAGCCCTCACATTCTCTGATTCCATAAGAAGCATTTGTTTTCCTGTTTCTTTAAAATTCATTCAGGCCGTGAGCTGTGATGAATGTTGTTAGCTGCTCCCCAAATCACTCTATTCCCACCCTTTTCCTGTGATCAGGTCTTTCCCGAAACATGACTCACAGTCAGTCAAGTCACAGAACCTAAGGGGCACCCAGCAGAAAAATTCCAACCCTTGCTTCCCAGGAGCTCTGCGGTCTACCTGCCAGGTAAACTTAACTCACCTGGCACAAGGTGGCCATCCCTGGTTTCACATCAACATGATCTCAGGCACAAACCTCCTTGTTTTTCCATTTTGTCTTTAAGTTACTTGTTGAAACAACTGCACAAATATGACACAGATATAAAATCAGGCATCTTCTGCCCCCAGTGCCTACTAATAAATGATTTTCTGCCACTTTAATGATAAAGATAGAACATTTCAACATTCTGCTACCCTTATTATTTGTCATTTTTGTTGATATTTCTATTGACTACATCTTTCAATATTTTAACAATGGAACATTTATTTAGGGTGTTCCAGACCCAGCCTTTAGTGGTAAAGGTTTTGTTGTTATATTTCTATTATGTTTCCTTTCAAAATCATTATCCTATTTAAATGGATTAAGTCAATTCTATAGGCATTTATCTTATGATATTGATGAAATTGATACATAGAGGGCAGTAGTACAAGTTGATTGGACTTGAGAACCTCTATTAGCACAGTTAAGTATAAATATTATCTATATGTAAACCAAAGTACAGGCCGAGTGAGATTCTCTGACTTTTTTCCACTGTCTGCCCCTCAAGCCTGTGAGAAATGGAATAGTTCTTGCCCTATCAGTAAACAAAGGATGTCACAGTCTTCAGCACTTGCAGCCCTCCAATGTGAGCCGGCGGGCCCTGAGGCACTCAGGATATGCAAATACAGAATGCAGGCCCCAGAGAGCTGAGGTGCATATCAAAGGAAGGAATTCAGTGAGCCCAGGCAAAGAAAAGCGCCGCATTCCTGACCTTGGGAGAGCTGGTTTTCCTTAGTTAACAATCACCTTTGGATGTTCCCCATTACCTGCGCCAGTTCCCTGCCCTGTCCCCTCCCCCCGGTACTTTAACTCAGGAAGGAAGGAGCGCAGAGGGACTCGGCTGAATAAGGGGCCTGCGCGCCTCGGGAGGAGTTTTCAGCCGCTTTCCCCGCAGTCGGGAAGAGGGGCGCTGACGCTGCAGCCGGACCCTGCGCCTCCCTTGCCCCGTTTCCCCTCAGGACGCTCAGGCCGACCCCCTCCTCACGCCCACCAGGTCTCGCGAGCCAGGACGAGGGCAGGGGCGAGAGGACGGACCAAAGTTCCCGGGAACCAGACGCTGGAGGCCGCTCTTTCTGCACAGCAGCGGCGGGTGGCAGCGAACCCCTGCCCCTCAGAAGCTGGTCTTGTGCTGCCGCCCGGGCACCGGACCAGGCGGAGGGTCGTCGCCCACTTACCCATCCCGCCGTCCCCGCGACTGTCATGGCTTCGGCCGCCGGGGCACCTCCAGAGCCGGCAGCCTCAGTGAGGTCGCCCTGCCCTCGGGCTCCGGGGCAGTTCCGTGAAGGCGGAGGGAAGAGACCCCGCCTGAGCCGGGAGTTCCAGCTCTGAGGAAACGCGGGCTCTGTTCAGCGCGCAGTGGGTGGGACCGCTCTGCCCCAAGGCCTTCCGGGAGGGAGCGGGGCGGCGGGGGAGGGAGCCGCCAGGAGCGCAGGGCCCCGTCGGGGGTCCTGGAGGGGCGGCCCGGCCTGGGGGCCACGCCCATTGTGGCCGCAGCCCAGGCCTTTTTCCTGGAATCCTACACAAAAAAACTAGAAAGATACACAGTCTATAGTAAATACTCACAAATGATTGTTGCTGCTGTGCTCACTTTTCTATTAAAGGTTTAAAATCCATAAAACACTTTAAGTTCAAAATTAAATGAGAATTTTTACCTTTCTAATTATGTCTCTGATATTCACAGTTGTGGTTAATGAATCAGAGACTGTGGCATCACTAGTTAAAAATCAGCTTGTTAAAAAAATAGAACTCATGCCCACCGGACCTACTGAATCACAATCTGCACTTTTACAATCTCCCCAGTGTACTCGTGTACCCATGAATAGTTGAAAGGTACATTTCTACCTCGACAGGTCTTTTCTCTATGAGAAATACACACATTTTATCCAGTTTGATATAAATAAAACACTCAAAAATGCATATGCCTGTGTTGAAACCATCATTTTATCATTTCTTTTCCAGACAAGTATAGTCTCTATACTGGTTTTGTGGATCACATGCCATACTCTTTTCTTGTAGTTAGAAATAAGGTAGAGAAAGTTACTTTGTAAAAAAAAAATTATATATATATATATATATATGTATTAGTGGATAATTAAAGAGACTCTTCTAAATTAAAACCTTCTCTTAACTTGCTGTTTTCTTCTTGGGTCATATTATGAACACTTCCCGTGGCCACATGGCATGTGTACGTTTAATTTCAGGGACTGCTGACATTCCAGGATGTGGCCATAGATTTCTGTCAAGAGGAGTGAGAATGCCTGGACCAAGATCAATGGGAATTTTACAGGGATGTGATGTTAGAGAAGTATAGGAACCTGCTCTCCTTGGGTGAGGATACCTTCCTTCCAGAATTCCTTATCCAACCACAGGGTTTGGAGTGCTTCATTTGTAGAATATCTCCTGGAATCTTCTGCTTCCTACAATAGGGTTTCAGATTGCAACGTTTCAGGAAAGATTGGGAGTTTGTGGGTATAATTTTTCTTATTCTTTTAAAATTGCAGCCTCCCTTTTAATATACTTTGTAACTGCTTGGGATGTGTCTATATGAACTGTGTACTATATGCTTCTGTTATAGTCCTTACAATATTTTATTGCCTTATTTTCTCTAACAATTTTCCATGGATTCTTTGGGCTTAAGGTATATTAAAAGGGAGACTGCGAATCTGGGACTTCCCTGGTGATGCAGTGATTAAGAATTCGCCTGCCAATGCAGGGGACCCGGTTCGATCCCCGGTCCGGGAAGATCTCACGTGCCACGGAACAACTAAGCCATTGGGCCACAACTACTGAGTCTGCACGCCACAACTACTGAAGCAGGTGTGTCTTGAGCCCATGCGCCATTTATTTTTGGGAGAATAAAACCACTTCTGAGTGATTAAAATTTAGGCCAGCTAGTCAAAATGCTTTATCACCTGTTCTTCTAAAACACTGGTCAATGGAACAAGTTTTCCTAGGGATAACAGTGTAATTGTATTCTGGAGTTCATATGGGCAATATGGTTTATGACCTTGATGCTGGATCACGACATTTCAACGGTATAACTGCTATTAATTGTCTGTTTGTTCAACGATTAAAGTCTCACGTGATCTGAGTTCAGACTGGAGTCATCCTGGTTGGTTTCTGTCTATTGCAGATTTCTTCCAGTATGAAAGGACAAGAGCAATACGGCTTCCTTTACAAAATGTCTTCAAACTAAATGATGATATAATCTACATTCAATTAATTTATACATACCCTACTGTAGAACAGGGTTCGTTACGCTGGCAGAGCCCGGTAATTATGTAAAACTGAAACTTTTTCTGCACTGGTTCAAGTCCTCTTCCTAAGAATATGTTTATAATCAACATTCTTTCACAAATTACCCAATTTAATTCACCATAGCATTCCTCATATTAACCAAATGGAAAATCCTAGGCTATATACAAATCCAGAAAGGGCCAAAAATCATCAGCCCCCATGGATGATTACAACCCATTGCTGAGGCATTCCAATTACTTATTAAAGAACCACTATGTCCATCAACATCATCAATTTATATATTATTGCCCCAATGCTAGCCATAACCCTGCCTCTCACAACATGAATTCCTCTTCCCATATCTTATCCACTAATTAGTATAAATGTAGGCATATTATTTCTATTAGCCATATCACACCTAGCCATTTATTCCATCCTCATATCTGGATGAACTTCACATTCAAAATACTCACTCACTGGAGCTCCAGGAACAATAGCACAGAGGATCATCTCATATGAAGTAATGTAGCAGTTATTCTATTCTCAGTCTTACTGGTAAATGGATCATTTACACTTTCAACAGTAATTACTACACAAGAACACCTATGACTAATTTTCTCCTGACCCCTACCCAGAATTTGATTATCTCCGCAGTAGCAGAAATCCAGTGAAGCCCCACTTGATTTAACAGAAGTAGAATCAAAACCTGTACATGTCTTCAATGTAGAAAATGTAGCAGGCCCATTCACCGCGTCCTTCCTAGAGAATATGTCAATTTCCCTATAATAAACGTTTCCACAGCAATCTATTTTTAGGAGCATTCGACAATCCCTAGGTGCCAGAATTATAGATTCTTTCATCTTGTAAATATAGTTTTCTTTAAAAAATAATTTTTATAGTTTTACTACCTTTAAACAAAATGTACTCCATTGCTGTGGAATATTCCTTCATAGGAGCGTGCATGGTTCATTTCTGCATCCGTCTGTGATGGCCTTCAGGTTCCTTCAGGTTTGGCTCCTGTGGCTGCCAGTCCATGTCCGTGTGTCCTGGTGCAGGGCTGGTGGGTTTGTGTTCAACTGGGAGGAGCACTGTGGGTCTCTGTGCACGGACTTCGCTATCTGAGGCCCGATTGCTTCAGAAGTGGTTGCATCCCCCCGTTGCGTACCAGGCTTTCCATTGCTCCACATCCTGCTGATATTTGATACTATGTCTTTCATGTCTGCCATTCTGGTAGGTGTATGCACACTATTTTTCTTATGGCTTTAATCCCTCTGTTGTTAGTGAAGTTGTGCATCTTGTGGTATTCATGGACTATTTCCTGTTGTTTTTGGAAAAGTTTTAAAAATTGTGGTCTGGTACACATAACATAAAATGTACTATCTTAACCATTTTTAAGTGCACATTTCAGGGTCAGGAAATAATTCACACTGTTGTGCAAACCTGACCACCATCATCCTCCAGAACTTTTTCATCTTGCAAAATTGAAACAGTCCCCATTAAACACTCACTCCCCATTGTCCCTCCCTCAGCCTCTGGCCCTCAACATCCTACTTTATGTCTCTATATTTCCGACTGCTCTAGGGGCCTTGCATGAGTGGATCAAGCACTGTTTGTTTTTTTGTGTCTAGCTTACATCACTGAGCATAATGCCCTCAAGGTTCATCCCTGCTGCATCCTGTGTCAGAATTGACTTCCTTTTTAGGCTGAATAGCATTCCCTTGTATTGATGGACCGTGTTTTTCTTCTCCATTCTTCCCTTAGTGGACACATGTAATATCTACATTCATTTCTGCTGTCATAATATTTGTGGAATAAAATCAGAAAGTCCTATGAATCAAAAGTCATTTGCCATTAACTTTTTTCTTAAACTTTTTTGTTGTGGAAAACATCAAGGCTAAGAAAAGGGAAAAATACATGTCAGCTTCACTTGTGTTCAGGAATTAATGCTTTACGGATTCACTTTATTCCCTGTGTGTGTGCTATGCGTGTGCATGTGCCTGTTTGCATAAATATGCTGTGCATGTGGATAGGTATGTGAACTTGCACACATTAGTGTGTGCATGGGCATATGGGTGCATGTGTGTTCACATGCTAGTGTGTGAATATATTTGTGCTGTGCACGTGCATATGTTTGTGTGTGTGCTGTGCCTGCCTGTGCGCACACCTGTGTGTTTGCTGGAACCACTTGCAAGTTGGCTGCAGACTGAATTGTGCCCCAGATATATCCGCACGCAGCTGCTCTAACAATCCTGCGTAGCCACGTAAAGGTCACAGATCTCAGGGATTTAAATGGAGGGAGCAGGATATCCTGACACAGAGTTTGTCTTCCAATGACTGTCACTGTCTCAGTAACATCCTTCACACCTTCTTTAAGCCGCATTCAGGGTCCAGTTTAGACTCCCATTACATTCAGTCACCTGTCCCAGGTCCCCTAAAGCAACAATGTCACCGTTGGAGAGCCCGGCCAAGGCTGGGGGTGCCCCTCCTGTTGGCCTGGCCTCCAGGCCCTGCCCTTGGCTCCTGTTTCCTCATATCTCAGCCAGGCCCCGACTTGGATCGGGCCGCCACCTCTTTCCTCACAGGGTCCCATCACCCAGTCAAGGGGGTTCATTCTCCCCCTAAACACGGCATCAGGAGTTGGGGGCTGACAGTCCACACTGGGTCTCCTTCATGTGAGACCCTGTGCTGTTGAAAGAGCAGGCACCCTGCCCTCGGGGGTGGGGGACTGGGGGGCGACATGCGGCCCACGATGGGCAGGCGGGTCTCCGGGTGGGGCGAGCCAGTGTGCAAGGAGTTCCGCGGTGGGTTCTCCTCTCCAACGGCTTCTGTGCCCCTACCTCTCCCCGTGCCTCCCCTCGAAGACAGCGCGGTGCCCGGGTTGGGAACCATGGGAGCCGTCAGCCACCGCCCCCTCTACACACACACACACACGCACACGCACACGCACACGCACACGCTGCAGGGAAGCAGGACCTGAGTGCAGGGCTCTCAGCGGCCCTGAGCGCCCCGCCCGGAATCGGCCAGCCGAATGGACAGACCGGATCTCCCGGCCCGGACCATGCAGGACTCTCCTGACCTGGCTTGCAGTGTGGCCACCTCCTTCTGGAAGCCTGGGAGTCTGGAATCAGGCCACTTCTTGTCTGTCCTGGCAGCAGACTGGGCTGCACTCTAAGAAGTTCGTGGCTCGCCCGTGGATCCTGACCATCAGGTGGCCAGAGAAATTGGGAACATTTCTGTTTTACCTGTTGAAATGTTTAATGACAAAGATTTTGTTCAGTTTCCTGACGTGGGTGTCCAAAGATGAGAGACCCATGTGTGTGATCTGTACCCCCTATGAGATCAGCCCTAAGCTAGTTTAAACATGATCAAGTTGTGTCTACATGGTAGATTTAGACCTCTGCATGTCCTGTCTACTGATTATGTTTAGAGCTGACCATGTGTTGTCTATAATAAGAAGATTTAGACCTGACCATGTTCTGTGTACGCTAGGACTATGGGGACCTGGGTAGAGACCCGGCCTGGCCTCAGTACTGGGAAGCTCCGTGCCTGCATCTGAATGTCAGTGCTTAGATGTCTAGGGTCTGGAGATGAGGTGGGCTTGTCTACATAACAGCCTCTCTTCTGAGTGTGGTGACCTGGTCCTCCCAAGGGTCAGTGCTATGGTCGGGGCCTTAGTCTTAATCCCTGCCAAGGTTCACCTTCCCTGGGGCTCATGGAGAATCCTCAGGAGGACTACCTGGCAATAATTCCAATTTACCAGCACGTGCATGGTGCATAGGGAAGCAGGTTTAGCTGCTGAATTGATTGCAGGGCACGCAGATCGGGCAAAAGGCCGATGGGTGACAGCTGAGGCTGCTGCTGAGCTCTCCCTCCAGTCTACCGTCCCTACTCAGCAGAGTCCAGAGCTGCCCCTCGGCTTTCTGCCCTGCTCTCCTGTATGTTTTCTCAGCATGTAAGTGAGACGAGAAAGGACTGAACATGCCAGCACCAGGGTCGTGTGTTCAACTCTAGTATGAAAGCTGTACAAACAGTTAAAATCACACAGAACCAAAGTGAGGACAGGAGGACTCCTCTGGGCCAAGTGTGGGGAAAGGAGACCCACCTGACACTTTTTCCCATCCCAGGAGGTCCCAGGGACCCAGCTTGTTTCCACATTGGGGGAGCCCCCTGCAGAGCCATGGTGTCCTGACCAAGGGGACGTGTGACCCCAGGTGCAGGGTCTGGGGAGGTGAGGTCACCCTGGGACTGTGGACATGTGACCCAGGTGGAGGGGTCTGGGGAGGTGGGTCACCCTGGTGAGTGTGGATGTGTGGCCCCAGGTATAGGGTGCGGGGACTGTGTGGGTCTCACCATACCTGCATGGGTCAGGATCACATGGATAGGGAGACCGCATATGCGCTCTTTGCCTGCAGTGTGTCCTGTCCCCTTTGAGATTTCCAACCTCTGCATTAAGGGTGTTGTCCTGATTAACCTGTGGTTCCTTTTCTTCTCTTCATCTTGTCACAAACATATGAGGTCAAGAATGTTCGAGTGGGTTGCTGCTCTGTGTTCCGGTGAGTGACAACACTTGGTGGTATCGTATTAATACTATAGCATATCATATGTCTAATCTATGGGGGTCACCACTGCCTGGGTCCCCCTGGACAGAGGTCAGGTGAGCACAGACTAGCCCCCCCTAAGAATGGTCTCCCACGTGCTCTGTGAGGGTACCGTGATGGCCCCTAAGGTAGGGGACTGTGTCTGGGCCTCCGACATTTGTGATGAAGGGGAGTCGAAATGGAATCTCAATTAACAAGACATTATTTTAAGAATTTATTTTAAGTGAAATAAAACACACGCCACATACCCTTTACCATCATCACCATTTTAAGTGCACGTTTCTGAGGCATCAGATAGATTCACTTTCTCGTGGAGCCATCACCACCATCACTAGAACTTTTCGTCCTGCAAAACCAAAATTCCACAACCATGAAAGTCTCATTCCCCATTCCCTCCCACTGCCCCTGGCACCGATAGCCACTTCAGTCCCTGAGTTGTCGACTCCAGGGCACCCACTGGAGTGGAATCCTGCAGTGTTTGCTGACGGGTCATTTTGGAAGAGCTGACTTTCAGTCTGAAGCGCTGCCTGTTCGCATCTGAAGAATCTGCATTTAAGGAGAGGGTGTATGAGGAAGGGGGTGTATGCGGGACAAAGGTGTCCGGGGTGCAGGTGAGCCAGGACCTGACCAGCTGCCTTTTGGGTCCTCTGGTCCCATCTCTTGGTCTGTGCCTCATCTGCATCATCACTGTCCCCGCTGGCACCGCTGGGGTGTTGTTGTCTGAATGAGAGTCCCCTGGTGCCCCTGTTCTCCTCCCCTCCTCCTGCTGGTTGCGGAGGGAACTGCTTGCTGTGTGGTCTCTACTCCTGAGGCATGAAGGACCCTGTAGCATGGACCTGCAGAGTGTGAGGTGTGGTCCCAAGAGCATGGGGCCCACATAGGACACGACATCGGGCCGTGACAAGTGCTAGGGCTGCCTCATCACTGACAGGGAATGTTGCCCAGATCCTGCTCCAGAGGGCGTGGTGGGTGGCCTGGGACCCTAGAGGCCCCATTCCTATACTGGAGCTTGGAGAGTGCATCCCCATGGGCTGCAGATTCACCCCATATCTAAGACATATCCCTCTGTCCTGTCTTTGAACTCAGGAAAACGAGCTCTCTTGTCCACAACATAGGCCTGGTCCTGTTGATATTAGGATTCTTTAAGTTAGGCGTCCTGGGATAGCAGTTTCTTTTAGGCCTGAGAAGGAACAACTCCGGAGTGTACAACAATTTCAGATGAAACTAATATTCAATGACTATCCCTAACTACTCGGTTGTTGACTTCTATTAGTCATTATTCTCCTGGTTTTAGCTCTGATGTGGGGATTACAGAGGAGTCAACATTTAAATCTTCGTAATCTGTGTATTTGTAGCTTCAGTATCGTTACTGACCCATAGTTTTTATGGTTTGGGAAGAGTTATTGATTTCATGTATCATGTAAAGGATACACAATGATGATAGGGCATTTAAGATTACAATAATAGCTAGTAAATTGTTCACAATTTCTCTACCTGTGCATCTATTGTATGCATATGAGTTTAGCTGTCAATATTAGTGAAATGATATAGAGGACTAGAGAACTTATTTTAAAAATCACTATTAATGTGTGATGAAGAAAATGTAAAAGTTCTTCCATAATCGGTGATGTTGTATCTTGAGAGCCTAGATGAAATTGATATGCCTTAGTCATATACAGGATTTTAGCCTATCATTTAACTTTGACAAAGCTACATCACTTTTTACTTTTATCTCATTTATTGAGGAAGACATAATTGTTATGGTGTTGGCTTGAAACTGGTTGAAAAGGACTTGAGTCCTTCCTTATTTTACATTTACATAGGTAGGATCTTGAAACGTAGGATATGGTGGAGGACATCCGTGTAACCATTCTAGGTTAGGAGTAGCAATTCCCACTGCTAAGACTTCTTGTTTAGACACAAATGCTTTTCAAAGTATGAAGATTATTAGCATTACTGCTGCTACTGAGATGAATGAGCCTAAAGACAAAATATTTCATGTTGTGTGTGCCTCAGGGTACTCAGACTAACGTAGTGACATCCCTGAGAGGCCACGAAAGTGCTGCAGGAAGTCATATTTACTACTACAAATATACTTGTGAGGTGAATTTTTGCTCATGCTGAGTTAACTGTATAACCTAAGAATAGTGGGAATCAGTGTAGAAAGCCTCCTATAATAGTGAAGACTGCTCCCATGGACATTAGGTCATGGAAGTGTGCTACTACATAGTATGTATCCTGGAGGACAATGTCTGGGGATGAGTTGGCTAAGATGATTCCTGTCAAACCACCTACTGTAAAAAGAAAAACTAAAGCCTAAAACTCATAATATAGTAGGAGGTCATATAGTATTACCTCCGTGAACAGTTGCTAACCAGGGACTTCCCTGGTGACGCAGTGGTTAAGAATTCGTCTGCCAATGCAGGGGACACGGGTTCGAGCCCTTGTCTGGGAAGATTCCACATGCCGCGGAGCAAAAAGCCCGTGTGCCACAACTACTGAGCCTGCCCTCTAGAGCCCGCAAGCCACAACTACTGAAGCCCACGCGCCTAGAGGCCGTGCTCTGCAACAAGAGAAGCCACTGCAATGAAAGGGCCGCACACCGCAACGAAGAGTAGCTGCCGCTCACCGCAACCAGAGAAAGCCCATGCGCAGCAACCAAGACCCAACTCAGCCAAAAAAAAAAAAGAAAAGAAAAGAAAAAGAAAAATTAAATAAAGAGTTGCTAATCAGCTAGATACTTTTACTCCTGTAGGGATAGAAGTAATTACGGTAGCTGATGCAAAGTATGCTCCTGAGTCCACAGCTATCCCTATGGTAAACATATGATGGGCCCACAAGAGAACTCCTAAAAAACCAGTGGACATGACTCATACTATTCCCAGATAGCTGAAAGGCAATTTTTGTCCTAAATAGTAGGTAATGCTATGTGAGTTTATAACAAACCCTGTTAGGCCATGAATACAGACTTCAGGGTGAGCAAAGTATCAAAAGAGGTGTTGGTATAGGATTCGGTCTCCTCCTGCAGGGTCAAAGAAAGTAGTGTTTAGATTTCTATCTCTTAACAGCATGGCAATTCTGGCTGCTTGGACTGAGATTGGTAATTATAGTAATATGGCTATAGTTGGGGAAGATTAAACAAATAATGGTGTTTGGTATTGGGATATGACTGCTGGTTTTGTATTAAAGACAATAGTAATAAAAGTAATAATACCAAGAATTGAGGAGACACCTGCTAAATGTAAGGAGAAAACAGTTAGGTCGCCAGAGGCTCCTGCATGGGCCAGATTGCAGGCTAGAGCTGAATACACCGTCCCACTGGTACCAGAACCAGCTTCTACTATTGGTGATATGAGTAGGAGTAAGAATGATGGGGGAAGTAGTCAAAAGTTTATATGATTTATTGGGGGAAATGCTACTTCAGTTGTCCGAGTTATTAATGGCCCAAGTCAGTTTTCAAAGCCTGCAATCATAACGGGTACAGCTATAAAGAAAATTATTACAAGTGCAGGGACTGTTATGACAACCTTACAGATTTGGGCATCTCCAAGTAGCGGTCCAGGTCAGCATAGCTCAGCCTGGATTAATATAATTAAGGTGCTGCCTGCTACTCCAGCTCAAGCACCAAATAGTAAATATAAAATGCCGATATCTTTGTGATTTGTTGAAAATAATCAGCAGTGTATGAACAGAGGTAAAATGACTGAGTTAGAATTAGACTGTAAATCTAAAGACAGAGATTGAGCCCTCTTTCTGGCAAACCCTGTGGTGAATCAACAAATTGAATTGTAACTTCAGAGAAGCAGCTTCAATTCTGCCAGTGATTATCCTGCCTTTTTTTTTTTTTTCCTTTTTTTCTTTCTCAAATGAAGGAGAAGTAGACTGAAGTCAGTTGACTAGAGGATTTGCCTGTTAACTAAAGTTTCCTGGGGTTAAAACTCATCAATCTCGTAAAGATTTGGCTTCAATACAGTGTTTGCTTTACATTCAATTGATGTAGAATAAAGTCTTGCAATCCTTATTTTTAGGAATTAAGTAAATTTCACTTGTTTAGGGTTTTGAAAGCTCTTGGTCTGAACTAACCTAAATTCCTAGTCCAGCACCGATAGAATGGGTGTTGTGTGTAGTAACCGTGTGGGTATTATGATTGGTAATGATAGGAAGGTTATTTCTTTGTATGTTCAAATTGCTTTGTGTTTGTGTTGTTTAATGAAGGGAATATAGTTAGTGATGTGGAGTATGTTAGCTGCAAGTAGAAATATATGCTGAGGACTGCTATGATGGCTATTAGTGTTGGTAGAATGATGTTGTCGTTTTTGTTATCTCTTGGATAATTATTCATTTGGGTAGAAAGCCTGATAGTGATGGGCGATGTCCTAATGATACTATAATGGTGAGGAAAATGATTGTGATGGGAGGTGTTTTATCTCATGTGTGTGATAATGATACTCTTGTAGTACATGATCTGGGCATAAATAAGAAGAAGACAGTGTTGTTATGATATAAATTAGTATGGTTAGGATTGTTATAATCTGAATATACATTATAATAGCTGTTATTCATCCTATATGGGCAATTGATGAGGAGGGTGTAATATTTTCCAGGTGAGTATGGCGAAGTCTGCCTCAGCCTCCAGCTATGATTTATAATATCACTATGATTAATAGTATATTTAGGTTGATGGAAGGTGACCTGTGGTATAAAACTGATAGGGGTGCAATTTTGTCATGTTGATAGCATCAGGTCTGCTGTTCATGGGATGCCTCGTGTGACTTCAGGCACTCAGAAGTGAAATGGGGAAAGTCCTACTTTTGTGACAAGGGCGATTGTCATGAGGGTGGATGCTGCTGGATTAAAGATTCTTGTTATTCATTGTGCTCTTTGACCAGAGTATATTAGATTAATGATAATAGCCATTATAAGTAGTATTGATGTGGTGGACTGTTTTAGGAAATATTTGTTGGATGCTTCTGTAGCTTATGGGTTCATGTTTTTTATTAGAATGGGGATACCATTAACCAGTGTGAGCTTGTTATACAATTATATTTCCTGAGAAAATGGTCAGTAGAATGATGGTAAAAACAATGAGAGTTTATTAGCACAGGAAGGATATACAAAAATATTTTTGGGGTATGGGCCTGTAGCTTACTTAGAGAACTTTACTATATAGCATGTGGTGTAATGTGGTAGGTAGCATGGAGAATGTAAAATTATTAGGAAGAATTCAATTCCAGGAATCAGAGCATTGAAACCTCTAAGATTTACTCTATCAAAGTAACTCTTTTGTCAGACATATTTCTTAAATTTGTGGTGGGTTGCCTGGTATGATGACAAGTAGTGAAAACTCTCATATACATAAGATTAATGTTAGTCGTAAAAACACTTTTCATAAGAGATGTATGCGTTGATCATATCAAAATTGTAGGTAGGAGGCTCAAATTCATAGAAAGGAGATTGTTAGATGAGTTTTAATGATGACTTGGGCTGTATATAATTCTGGCACCTAGGGATTGTCGAATGCTCCTAAAAATAGATTGCTGTGGAAATTTTATTATAGGGACATTGACATATTCTCTAGGAGGGACGGGGTGAATGGGCCTGCTACATTTTCTACATTGAAGACATATACAGGTTTTGATGCTACTTCCGTGAAATCAAGTGGGGCTTCGTTGGATTTCGGCTACTGCGGAGATAATCAAATTCTGGGTAGGGGTCAGGAGAAAATTAGTCATAGGTGTTCTTGTGTAATAATTACTGTTGAAAGTGTAAATGATCCATTTATCAGTAAGACTGAGAATAGAATAACTGCTACATTACTTCATATGAGATGATTGTGCTATTGCTCCTAGAGCTCCAGTGAGTGAGTATTTTGAATGTGAAGTTCATCCAGATCTGAGGATGGAGTAAATGGCTAGGTGTGATATGGCTAATAGAAATAATATGCCTACATTTATATTAATTAGTGGATAAGATATGGGAAGAGGAATTCATGTTGTGAGAGCCAGGGTTAAGGCTAGCATTGGGGTTAAGGCTAGCAAGAGAAGCCACCGCAATGAGAAGCCCGCGCACCGCAACAAAGAGTAGCCCCCGCTTGCCGCAACTAGGCAAAGCCTGCGCATAGCAACGAAGACCCAACGCAGCCAAAAACAAATTAATTAATTAATTAGTTAACTATTTTAAACAAAAGTACTATATCCTTCTGTACAGCTTCTCTGGGAAGAACAGAGAGATGGCGTAGGAGAGTGAGAAAGACCAATATTTAGTGCACATCTCTCATGCAGCTGCTCTGCTGGCTCAGATAGATTTATCCCCACTTTACAAAGGAGGAAATAATCTCAGAGAGGTTTAGTAATTTTCCCAAAGCCAAACAGCTATGGAGTGGCAGAACCAAGATCTGAACCAAGTCTGTTACCTTCAAAGCCTAAGTCCTCATCACAACAAAACTCAATTAACATTTACATTTATCGAATTACATTGCAACCTGGGGAGTTCTTGGCACAATCCTGAATAAGAGTGAGAAAGAAAGAAATAGCATTGTTCCTACAGTCAACCCAAATTTTTGGAGCAGCTGCTAGATGCCTGGCCCTTTTTGGGGCTCAGCAGTGATCAAGACAGGAAGAGTCCTGCTTTCATGAACCACGTAGTGGGGAGGAGAGACGGGTGCAACTTGGGTGAGGGATTTCACCTTGCTGGACCTCTGTTTTGTCATCTGGAAAATGGGATGGGTGTTCCTCATTTTCTGGGATTGTCCAGCCCTCACATTCTCTGATTCCATAAGAAGCATTTGTTTTCCTGTTTCTTTAAAATTCATTCAGGCCGTGAGCTGTGATGAATGTTGTTAGCTGCTCCCCAAATCACTCTATTCCCACCCTTTTCCTGTGATCAGGTCTTTCCCGAAACATGACTCACAGTCAGTCAAGTCACAGAACCTAAGGGGCACCCAGCAGAAAAATTCCAACCCTTGCTTCCCAGGAGCTCTGCGGTCTACCTGCCAGGTAAACTTAACTCACCTGGCACAAGGTGGCCATCCCTGGTTTCACATCAACATGATCTCAGGCACAAACCTCCTTGTTTTTCCATTTTGTCTTTAAGTTACTTGTTGAAACAACTGCACAAATATGACACAGATATAAAATCAGGCATCTTCTGCCCCCAGTGCCTACTAATAAATGATTTTCTGCCACTTTAATGATAAAGATAGAACATTTCAACATTCTGCTACCCTTATTATTTGTCATTTTTGTTGATATTTCTATTGACTACATCTTTCAATATTTTAACAATGGAACATTTATTTAGGGTGTTCCAGACCCAGCCTTTAGTGGTAAAGGTTTTGTTGTTATATTTCTATTATGTTTCCTTTCAAAATCATTATCCTATTTAAATGGATTAAGTCAATTCTATAGGCATTTATCTTATGATATTGATGAAATTGATACATAGAGGGCAGTAGTACAAGTTGATTGGACTTGAGAACCTCTATTAGCACAGTTAAGTATAAATATTATCTATATGTAAACCAAAGTACAGGCCGAGTGAGATTCTCTGACTTTTTTCCACTGTCTGCCCCTCAAGCCTGTGAGAAATGGAATAGTTCTTGCCCTATCAGTAAACAAAGGATGTCACAGTCTTCAGCACTTGCAGCCCTCCAATGTGAGCCGGCGGGCCCTGAGGCACTCAGGATATGCAAATACAGAATGCAGGCCCCAGAGAGCTGAGGTGCATATCAAAGGAAGGAATTCAGTGAGCCCAGGCAAAGAAAAGCGCCGCATTCCTGACCTTGGGAGAGCTGGTTTTCCTTAGTTAACAATCACCTTTGGATGTTCCCCATTACCTGCGCCAGTTCCCTGCCCTGTCCCCTCCCCCCGGTACTTTAACTCAGGAAGGAAGGAGCGCAGAGGGACTCGGCTGAATAAGGGGCCTGCGCGCCTCGGGAGGAGTTTTCAGCCGCTTTCCCCGCAGTCGGGAAGAGGGGCGCTGACGCTGCAGCCGGACCCTGCGCCTCCCTTGCCCCGTTTCCCCTCAGGACGCTCAGGCCGACCCCCTCCTCACGCCCACCAGGTCTCGCGAGCCAGGACGAGGGCAGGGGCGAGAGGACGGACCAAAGTTCCCGGGAACCAGACGCTGGAGGCCGCTCTTTCTGCACAGCAGCGGCGGGTGGCAGCGAACCCCTGCCCCTCAGAAGCTGGTCTTGTGCTGCCGCCCGGGCACCGGACCAGGCGGAGGGTCGTCGCCCACTTACCCAGCCCGCCGTCCCCGCGACTGTCATGGCTTCGGCCGCCGGGGCACCTCCAGAGCCGGCAGCCTCAGTGAGGTCGCCCTGCCCTCGGGCTCCGGGGCAGTTCCGTGAAGGCGGAGGGAAGAGACCCCGCCTGAGCCGGGAGTTCCAGCTCTGAGGAAACGCGGGCTCTGTTCAGCGCGCAGTGGGTGGGACCGCTCTGCCCCAAGGCCTTCCGGGAGGGAGCGGGGCGGCGGGGGAGGGAGCCGCCAGGAGCGCAGGGCCCCGTCGGGGGTCCTGGAGGGGCGGCCCGGCCTGGGGGCCACGCCCATTGTGGCCGCAGCCCAGGCCTTTTTCCTGGAATCCTACACAAAAAAACTAGAAAGATACACAGTCTATAGTAAATACTCACAAATGATTGTTGCTGCTGTGCTCACTTTTCTATTAAAGGTTTAAAATCCATAAAACACTTTAAGTTCAAAATTAAATGAGAATTTTTACCTTTCTAATTATGTCTCTGATATTCACAGTTGTGGTTAATGAATCAGAGACTGTGGCATCACTAGTTAAAAATCAGCTTGTTAAAAAAATAGAACTCATGCCCACCGGACCTACTGAATCACAATCTGCACTTTTACAATCTCCCCAGTGTACTCGTGTACCCATGAATAGTTGAAAGGTACATTTCTACCTCGACAGGTCTTTTCTCTATGAGAAATACACACATTTTATCCAGTTTGATATAAATAAAACACTCAAAAATGCATATGCCTGTGTTGAAACCATCATTTTATCATTTCTTTTCCAGACAAGTATAGTCTCTATACTGGTTTTGTGGATCACATGCCATACTCTTTTCTTGTAGTTAGAAATAAGGTAGAGAAAGTTACTTTGTAAAAAAAAAATTATATATATATATATATATATATATATATATATATATATATATATGTATTAGTGGATAATTAAAGAGACTCTTCTAAATTAAAACCTTCTCTTAACTTGCTGTTTTCTTCTTGGGTCATATTATGAACACTTCCCGTGGCCACATGGCATGTGTACGTTTAATTTCAGGGACTGCTGACATTCCAGGATGTGGCCATAGATTTCTGTCAAGAGGAGTGAGAATGCCTGGACCAAGATCAATGGGAATTTTACAGGGATGTGATGTTAGAGAAGTATAGGAACCTGCTCTCCTTGGGTGAGGATACCTTCCTTCCAGAATTCCTTATCCAACCACAGGGTTTGGAGTGCTTCATTTGTAGAATATCTCCTGGAATCTTCTGCTTCCTACAATAGGGTTTCAGATTGCAACGTTTCAGGAAAGATTGGGAGTTTGTGGGTATAATTTTTCTTATTCTTTTAAAATTGCAGCCTCCCTTTTAATATACTTTGTAACTGCTTGGGATGTGTCTATATGAACTGTGTACTATATGCTTCTGTTATAGTCCTTACAATATTTTATTGCCTTATTTTCTCTAACAATTTTCCATGGATTCTTTGGGCTTAAGGTATATTAAAAGGGAGACTGCGAATCTGGGACTTCCCTGGTGATGCAGTGATTAAGAATTCGCCTGCCAATGCAGGGGACCCGGTTCGATCCCCGGTCCGGGAAGATCTCACGTGCCACGGAACAACTAAGCCATTGGGCCACAACTACTGAGTCTGCACGCCACAACTACTGAAGCAGGTGTGTCTTGAGCCCATGCGCCATTTATTTTTGGGAGAATAAAACCACTTCTGAGTGATTAAAATTTAGGCCAGCTAGTCAAAATGCTTTATCACCTGTTCTTCTAAAACACTGGTCAATGGAACAAGTTTTCCTAGGGATAACAGTGTAATTGTATTCTGGAGTTCATATGGGCAATATGGTTTATGACCTTGATGCTGGATCACGACATTTCAACGGTATAACTGCTATTAATTGTCTGTTTGTTCAACGATTAAAGTCTCACGTGATCTGAGTTCAGACTGGAGTCATCCTGGTTGGTTTCTGTCTATTGCAGATTTCTTCCAGTATGAAAGGACAAGAGCAATACGGCTTCCTTTACAAAATGTCTTCAAACTAAATGATGATATAATCTACATTCAATTAATTTATACATACCCTACTGTAGAACAGGGTTCGTTACGCTGGCAGAGCCCGGTAATTATGTAAAACTGAAACTTTTTCTGCACTGGTTCAAGTCCTCTTCCTAAGAATATGTTTATAATCAACATTCTTTCACAAATTACCCAATTTAATTCACCATAGCATTCCTCATATTAACCAAATGGAAAATCCTAGGCTATATACAAATCCAGAAAGGGCCAAAAATCATCAGCCCCCATGGATGATTACAACCCATTGCTGAGGCATTCCAATTACTTATTAAAGAACCACTATGTCCATCAACATCATCAATTTATATATTATTGCCCCAATGCTAGCCATAACCCTGCCTCTCACAACATGAATTCCTCTTCCCATATCTTATCCACTAATTAGTATAAATGTAGGCATATTATTTCTATTAGCCATATCACACCTAGCCATTTATTCCATCCTCATATCTGGATGAACTTCACATTCAAAATACTCACTCACTGGAGCTCCAGGAACAATAGCACAGAGGATCATCTCATATGAAGTAATGTAGCAGTTATTCTATTCTCAGTCTTACTGGTAAATGGATCATTTACACTTTCAACAGTAATTACTACACAAGAACACCTATGACTAATTTTCTCCTGACCCCTACCCAGAATTTGATTATCTCCGCAGTAGCAGAAATCCAGTGAAGCCCCACTTGATTTAACAGAAGTAGAATCAAAACCTGTACATGTCTTCAATGTAGAAAATGTAGCAGGCCCATTCACCGCGTCCTTCCTAGAGAATATGTCAATTTCCCTATAATAAACGTTTCCACAGCAATCTATTTTTAGGAGCATTCGACAATCCCTAGGTGCCAGAATTATAGATTCTTTCATCTTGTAAATATAGTTTTCTTTAAAAAATAATTTTTATAGTTTTACTACCTTTAAACAAAATGTACTCCATTGCTGTGGAATATTCCTTCATAGGAGCGTGCATGGTTCATTTCTGCATCCGTCTGTGATGGCCTTCAGGTTCCTTCAGGTTTGGCTCCTGTGGCTGCCAGTCCATGTCCGTGTGTCCTGGTGCAGGGCTGGTGGGTTTGTGTTCAACTGGGAGGAGCACTGTGGGTCTCTGTGCACGGACTTCGCTATCTGAGGCCCGATTGCTTCAGAAGTGGTTGCATCCCCCCGTTGCGTACCAGGCTTTCCATTGCTCCACATCCTGCTGATATTTGATACTATGTCTTTCATGTCTGCCATTCTGGTAGGTGTATGCACAGTATTTTTCTTATGGCTTTAATCCCTCTGTTGTTAGTGAAGTTGTGCATCTTGTGGTATTCATGGACTATTTCCTGTTGTTTTTGGAAAAGTTTTAAAAATTGTGGTCTGGTACACATAACATAAAATGTACTATCTTAACCATTTTTAAGTGCACATTTCAGGGTCAGGAAATAATTCACACTGTTGTGCAAACCTGACCACCATCATCCTCCAGAACTTTTTCATCTTGCAAAATTGAAACAGTCCCCATTAAACACTCACTCCCCATTGTCCCTCCCTCAGCCTCTGGCCCTCAACATCCTACTTTATGTCTCTATATTTCCGACTGCTCTAGGGGCCTTGCATGAGTGGATCAAGCACTGTTTGTTTTTTTGTGTCTAGCTTACATCACTGAGCATAATGCCCTCAAGGTTCATCCCTGCTGCATCCTGTGTCAGAATTGACTTCCTTTTTAGGCTGAATAGCATTCCCTTGTATTGATGGACCGTGTTTTTCTTCTCCATTCTTCCCTTAGTGGACACATGTAATATCTACATTCATTTCTGCTGTCATAATATTTGTGGAATAAAATCAGAAAGTCCTATGAATCAAAAGTCATTTGCCATTAACTTTTTTCTTAAACTTTTTTGTTGTGGAAAACATCAAGGCTAAGAAAAGGGAAAAATACATGTCAGCTTCACTTGTGTTCAGGAATTAATGCTTTACGGATTCACTTTATTCCCTGTGTGTGTGCTATGCGTGTGCATGTGCCTGTTTGCATAAATATGCTGTGCATGTGGATAGGTATGTGAACTTGCACACATTAGTGTGTGCATGGGCATATGGGTGCATGTGTGTTCACATGCTAGTGTGTGAATATATTTGTGCTGTGCACGTGCATATGTTTGTGTGTGTGCTGTGCCTGCCTGTGCGCACACCTGTGTGTTTGCTGGAACCACTTGCAAGTTGGCTGCAGACTGAATTGTGCCCCAGATATATCCGCACGCAGCTGCTCTAACAATCCTGCGTAGCCACGTAAAGGTCACAGATCTCAGGGATTTAAATGGAGGGAGCAGGATATCCTGACACAGAGTTTGTCTTCCAATGACTGTCACTGTCTCAGTAACATCCTTCACACCTTCTTTAAGCCGCATTCAGGGTCCAGTTTAGACTCCCATTACATTCAGTCACCTGTCCCAGGTCCCCTAAAGCAACAATGTCACCGTTGGAGAGCCCGGCCAAGGCTGGGGGTGCCCCTCCTGTTGGCCTGGCCTCCAGGCCCTGCCCTTGGCTCCTGTTTCCTCATATCTCAGCCAGGCCCCGACTTGGATCGGGCCGCCACCTCTTTCCTCACAGGGTCCCATCACCCAGTCAAGGGGGTTCATTCTCCCCCTAAACACGGCATCAGGAGTTGGGGGCTGACAGTCCACACTGGGTCTCCTTCATGTGAGACCCTGTGCTGTTGAAAGAGCAGGCACCCTGCCCTCGGGGGTGGGGGACTGGGGGGCGACATGCGGCCCACGATGGGCAGGCGGGTCTCCGGGTGGGGCGAGCCAGTGTGCAAGGAGTTCCGCGGTGGGTTCTCCTCTCCAACGGCTTCTGTGCCCCTACCTCTCCCCGTGCCTCCCCTCGAAGACAGCGCGGTGCCCGGGTTGGGAACCATGGGAGCCGTCAGCCACCGCCCCCTCTACACACACACACACACGCACACGCACACGCACACGCACACGCTGCAGGGAAGCAGGACCTGAGTGCAGGGCTCTCAGCGGCCCTGAGCGCCCCGCCCGGAATCGGCCAGCCGAATGGACAGACCGGATCTCCCGGCCCGGACCATGCAGGACTCTCCTGACCTGGCTTGCAGTGTGGCCACCTCCTTCTGGAAGCCTGGGAGTCTGGAATCAGGCCACTTCTTGTCTGTCCTGGCAGCAGACTGGGCTGCACTCTAAGAAGTTCGTGGCTCGCCCGTGGATCCTGACCATCAGGTGGCCAGAGAAATTGGGAACATTTCTGTTTTACCTGTTGAAATGTTTAATGACAAAGATTTTGTTCAGTTTCCTGACGTGGGTGTCCAAAGATGAGAGACCCATGTGTGTGATCTGTACCCCCTATGAGATCAGCCCTAAGCTAGTTTAAACATGATCAAGTTGTGTCTACATGGTAGATTTAGACCTCTGCATGTCCTGTCTACTGATTATGTTTAGAGCTGACCATGTGTTGTCTATAATAAGAAGATTTAGACCTGACCATGTTCTGTGTACGCTAGGACTATGGGGACCTGGGTAGAGACCCGGCCTGGCCTCAGTACTGGGAAGCTCCGTGCCTGCATCTGAATGTCAGTGCTTAGATGTCTAGGGTCTGGAGATGAGGTGGGCTTGTCTACATAACAGCCTCTCTTCTGAGTGTGGTGACCTGGTCCTCCCAAGGGTCAGTGCTATGGTCGGGGCCTTAGTCTTAATCCCTGCCAAGGTTCACCTTCCCTGGGGCTCATGGAGAATCCTCAGGAGGACTACCTGGCAATAATTCCAATTTACCAGCACGTGCATGGTGCATAGGGAAGCAGGTTTAGCTGCTGAATTGATTGCAGGGCACGCAGATCGGGCAAAAGGCCGATGGGTGACAGCTGAGGCTGCTGCTGAGCTCTCCCTCCAGTCTACCGTCCCTACTCAGCAGAGTCCAGAGCTGCCCCTCGGCTTTCTGCCCTGCTCTCCTGTATGTTTTCTCAGCATGTAAGTGAGACGAGAAAGGACTGAACATGCCAGCACCAGGGTCGTGTGTTCAACTCTAGTATGAAAGCTGTACAAACAGTTAAAATCACACAGAACCAAAGTGAGGACAGGAGGACTCCTCTGGGCCAAGTGTGGGGAAAGGAGACCCACCTGACACTTTTTCCCATCCCAGGAGGTCCCAGGGACCCAGCTTGTTTCCACATTGGGGGAGCCCCCTGCAGAGCCATGGTGTCCTGACCAAGGGGACGTGTGACCCCAGGTGCAGGGTCTGGGGAGGTGAGGTCACCCTGGGACTGTGGACATGTGACCCAGGTGGAGGGGTCTGGGGAGGTGGGTCACCCTGGTGAGTGTGGATGTGTGGCCCCAGGTATAGGGTGCGGGGACTGTGTGGGTCTCACCATACCTGCATGGGTCAGGATCACATGGATAGGGAGACCGCATATGCGCTCTTTGCCTGCAGTGTGTCCTGTCCCCTTTGAGATTTCCAACCTCTGCATTAAGGGTGTTGTCCTGATTAACCTGTGGTTCCTTTTCTTCTCTTCATCTTGTCACAAACATATGAGGTCAAGAATGTTCGAGTGGGTTGCTGCTCTGTGTTCCGGTGAGTGACAACACTTGGTGGTATCGTATTAATACTATAGCATATCATATGTCTAATCTATGGGGGTCACCACTGCCTGGGTCCCCCTGGACAGAGGTCAGGTGAGCACAGACTAGCCCCCCCTAAGAATGGTCTCCCACGTGCTCTGTGAGGGTACCGTGATGGCCCCTAAGGTAGGGGACTGTGTCTGGGCCTCCGACATTTGTGATGAAGGGGAGTCGAAATGGAATCTCAATTAACAAGACATTATTTTAAGAATTTATTTTAAGTGAAATAAAACACACGTCACATACCCTTTACCATCATCACCATTTTAAGTGCACGTTTCTGAGGCATCAGATAGATTCACTTTCTCGTGGAGCCATCACCACCATCACTAGAACTTTTCGTCCTGCAAAACCAAAATTCCACAACCATGAAAGTCTCATTCCCCATTCCCTCCCACTGCCCCTGGCACCGATAGCCACTTCAGTCCCTGAGTTGTCGACTCCAGGGCACCCACTGGAGTGGAATCCTGCAGTGTTTGCTGACGGGTCATTTTGGAAGAGCTGACTTTCAGTCTGAAGCGCTGCCTGTTCGCATCTGAAGAATCTGCATTTAAGGAGAGGGTGTATGAGGAAGGGGGTGTATGCGGGACAAAGGTGTCCGGGGTGCAGGTGAGCCAGGACCTGACCAGCTGCCTTTTGGGTCCTCTGGTCCCATCTCTTGGTCTGTGCCTCATCTGCATCATCACTGTCCCCGCTGGCACCGCTGGGGTGTTGTTGTCTGAATGAGAGTCCCCTGGTGCCCCTGTTCTCCTCCCCTCCTCCTGCTGGTTGCGGAGGGAACTGCTTGCTGTGTGGTCTCTACTCCTGAGGCATGAAGGACCCTGTAGCATGGACCTGCAGAGTGTGAGGTGTGGTCCCAAGAGCATGGGGCCCACATAGGACACGACATCGGGCCGTGACAAGTGCTAGGGCTGCCTCATCACTGACAGGGAATGTTGCCCAGATCCTGCTCCAGAGGGCGTGGTGGGTGGCCTGGGACCCTAGAGGCCCCATTCCTATACTGGAGCTTGGAGAGTGCATCCCCATGGGCTGCAGATTCACCCCATATCTAAGACATATCCCTCTGTCCTGTCTTTGAACTCAGGAAAACGAGCTCTCTTGTCCACAACATAGGCCTGGTCCTGTTGATATTAGGATTCTTTAAGTTAGGCGTCCTGGGATAGCAGTTTCTTTTAGGCCTGAGAAGGAACAACTCCGGAGTGTACAACAATTTCAGATGAAACTAATATTCAATGACTATCCCTAACTACTCGGTTGTTGACTTCTATTAGTCATTATTCTCCTGGTTTTAGCTCTGATGTGGGGATTACAGAGGAGTCAACATTTAAATCTTCGTAATCTGTGTATTTGTAGCTTCAGTATCGTTACTGACCCATAGTTTTTATGGTTTGGGAAGAGTTATTGATTTCATGTATCATGTAAAGGATACACAATGATGATAGGGCATTTAAGATTACAATAATAGCTAGTAAATTGTTCACAATTTCTCTACCTGTGCATCTATTGTATGCATATGAGTTTAGCTGTCAATATTAGTGAAATGATATAGAGGACTAGAGAACTTATTTTAAAAATCACTATTAATGTGTGATGAAGAAAATGTAAAAGTTCTTCCATAATCGGTGATGTTGTATCTTGAGAGCCTAGATGAAATTGATATGCCTTAGTCATATACAGGATTTTAGCCTATCATTTAACTTTGACAAAGCTACATCACTTTTTACTTTTATCTCATTTATTGAGGAAGACATAATTGTTATGGTGTTGGCTTGAAACTGGTTGAAAAGGACTTGAGTCCTTCCTTATTTTACATTTACATAGGTAGGATCTTGAAACGTAGGATATGGTGGAGGACATCCGTGTAACCATTCTAGGTTAGGAGTAGCAATTCCCACTGCTAAGACTTCTTGTTTAGACACAAATGCTTTTCAAAGTATGAAGATTATTAGCATTACTGCTGCTACTGAGATGAATGAGCCTAAAGACAAAATATTTCATGTTGTGTGTGCCTCAGGGTACTCAGACTAACGTAGTGACATCCCTGAGAGGCCACGAAAGTGCTGCAGGAAGTCATATTTACTACTACAAATATACTTGTGAGGTGAATTTTTGCTCATGCTGAGTTAACTGTATAACCTAAGAATAGTGGGAATCAGTGTAGAAAGCCTCCTATAATAGTGAAGACTGCTCCCATGGACATTAGGTCATGGAAGTGTGCTACTACATAGTATGTATCCTGGAGGACAATGTCTGGGGATGAGTTGGCTAAGATGATTCCTGTCAAACCACCTACTGTAAAAAGAAAAACTAAAGCCTAAAACTCATAATATAGTAGGAGGTCATATAGTATTACCTCCGTGAACAGTTGCTAACCAGGGACTTCCCTGGTGACGCAGTGGTTAAGAATTCGTCTGCCAATGCAGGGGACACGGGTTCGAGCCCTTGTCTGGGAAGATTCCACATGCCGCGGAGCAAAAAGCCCGTGTGCCACAACTACTGAGCCTGCCCTCTAGAGCCCGCAAGCCACAACTACTGAAGCCCACGCGCCTAGAGGCCGTGCTCTGCAACAAGAGAAGCCACTGCAATGAAAGGGCCGCACACCGCAACGAAGAGTAGCTGCCGCTCACCGCAACCAGAGAAAGCCCATGCGCAGCAACCAAGACCCAACTCAGCCAAAAAAAAAAAAGAAAAGAAAAGAAAAAGAAAAATTAAATAAAGAGTTGCTAATCAGCTAGATACTTTTACTCCTGTAGGGATAGAAGTAATTACGGTAGCTGATGCAAAGTATGCTCCTGAGTCCACAGCTATCCCTATGGTAAACATATGATGGGCCCACAAGAGAACTCCTAAAAAACCAGTGGACATGACTCATACTATTCCCAGATAGCTGAAAGGCAATTTTTGTCCTAAATAGTAGGTAATGCTATGTGAGTTTATAACAAACCCTGTTAGGCCATGAATACAGACTTCAGGGTGAGCAAAGTATCAAAAGAGGTGTTGGTATAGGATTCGGTCTCCTCCTGCAGGGTCAAAGAAAGTAGTGTTTAGATTTCTATCTCTTAACAGCATGGCAATTCTGGCTGCTTGGACTGAGATTGGTAATTATAGTAATATGGCTATAGTTGGGGAAGATTAAACAAATAATGGTGTTTGGTATTGGGATATGACTGCTGGTTTTGTATTAAAGACAATAGTAATAAAAGTAATAATACCAAGAATTGAGGAGACACCTGCTAAATGTAAGGAGAAAACAGTTAGGTCGCCAGAGGCTCCTGCATGGGCCAGATTGCAGGCTAGAGCTGAATACACCGTCCCACTGGTACCAGAACCAGCTTCTACTATTGGTGATATGAGTAGGAGTAAGAATGATGGGGGAAGTAGTCAAAAGTTTATATGATTTATTGGGGGAAATGCTACTTCAGTTGTCCGAGTTATTAATGGCCCAAGTCAGTTTTCAAAGCCTGCAATCATAACGGGTACAGCTATAAAGAAAATTATTACAAGTGCAGGGACTGTTATGACAACCTTACAGATTTGGGCATCTCCAAGTAGCGGTCCAGGTCAGCATAGCTCAGCCTGGATTAATATAATTAAGGTGCTGCCTGCTACTCCAGCTCAAGCACCAAATAGTAAATATAAAATGCCGATATCTTTGTGATTTGTTGAAAATAATCAGCAGTGTATGAACAGAGGTAAAATGACTGAGTTAGAATTAGACTGTAAATCTAAAGACAGAGATTGAGCCCTCTTTCTGGCAAACCCTGTGGTGAATCAACAAATTGAATTGTAACTTCAGAGAAGCAGCTTCAATTCTGCCAGTGATTATCCTGCCTTTTTTTTTTTTTTCCTTTTTTTCTTTCTCAAATGAAGGAGAAGTAGACTGAAGTCAGTTGACTAGAGGATTTGCCTGTTAACTAAAGTTTCCTGGGGTTAAAACTCATCAATCTCGTAAAGATTTGGCTTCAATACAGTGTTTGCTTTACATTCAATTGATGTAGAATAAAGTCTTGCAATCCTTATTTTTAGGAATTAAGTAAATTTCACTTGTTTAGGGTTTTGAAAGCTCTTGGTCTGAACTAACCTAAATTCCTAGTCCAGCACCGATAGAATGGGTGTTGTGTGTAGTAACCGTGTGGGTATTATGATTGGTAATGATAGGAAGGTTATTTCTTTGTATGTTCAAATTGCTTTGTGTTTGTGTTGTTTAATGAAGGGAATATAGTTAGTGATGTGGAGTATGTTAGCTGCAAGTAGAAATATATGCTGAGGACTGCTATGATGGCTATTAGTGTTGGTAGAATGATGTTGTCGTTTTTGTTATCTCTTGGATAATTATTCATTTGGGTAGAAAGCCTGATAGTGATGGGCGATGTCCTAATGATACTATAATGGTGAGGAAAATGATTGTGATGGGAGGTGTTTTATCTCATGTGTGTGATAATGATACTCTTGTAGTACATGATCTGGGCATAAATAAGAAGAAGACAGTGTTGTTATGATATAAATTAGTATGGTTAGGATTGTTATAATCTGAATATACATTATAATAGCTGTTATTCATCCTATATGGGCAATTGATGAGGAGGGTGTAATATTTTCCAGGTGAGTATGGCGAAGTCTGCCTCAGCCTCCAGCTATGATTTATAATATCACTATGATTAATAGTATATTTAGGTTGATGGAAGGTGACCTGTGGTATAAAACTGATAGGGGTGCAATTTTGTCATGTTGATAGCATCAGGTCTGCTGTTCATGGGATGCCTCGTGTGACTTCAGGCACTCAGAAGTGAAATGGGGAAAGTCCTACTTTTGTGACAAGGGCGATTGTCATGAGGGTGGATGCTGCTGGATTAAAGATTCTTGTTATTCATTGTGCTCTTTGACCAGAGTATATTAGATTAATGATAATAGCCATTATAAGTAGTATTGATGTGGTGGACTGTTTTAGGAAATATTTGTTGGATGCTTCTGTAGCTTATGGGTTCATGTTTTTTATTAGAATGGGGATACCATTAACCAGTGTGAGCTTGTTATACAATTATATTTCCTGAGAAAATGGTCAGTAGAATGATGGTAAAAACAATGAGAGTTTATTAGCACAGGAAGGATATACAAAAATATTTTTGGGGTATGGGCCTGTAGCTTACTTAGAGAACTTTACTATATAGCATGTGGTGTAATGTGGTAGGTAGCATGGAGAATGTAAAATTATTAGGAAGAATTCAATTCCAGGAATCAGAGCATTGAAACCTCTAAGATTTACTCTATCAAAGTAACTCTTTTGTCAGACATATTTCTTAAATTTGTGGTGGGTTGCCTGGTATGATGACAAGTAGTGAAAACTCTCATATACATAAGATTAATGTTAGTCGTAAAAACACTTTTCATAAGAGATGTATGCGTTGATCATATCAAAATTGTAGGTAGGAGGCTCAAATTCATAGAAAGGAGATTGTTAGATGAGTTTTAATGATGACTTGGGCTGTATATAATTCTGGCACCTAGGGATTGTCGAATGCTCCTAAAAATAGATTGCTGTGGAAATTTTATTATAGGGACATTGACATATTCTCTAGGAGGGACGGGGTGAATGGGCCTGCTACATTTTCTACATTGAAGACATATACAGGTTTTGATGCTACTTCCGTGAAATCAAGTGGGGCTTCGTTGGATTTCGGCTACTGCGGAGATAATCAAATTCTGGGTAGGGGTCAGGAGAAAATTAGTCATAGGTGTTCTTGTGTAATAATTACTGTTGAAAGTGTAAATGATCCATTTATCAGTAAGACTGAGAATAGAATAACTGCTACATTACTTCATATGAGATGATTGTGCTATTGCTCCTAGAGCTCCAGTGAGTGAGTATTTTGAATGTGAAGTTCATCCAGATCTGAGGATGGAGTAAATGGCTAGGTGTGATATGGCTAATAGAAATAATATGCCTACATTTATATTAATTAGTGGATAAGATATGGGAAGAGGAATTCATGTTGTGAGAGCCAGGGTTAAGGCTAGCATTGGGGTTAAGGCTAGCAAGAGAAGCCACCGCAATGAGAAGCCCGCGCACCGCAACAAAGAGTAGCCCCCGCTTGCCGCAACTAGGCAAAGCCTGCGCATAGCAACGAAGACCCAACGCAGCCAAAAACAAATTAATTAATTAATTAGTTAACTATTTTAAACAAAAGTACTATATCCTTCTGTACAGCTTCTCTGGGAAGAACAGAGAGATGGCGTAGGAGAGTGAGAAAGACCAATATTTAGTGCACATCTCTCATGCAGCTGCTCTGCTGGCTCAGATAGATTTATCCCCACTTTACAAAGGAGGAAATAATCTCAGAGAGGTTTAGTAATTTTCCCAAAGCCAAACAGCTATGGAGTGGCAGAACCAAGATCTGAACCAAGTCTGTTACCTTCAAAGCCTAAGTCCTCATCACAACAAAACTCAATTAACATTTACATTTATCGAATTACATTGCAACCTGGGGAGTTCTTGGCACAATCCTGAATAAGAGTGAGAAAGAAAGAAATAGCATTGTTCCTACAGTCAACCCAAATTTTTGGAGCAGCTGCTAGATGCCTGGCCCTTTTTGGGGCTCAGCAGTGATCAAGACAGGAAGAGTCCTGCTTTCATGAACCACGTAGTGGGGAGGAGAGACGGGTGCAACTTGGGTGAGGGATTTCACCTTGCTGGACCTCTGTTTTGTCATCTGGAAAATGGGATGGGTGTTCCTCATTTTCTGGGATTGTCCAGCCCTCACATTCTCTGATTCCATAAGAAGCATTTGTTTTCCTGTTTCTTTAAAATTCATTCAGGCCGTGAGCTGTGATGAATGTTGTTAGCTGCTCCCCAAATCACTCTATTCCCACCCTTTTCCTGTGATCAGGTCTTTCCCGAAACATGACTCACAGTCAGTCAAGTCACAGAACCTAAGGGGCACCCAGCAGAAAAATTCCAACCCTTGCTTCCCAGGAGCTCTGCGGTCTACCTGCCAGGTAAACTTAACTCACCTGGCACAAGGTGGCCATCCCTGGTTTCACATCAACATGATCTCAGGCACAAACCTCCTTGTTTTTCCATTTTGTCTTTAAGTTACTTGTTGAAACAACTGCACAAATATGACACAGATATAAAATCAGGCATCTTCTGCCCCCAGTGCCTACTAATAAATGATTTTCTGCCACTTTAATGATAAAGATAGAACATTTCAACATTCTGCTACCCTTATTATTTGTCATTTTTGTTGATATTTCTATTGACTACATCTTTCAATATTTTAACAATGGAACATTTATTTAGGGTGTTCCAGACCCAGCCTTTAGTGGTAAAGGTTTTGTTGTTATATTTCTATTATGTTTCCTTTCAAAATCATTATCCTATTTAAATGGATTAAGTCAATTCTATAGGCATTTATCTTATGATATTGATGAAATTGATACATAGAGGGCAGTAGTACAAGTTGATTGGACTTGAGAACCTCTATTAGCACAGTTAAGTATAAATATTATCTATATGTAAACCAAAGTACAGGCCGAGTGAGATTCTCTGACTTTTTTCCACTGTCTGCCCCTCAAGCCTGTGAGAAATGGAATAGTTCTTGCCCTATCAGTAAACAAAGGATGTCACAGTCTTCAGCACTTGCAGCCCTCCAATGTGAGCCGGCGGGCCCTGAGGCACTCAGGATATGCAAATACAGAATGCAGGCCCCAGAGAGCTGAGGTGCATATCAAAGGAAGGAATTCAGTGAGCCCAGGCAAAGAAAAGCGCCGCATTCCTGACCTTGGGAGAGCTGGTTTTCCTTAGTTAACAATCACCTTTGGATGTTCCCCATTACCTGCGCCAGTTCCCTGCCCTGTCCCCTCCCCCCGGTACTTTAACTCAGGAAGGAAGGAGCGCAGAGGGACTCGGCTGAATAAGGGGCCTGCGCGCCTCGGGAGGAGTTTTCAGCCGCTTTCCCCGCAGTCGGGAAGAGGGGCGCTGACGCTGCAGCCGGACCCTGCGCCTCCCTTGCCCCGTTTCCCCTCAGGACGCTCAGGCCGACCCCCTCCTCACGCCCACCAGGTCTCGCGAGCCAGGACGAGGGCAGGGGCGAGAGGACGGACCAAAGTTCCCGGGAACCAGACGCTGGAGGCCGCTCTTTCTGCACAGCAGCGGCGGGTGGCAGCGAACCCCTGCCCCTCAGAAGCTGGTCTTGTGCTGCCGCCCGGGCACCGGACCAGGCGGAGGGTCGTCGCCCACTTACCCAGCCCGCCGTCCCCGCGACTGTCATGGCTTCGGCCGCCGGGGCACCTCCAGAGCCGGCAGCCTCAGTGAGGTCGCCCTGCCCTCGGGCTCCGGGGCAGTTCCGTGAAGGCGGAGGGAAGAGACCCCGCCTGAGCCGGGAGTTCCAGCTCTGAGGAAACGCGGGCTCTGTTCAGCGCGCAGTGGGTGGGACCGCTCTGCCCCAAGGCCTTCCGGGAGGGAGCGGGGCGGCGGGGGAGGGAGCCGCCAGGAGCGCAGGGCCCCGTCGGGGGTCCTGGAGGGGCGGCCCGGCCTGGGGGCCACGCCCATTGTGGCCGCAGCCCAGGCCTTTTTCCTGGAATCCTACACAAAAAAACTAGAAAGATACACAGTCTATAGTAAATACTCACAAATGATTGTTGCTGCTGTGCTCACTTTTCTATTAAAGGTTTAAAATCCATAAAACACTTTAAGTTCAAAATTAAATGAGAATTTTTACCTTTCTAATTATGTCTCTGATATTCACAGTTGTGGTTAATGAATCAGAGACTGTGGCATCACTAGTTAAAAATCAGCTTGTTAAAAAAATAGAACTCATGCCCACCGGACCTACTGAATCACAATCTGCACTTTTACAATCTCCCCAGTGTACTCGTGTACCCATGAATAGTTGAAAGGTACATTTCTACCTCGACAGGTCTTTTCTCTATGAGAAATACACACATTTTATCCAGTTTGATATAAATAAAACACTCAAAAATGCATATGCCTGTGTTGAAACCATCATTTTATCATTTCTTTTCCAGACAAGTATAGTCTCTATACTGGTTTTGTGGATCACATGCCATACTCTTTTCTTGTAGTTAGAAATAAGGTAGAGAAAGTTACTTTGTAAAAAAAAAATTATATATATATATATATATATATGTATTAGTGGATAATTAAAGAGACTCTTCTAAATTAAAACCTTCTCTTAACTTGCTGTTTTCTTCTTGGGTCATATTATGAACACTTCCCGTGGCCACATGGCATGTGTACGTTTAATTTCAGGGACTGCTGACATTCCAGGATGTGGCCATAGATTTCTGTCAAGAGGAGTGAGAATGCCTGGACCAAGATCAATGGGAATTTTACAGGGATGTGATGTTAGAGAAGTATAGGAACCTGCTCTCCTTGGGTGAGGATACCTTCCTTCCAGAATTCCTTATCCAACCACAGGGTTTGGAGTGCTTCATTTGTAGAATATCTCCTGGAATCTTCTGCTTCCTACAATAGGGTTTCAGATTGCAACGTTTCAGGAAAGATTGGGAGTTTGTGGGTATAATTTTTCTTATTCTTTTAAAATTGCAGCCTCCCTTTTAATATACTTTGTAACTGCTTGGGATGTGTCTATATGAACTGTGTACTATATGCTTCTGTTATAGTCCTTACAATATTTTATTGCCTTATTTTCTCTAACAATTTTCCATGGATTCTTTGGGCTTAAGGTATATTAAAAGGGAGACTGCGAATCTGGGACTTCCCTGGTGATGCAGTGATTAAGAATTCGCCTGCCAATGCAGGGGACCCGGTTCGATCCCCGGTCCGGGAAGATCTCACGTGCCACGGAACAACTAAGCCATTGGGCCACAACTACTGAGTCTGCACGCCACAACTACTGAAGCAGGTGTGTCTTGAGCCCATGCGCCATTTATTTTTGGGAGAATAAAACCACTTCTGAGTGATTAAAATTTAGGCCAGCTAGTCAAAATGCTTTATCACCTGTTCTTCTAAAACACTGGTCAATGGAACAAGTTTTCCTAGGGATAACAGTGTAATTGTATTCTGGAGTTCATATGGGCAATATGGTTTATGACCTTGATGCTGGATCACGACATTTCAACGGTATAACTGCTATTAATTGTCTGTTTGTTCAACGATTAAAGTCTCACGTGATCTGAGTTCAGACTGGAGTCATCCTGGTTGGTTTCTGTCTATTGCAGATTTCTTCCAGTATGAAAGGACAAGAGCAATACGGCTTCCTTTACAAAATGTCTTCAAACTAAATGATGATATAATCTACATTCAATTAATTTATACATACCCTACTGTAGAACAGGGTTCGTTACGCTGGCAGAGCCCGGTAATTATGTAAAACTGAAACTTTTTCTGCACTGGTTCAAGTCCTCTTCCTAAGAATATGTTTATAATCAACATTCTTTCACAAATTACCCAATTTAATTCACCATAGCATTCCTCATATTAACCAAATGGAAAATCCTAGGCTATATACAAATCCAGAAAGGGCCAAAAATCATCAGCCCCCATGGATGATTACAACCCATTGCTGAGGCATTCCAATTACTTATTAAAGAACCACTATGTCCATCAACATCATCAATTTATATATTATTGCCCCAATGCTAGCCATAACCCTGCCTCTCACAACATGAATTCCTCTTCCCATATCTTATCCACTAATTAGTATAAATGTAGGCATATTATTTCTATTAGCCATATCACACCTAGCCATTTATTCCATCCTCATATCTGGATGAACTTCACATTCAAAATACTCACTCACTGGAGCTCCAGGAACAATAGCACAGAGGATCATCTCATATGAAGTAATGTAGCAGTTATTCTATTCTCAGTCTTACTGGTAAATGGATCATTTACACTTTCAACAGTAATTACTACACAAGAACACCTATGACTAATTTTCTCCTGACCCCTACCCAGAATTTGATTATCTCCGCAGTAGCAGAAATCCAGTGAAGCCCCACTTGATTTAACAGAAGTAGAATCAAAACCTGTACATGTCTTCAATGTAGAAAATGTAGCAGGCCCATTCACCGCGTCCTTCCTAGAGAATATGTCAATTTCCCTATAATAAACGTTTCCACAGCAATCTATTTTTAGGAGCATTCGACAATCCCTAGGTGCCAGAATTATAGATTCTTTCATCTTGTAAATATAGTTTTCTTTAAAAAATAATTTTTATAGTTTTACTACCTTTAAACAAAATGTACTCCATTGCTGTGGAATATTCCTTCATAGGAGCGTGCATGGTTCATTTCTGCATCCGTCTGTGATGGCCTTCAGGTTCCTTCAGGTTTGGCTCCTGTGGCTGCCAGTCCATGTCCGTGTGTCCTGGTGCAGGGCTGGTGGGTTTGTGTTCAACTGGGAGGAGCACTGTGGGTCTCTGTGCACGGACTTCGCTATCTGAGGCCCGATTGCTTCAGAAGTGGTTGCATCCCCCCGTTGCGTACCAGGCTTTCCATTGCTCCACATCCTGCTGATATTTGATACTATGTCTTTCATGTCTGCCATTCTGGTAGGTGTATGCACAGTATTTTTCTTATGGCTTTAATCCCTCTGTTGTTAGTGAAGTTGTGCATCTTGTGGTATTCATGGACTATTTCCTGTTGTTTTTGGAAAAGTTTTAAAAATTGTGGTCTGGTACACATAACATAAAATGTACTATCTTAACCATTTTTAAGTGCACATTTCAGGGTCAGGAAATAATTCACACTGTTGTGCAAACCTGACCACCATCATCCTCCAGAACTTTTTCATCTTGCAAAATTGAAACAGTCCCCATTAAACACTCACTCCCCATTGTCCCTCCCTCAGCCTCTGGCCCTCAACATCCTACTTTATGTCTCTATATTTCCGACTGCTCTAGGGGCCTTGCATGAGTGGATCAAGCACTGTTTGTTTTTTTGTGTCTAGCTTACATCACTGAGCATAATGCCCTCAAGGTTCATCCCTGCTGCATCCTGTGTCAGAATTGACTTCCTTTTTAGGCTGAATAGCATTCCCTTGTATTGATGGACCGTGTTTTTCTTCTCCATTCTTCCCTTAGTGGACACATGTAATATCTACATTCATTTCTGCTGTCATAATATTTGTGGAATAAAATCAGAAAGTCCTATGAATCAAAAGTCATTTGCCATTAACTTTTTTCTTAAACTTTTTTGTTGTGGAAAACATCAAGGCTAAGAAAAGGGAAAAATACATGTCAGCTTCACTTGTGTTCAGGAATTAATGCTTTACGGATTCACTTTATTCCCTGTGTGTGTGCTATGCGTGTGCATGTGCCTGTTTGCATAAATATGCTGTGCATGTGGATAGGTATGTGAACTTGCACACATTAGTGTGTGCATGGGCATATGGGTGCATGTGTGTTCACATGCTAGTGTGTGAATATATTTGTGCTGTGCACGTGCATATGTTTGTGTGTGTGCTGTGCCTGCCTGTGCGCACACCTGTGTGTTTGCTGGAACCACTTGCAAGTTGGCTGCAGACTGAATTGTGCCCCAGATATATCCGCACGCAGCTGCTCTAACAATCCTGCGTAGCCACGTAAAGGTCACAGATCTCAGGGATTTAAATGGAGGGAGCAGGATATCCTGACACAGAGTTTGTCTTCCAATGACTGTCACTGTCTCAGTAACATCCTTCACACCTTCTTTAAGCCGCATTCAGGGTCCAGTTTAGACTCCCATTACATTCAGTCACCTGTCCCAGGTCCCCTAAAGCAACAATGTCACCGTTGGAGAGCCCGGCCAAGGCTGGGGGTGCCCCTCCTGTTGGCCTGGCCTCCAGGCCCTGCCCTTGGCTCCTGTTTCCTCATATCTCAGCCAGGCCCCGACTTGGATCGGGCCGCCACCTCTTTCCTCACAGGGTCCCATCACCCAGTCAAGGGGGTTCATTCTCCCCCTAAACACGGCATCAGGAGTTGGGGGCTGACAGTCCACACTGGGTCTCCTTCATGTGAGACCCTGTGCTGTTGAAAGAGCAGGCACCCTGCCCTCGGGGGTGGGGGACTGGGGGGCGACATGCGGCCCACGATGGGCAGGCGGGTCTCCGGGTGGGGCGAGCCAGTGTGCAAGGAGTTCCGCGGTGGGTTCTCCTCTCCAACGGCTTCTGTGCCCCTACCTCTCCCCGTGCCTCCCCTCGAAGACAGCGCGGTGCCCGGGTTGGGAACCATGGGAGCCGTCAGCCACCGCCCCCTCTACACACACACACACACGCACACGCACACGCACACGCACACGCTGCAGGGAAGCAGGACCTGAGTGCAGGGCTCTCAGCGGCCCTGAGCGCCCCGCCCGGAATCGGCCAGCCGAATGGACAGACCGGATCTCCCGGCCCGGACCATGCAGGACTCTCCTGACCTGGCTTGCAGTGTGGCCACCTCCTTCTGGAAGCCTGGGAGTCTGGAATCAGGCCACTTCTTGTCTGTCCTGGCAGCAGACTGGGCTGCACTCTAAGAAGTTCGTGGCTCGCCCGTGGATCCTGACCATCAGGTGGCCAGAGAAATTGGGAACATTTCTGTTTTACCTGTTGAAATGTTTAATGACAAAGATTTTGTTCAGTTTCCTGACGTGGGTGTCCAAAGATGAGAGACCCATGTGTGTGATCTGTACCCCCTATGAGATCAGCCCTAAGCTAGTTTAAACATGATCAAGTTGTGTCTACATGGTAGATTTAGACCTCTGCATGTCCTGTCTACTGATTATGTTTAGAGCTGACCATGTGTTGTCTATAATAAGAAGATTTAGACCTGACCATGTTCTGTGTACGCTAGGACTATGGGGACCTGGGTAGAGACCCGGCCTGGCCTCAGTACTGGGAAGCTCCGTGCCTGCATCTGAATGTCAGTGCTTAGATGTCTAGGGTCTGGAGATGAGGTGGGCTTGTCTACATAACAGCCTCTCTTCTGAGTGTGGTGACCTGGTCCTCCCAAGGGTCAGTGCTATGGTCGGGGCCTTAGTCTTAATCCCTGCCAAGGTTCACCTTCCCTGGGGCTCATGGAGAATCCTCAGGAGGACTACCTGGCAATAATTCCAATTTACCAGCACGTGCATGGTGCATAGGGAAGCAGGTTTAGCTGCTGAATTGATTGCAGGGCACGCAGATCGGGCAAAAGGCCGATGGGTGACAGCTGAGGCTGCTGCTGAGCTCTCCCTCCAGTCTACCGTCCCTACTCAGCAGAGTCCAGAGCTGCCCCTCGGCTTTCTGCCCTGCTCTCCTGTATGTTTTCTCAGCATGTAAGTGAGACGAGAAAGGACTGAACATGCCAGCACCAGGGTCGTGTGTTCAACTCTAGTATGAAAGCTGTACAAACAGTTAAAATCACACAGAACCAAAGTGAGGACAGGAGGACTCCTCTGGGCCAAGTGTGGGGAAAGGAGACCCACCTGACACTTTTTCCCATCCCAGGAGGTCCCAGGGACCCAGCTTGTTTCCACATTGGGGGAGCCCCCTGCAGAGCCATGGTGTCCTGACCAAGGGGACGTGTGACCCCAGGTGCAGGGTCTGGGGAGGTGAGGTCACCCTGGGACTGTGGACATGTGACCCAGGTGGAGGGGTCTGGGGAGGTGGGTCACCCTGGTGAGTGTGGATGTGTGGCCCCAGGTATAGGGTGCGGGGACTGTGTGGGTCTCACCATACCTGCATGGGTCAGGATCACATGGATAGGGAGACCGCATATGCGCTCTTTGCCTGCAGTGTGTCCTGTCCCCTTTGAGATTTCCAACCTCTGCATTAAGGGTGTTGTCCTGATTAACCTGTGGTTCCTTTTCTTCTCTTCATCTTGTCACAAACATATGAGGTCAAGAATGTTCGAGTGGGTTGCTGCTCTGTGTTCCGGTGAGTGACAACACTTGGTGGTATCGTATTAATACTATAGCATATCATATGTCTAATCTATGGGGGTCACCACTGCCTGGGTCCCCCTGGACAGAGGTCAGGTGAGCACAGACTAGCCCCCCCTAAGAATGGTCTCCCACGTGCTCTGTGAGGGTACCGTGATGGCCCCTAAGGTAGGGGACTGTGTCTGGGCCTCCGACATTTGTGATGAAGGGGAGTCGAAATGGAATCTCAATTAACAAGACATTATTTTAAGAATTTATTTTAAGTGAAATAAAACACACGTCACATACCCTTTACCATCATCACCATTTTAAGTGCACGTTTCTGAGGCATCAGATAGATTCACTTTCTCGTGGAGCCATCACCACCATCACTAGAACTTTTCGTCCTGCAAAACCAAAATTCCACAACCATGAAAGTCTCATTCCCCATTCCCTCCCACTGCCCCTGGCACCGATAGCCACTTCAGTCCCTGAGTTGTCGACTCCAGGGCACCCACTGGAGTGGAATCCTGCAGTGTTTGCTGACGGGTCATTTTGGAAGAGCTGACTTTCAGTCTGAAGCGCTGCCTGTTCGCATCTGAAGAATCTGCATTTAAGGAGAGGGTGTATGAGGAAGGGGGTGTATGCGGGACAAAGGTGTCCGGGGTGCAGGTGAGCCAGGACCTGACCAGCTGCCTTTTGGGTCCTCTGGTCCCATCTCTTGGTCTGTGCCTCATCTGCATCATCACTGTCCCCGCTGGCACCGCTGGGGTGTTGTTGTCTGAATGAGAGTCCCCTGGTGCCCCTGTTCTCCTCCCCTCCTCCTGCTGGTTGCGGAGGGAACTGCTTGCTGTGTGGTCTCTACTCCTGAGGCATGAAGGACCCTGTAGCATGGACCTGCAGAGTGTGAGGTGTGGTCCCAAGAGCATGGGGCCCACATAGGACACGACATCGGGCCGTGACAAGTGCTAGGGCTGCCTCATCACTGACAGGGAATGTTGCCCAGATCCTGCTCCAGAGGGCGTGGTGGGTGGCCTGGGACCCTAGAGGCCCCATTCCTATACTGGAGCTTGGAGAGTGCATCCCCATGGGCTGCAGATTCACCCCATATCTAAGACATATCCCTCTGTCCTGTCTTTGAACTCAGGAAAACGAGCTCTCTTGTCCACAACATAGGCCTGGTCCTGTTGATATTAGGATTCTTTAAGTTAGGCGTCCTGGGATAGCAGTTTCTTTTAGGCCTGAGAAGGAACAACTCCGGAGTGTACAACAATTTCAGATGAAACTAATATTCAATGACTATCCCTAACTACTCGGTTGTTGACTTCTATTAGTCATTATTCTCCTGGTTTTAGCTCTGATGTGGGGATTACAGAGGAGTCAACATTTAAATCTTCGTAATCTGTGTATTTGTAGCTTCAGTATCGTTACTGACCCATAGTTTTTATGGTTTGGGAAGAGTTATTGATTTCATGTATCATGTAAAGGATACACAATGATGATAGGGCATTTAAGATTACAATAATAGCTAGTAAATTGTTCACAATTTCTCTACCTGTGCATCTATTGTATGCATATGAGTTTAGATGTCAATATTAGTGAAATGATATAGAGGACTAGAGAACTTATTTTAAAAATCACTATTAATGTGTGATGAAGAAAATGTAAAAGTTCTTCCATAATCGGTGATGTTGTATCTTGAGAGCCTAGATGAAATTGATATGCCTTAGTCATATACAGGATTTTAGCCTATCATTTAACTTTGACAAAGCTACATCACTTTTTACTTTTATCTCATTTATTGAGGAAGACATAATTGTTATGGTGTTGGCTTGAAACTGGTTGAAAAGGACTTGAGTCCTTCCTTATTTTACATTTACATAGGTAGGATCTTGAAACGTAGGATATGGTGGAGGACATCCGTGTAACCATTCTAGGTTAGGAGTAGCAATTCCCACTGCTAAGACTTCTTGTTTAGACACAAATGGTTTTCAAAGTATGAAGATTATTAGCATTACTGCTGCTACTGAGATGAATGAGCCTAAAGACAAAATATTTCATGTTGTGTGTGCCTCAGGGTACTCAGACTAACGTAGTGACATCCCTGAGAGGCCACGAAAGTGCTGCAGGAAGTCATATTTACTACTACAAATATACTTGTGAGGTGAATTTTTGCTCATGCTGAGTTAACTGTATAACCTAAGAATAGTGGGAATCAGTGTAGAAAGCCTCCTATAATAGTGAAGACTGCTCCCATGGACATTAGGTCATGGAAGTGTGCTACTACATAGTATGTATCCTGGAGGACAATGTCTGGGGATGAGTTGGCTAAGATGATTCCTGTCAAACCACCTACTGTAAAAAGAAAAACTAAAGCCTAAAACTCATAATATAGTAGGAGGTCATATAGTATTACCTCCGTGAACAGTTGCTAACCAGGGACTTCCCTGGTGACGCAGTGGTTAAGAATTCGTCTGCCAATGCAGGGGACACGGGTTCGAGCCCTTGTCTGGGAAGATTCCACATGCCGCGGAGCAAAAAGCCCGTGTGCCACAACTACTGAGCCTGCCCTCTAGAGCCCGCAAGCCACAACTACTGAAGCCCACGCGCCTAGAGGCCGTGCTCTGCAACAAGAGAAGCCACTGCAATGAAAGGGCCGCACACCGCAACGAAGAGTAGCTGCCGCTCACCGCAACCAGAGAAAGCCCATGCGCAGCAACCAAGACCCAACTCAGCCAAAAAAAAAAAAGAAAAGAAAAGAAAAAGAAAAATTAAATAAAGAGTTGCTAATCAGCTAGATACTTTTACTCCTGTAGGGATAGAAGTAATTACGGTAGCTGATGCAAAGTATGCTCCTGAGTCCACAGCTATCCCTATGGTAAACATATGATGGGCCCACAAGAGAACTCCTAAAAAACCAGTGGACATGACTCATACTATTCCCAGATAGCTGAAAGGCAATTTTTGTCCTAAATAGTAGGTAATGCTATGTGAGTTTATAACAAACCCTGTTAGGCCATGAATACAGACTTCAGGGTGAGCAAAGTATCAAAAGAGGTGTTGGTATAGGATTCGGTCTCCTCCTGCAGGGTCAAAGAAAGTAGTGTTTAGATTTCTATCTCTTAACAGCATGGCAATTCTGGCTGCTTGGACTGAGATTGGTAATTATAGTAATATGGCTATAGTTGGGGAAGATTAAACAAATAATGGTGTTTGGTATTGGGATATGACTGCTGGTTTTGTATTAAAGACAATAGTAATAAAAGTAATAATACCAAGAATTGAGGAGACACCTGCTAAATGTAAGGAGAAAACAGTTAGGTCGCCAGAGGCTCCTGCATGGGCCAGATTGCAGGCTAGAGCTGAATACACCGTCCCACTGGTACCAGAACCAGCTTCTACTATTGGTGATATGAGTAGGAGTAAGAATGATGGGGGAAGTAGTCAAAAGTTTATATGATTTATTGGGGGAAATGCTACTTCAGTTGTCCGAGTTATTAATGGCCCAAGTCAGTTTTCAAAGCCTGCAATCATAACGGGTACAGCTATAAAGAAAATTATTACAAGTGCAGGGACTGTTATGACAACCTTACAGATTTGGGCATCTCCAAGTAGCGGTCCAGGTCAGCATAGCTCAGCCTGGATTAATATAATTAAGGTGCTGCCTGCTACTCCAGCTCAAGCACCAAATAGTAAATATAAAATGCCGATATCTTTGTGATTTGTTGAAAATAATCAGCAGTGTATGAACAGAGGTAAAATGACTGAGTTAGAATTAGACTGTAAATCTAAAGACAGAGATTGAGCCCTCTTTCTGGCAAACCCTGTGGTGAATCAACAAATTGAATTGTAACTTCAGAGAAGCAGCTTCAATTCTGCCAGTGATTATCCTGCCTTTTTTTTTTTTTTCCTTTTTTTCTTTCTCAAATGAAGGAGAAGTAGACTGAAGTCAGTTGACTAGAGGATTTGCCTGTTAACTAAAGTTTCCTGGGGTTAAAACTCATCAATCTCGTAAAGATTTGGCTTCAATACAGTGTTTGCTTTACATTCAATTGATGTAGAATAAAGTCTTGCAATCCTTATTTTTAGGAATTAAGTAAATTTCACTTGTTTAGGGTTTTGAAAGCTCTTGGTCTGAACTAACCTAAATTCCTAGTCCAGCACCGATAGAATGGGTGTTGTGTGTAGTAACCGTGTGGGTATTATGATTGGTAATGATAGGAAGGTTATTTCTTTGTATGTTCAAATTGCTTTGTGTTTGTGTTGTTTAATGAAGGGAATATAGTTAGTGATGTGGAGTATGTTAGCTGCAAGTAGAAATATATGCTGAGGACTGCTATGATGGCTATTAGTGTTGGTAGAATGATGTTGTCGTTTTTGTTATCTCTTGGATAATTATTCATTTGGGTAGAAAGCCTGATAGTGATGGGCGATGTCCTAATGATACTATAATGGTGAGGAAAATGATTGTGATGGGAGGTGTTTTATCTCATGTGTGTGATAATGATACTCTTGTAGTACATGATCTGGGCATAAATAAGAAGAAGACAGTGTTGTTATGATATAAATTAGTATGGTTAGGATTGTTATAATCTGAATATACATTATAATAGCTGTTATTCATCCTATATGGGCAATTGATGAGGAGGGTGTAATATTTTCCAGGTGAGTATGGCGAAGTCTGCCTCAGCCTCCAGCTATGATTTATAATATCACTATGATTAATAGTATATTTAGGTTGATGGAAGGTGACCTGTGGTATAAAACTGATAGGGGTGCAATTTTGTCATGTTGATAGCATCAGGTCTGCTGTTCATGGGATGCCTCGTGTGACTTCAGGCACTCAGAAGTGAAATGGGGAAAGTCCTACTTTTGTGACAAGGGCGATTGTCATGAGGGTGGATGCTGCTGGATTAAAGATTCTTGTTATTCATTGTGCTCTTTGACCAGAGTATATTAGATTAATGATAATAGCCATTATAAGTAGTATTGATGTGGTGGACTGTTTTAGGAAATATTTGTTGGATGCTTCTGTAGCTTATGGGTTCATGTTTTTTATTAGAATGGGGATACCATTAACCAGTGTGAGCTTGTTATACAATTATATTTCCTGAGAAAATGGTCAGTAGAATGATGGTAAAAACAATGAGAGTTTATTAGCACAGGAAGGATATACAAAAATATTTTTGGGGTATGGGCCTGTAGCTTACTTAGAGAACTTTACTATATAGCATGTGGTGTAATGTGGTAGGTAGCATGGAGAATGTAAAATTATTAGGAAGAATTCAATTCCAGGAATCAGAGCATTGAAACCTCTATGATTTACTCTATCAAAGTAACTCTTTTGTCAGACATATTTCTTAAATTTGTGGTGGGTTGCCTGGTATGATGACAAGTAGTGAAAACTCTCATATACATAAGATTAATGTTAGTCGTAAAAACACTTTTCATAAGAGATGTATGCGTTGATCATATCAAAATTGTAGGTAGGAGGCTCAAATTCATAGAAAGGAGATTGTTAGATGAGTTTTAATGATGACTTGGGCTGTATATAATTCTGGCACCTAGGGATTGTCGAATGCTCCTAAAAATAGATTGCTGTGGAAATTTTATTATAGGGACATTGACATATTCTCTAGGAGGGACGGGGTGAATGGGCCTGCTACATTTTCTACATTGAAGACATATACAGGTTTTGATGCTACTTCCGTGAAATCAAGTGGGGCTTCGTTGGATTTCGGCTACTGCGGAGATAATCAAATTCTGGGTAGGGGTCAGGAGAAAATTAGTCATAGGTGTTCTTGTGTAATAATTACTGTTGAAAGTGTAAATGATCCATTTATCAGTAAGACTGAGAATAGAATAACTGCTACATTACTTCATATGAGATGATTGTGCTATTGCTCCTAGAGCTCCAGTGAGTGAGTATTTTGAATGTGAAGTTCATCCAGATCTGAGGATGGAGTAAATGGCTAGGTGTGATATGGCTAATAGAAATAATATGCCTACATTTATATTAATTAGTGGATAAGATATGGGAAGAGGAATTCATGTTGTGAGAGCCAGGGTTAAGGCTAGCATTGGGGTTAAGGCTAGCAAGAGAAGCCACCGCAATGAGAAGCCCGCGCACCGCAACAAAGAGTAGCCCCCGCTTGCCGCAACTAGGCAAAGCCTGCGCATAGCAACGAAGACCCAACGCAGCCAAAAACAAATTAATTAATTAATTAGTTAACTATTTTAAACAAAAGTACTATATCCTTCTGTACAGCTTCTCTGGGAAGAACAGAGAGATGGCGTAGGAGAGTGAGAAAGACCAATATTTAGTGCACATCTCTCATGCAGCTGCTCTGCTGGCTCAGATAGATTTATCCCCACTTTACAAAGGAGGAAATAATCTCAGAGAGGTTTAGTAATTTTCCCAAAGCCAAACAGCTATGGAGTGGCAGAACCAAGATCTGAACCAAGTCTGTTACCTTCAAAGCCTAAGTCCTCATCACAACAAAACTCAATTAATATTTACATTTATCGAATTACATTGCAACCTGGGGAGTTCTTGGCACAATCCTGAATAAGAGTGAGAAAGAAAGAAATAGCATTGTTCCTACAGTCAACCCAAATTTTTGGAGCAGCTGCTAGATGCCTGGCCCTTTTTGGGGCTCAGCAGTGATCAAGACAGGAAGAGTCCTGCTTTCATGAACCACGTAGTGGGGAGGAGAGACGGGTGCAACTTGGGTGAGGGATTTCACCTTGCTGGACCTCTGTTTTGTCATCTGGAAAATGGGATGGGTGTTCCTCATTTTCTGGGATTGTCCAGCCCTCACATTCTCTGATTCCATAAGAAGCATTTGTTTTCCTGTTTCTTTAAAATTCATTCAGGCCGTGAGCTGTGATGAATGTTGTTAGCTGCTCCCCAAATCACTCTATTCCCACCCTTTTCCTGTGATCAGGTCTTTCCCGAAACATGACTCACAGTCAGTCAAGTCACAGAACCTAAGGGGCACCCAGCAGAAAAATTCCAACCCTTGCTTCCCAGGAGCTCTGCGGTCTACCTGCCAGGTAAACTTAACTCACCTGGCACAAGGTGGCCATCCCTGGTTTCACATCAACATGATCTCAGGCACAAACCTCCTTGTTTTTCCATTTTGTCTTTAAGTTACTTGTTGAAACAACTGCACAAATATGACACAGATATAAAATCAGGCATCTTCTGCCCCCAGTGCCTACTAATAAATGATTTTCTGCCACTTTAATGATAAAGATAGAACATTTCAACATTCTGCTACCCTTATTATTTGTCATTTTTGTTGATATTTCTATTGACTACATCTTTCAATATTTTAACAATGGAACATTTATTTAGGGTGTTCCAGACCCAGCCTTTAGTGGTAAAGGTTTCGTTGTTATATTTCTATTATGTTTCCTTTCAAAATCATTATCCTATTTAAATGGATTAAGTCAATTCTATAGGCATTTATCTTATGATATTGATGAAATTGATACATAGAGGGCAGTAGTACAAGTTGATTGGACTTGAGAACCTCTATTAGCACAGTTAAGTATAAATATGATCTATATGTAAACCAAAGTACAGGCCGAGTGAGATTCTCTGACTTTTTTCCACTGTCTGCCCCTCAAGCCTGTGAGAAATGGAATAGTTCTTGCCCTATCAGTAAACAAAGGATGTCACAGTCTTCAGCACTTGCAGCCCTCCAATGTGAGCCGGCGGGCCCTGAGGCACTCAGGATATGCAAATACAGAATGCAGGCCCCAGAGAGCTGAGGTGCATATCAAAGGAAGGAATTCAGTGAGCCCAGGCAAAGAAAAGCGCCGCATTCCTGACCTTGGGAGAGCTGGTTTTCCTTAGTTAACAATCACCTTTGGATGTTCCCCATTACCTGCGCCAGTTCCCTGCCCTGTCCCCTCCCCCCGGTACTTTAACTCAGGAAGGAAGGAGCGCAGAGGGACTCGGCTGAATAAGGGGCCTGCGCGCCTCGGGAGGAGTTTTCAGCCGCTTTCCCCGCAGTCGGGAAGAGGGGCGCTGACGCTGCAGCCGGACCCTGCGCCTCCCTTGCCCCGTTTCCCCTCAGGACGCTCAGGCCGACCCCCTCCTCACGCCCACCAGGTCTCGCGAGCCAGGACGAGGGCAGGGGCGAGAGGACGGACCAAAGTTCCCGGGAACCAGACGCTGGAGGCCGCTCTTTCTGCACAGCAGCGGCGGGTGGCAGCGAACCCCTGCCCCTCAGAAGCTGGTCTTGTGCTGCCGCCCGGGCACCGGACCAGGCGGAGGGTCGTCGCCCACTTACCCAGCCCGCCGTCCCCGCGACTGTCATGGCTTCGGCCGCCGGGGCACCTCCAGAGCCGGCAGCCTCAGTGAGGTCGCCCTGCCCTCGGGCTCCGGGGCAGTTCCGTGAAGGCGGAGGGAAGAGACCCCGCCTGAGCCGGGAGTTCCAGCTCTGAGGAAACGCGGGCTCTGTTCAGCGCGCAGTGGGTGGGACCGCTCTGCCCCAAGGCCTTCCGGGAGGGAGCGGGGCGGCGGGGGAGGGAGCCGCCAGGAGCGCAGGGCCCCGTCGGGGGTCCTGGAGGGGCGGCCCGGCCTGGGGGCCACGCCCATTGTGGCCGCAGCCCAGGCCTTTTTCCTGGAATCCTACACAAAAAAACTAGAAAGATACACAGTCTATAGTAAATACTCACAAATGATTGTTGCTGCTGTGCTCACTTTTCTATTAAAGGTTTAAAATCCATAAAACACTTTAAGTTCAAAATTAAATGAGAATTTTTACCTTTCTAATTATGTCTCTGATATTCACAGTTGTGGTTAATGAATCAGAGACTGTGGCATCACTAGTTAAAAATCAGCTTGTTAAAAAAATAGAACTCATGCCCACCGGACCTACTGAATCACAATCTGCACTTTTACAATCTCCCCAGTGTACTCGTGTACCCATGAATAGTTGAAAGGTACATTTCTACCTCGACAGGTCTTTTCTCTATGAGAAATACACACATTTTATCCAGTTTGATATAAATAAAACACTCAAAAATGCATATGCCTGTGTTGAAACCATCATTTTATCATTTCTTTTCCAGACAAGTATAGTCTCTATACTGGTTTTGTGGATCACATGCCATACTCTTTTCTTGTAGTTAGAAATAAGGTAGAGAAAGTTACTTTGTAAAAAAAAAATTATATATATATATATATATATATATATATATATATATATATATATGTATTAGTGGATAATTAAAGAGACTCTTCTAAATTAAAACCTTCTCTTAACTTGCTGTTTTCTTCTTGGGTCATATTATGAACACTTCCCGTGGCCACATGGCATGTGTACGTTTAATTTCAGGGACTGCTGACATTCCAGGATGTGGCCATAGATTTCTGTCAAGAGGAGTGAGAATGCCTGGACCAAGATCAATGGGAATTTTACAGGGATGTGATGTTAGAGAAGTATAGGAACCTGCTCTCCTTGGGTGAGGATACCTTCCTTCCAGAATTCCTTATCCAACCACAGGGTTTGGAGTGCTTCATTTGTAGAATATCTCCTGGAATCTTCTGCTTCCTACAATAGGGTTTCAGATTGCAACGTTTCAGGAAAGATTGGGAGTTTGTGGGTATAATTTTTCTTATTCTTTTAAAATTGCAGCCTCCCTTTTAATATACTTTGTAACTGCTTGGGATGTGTCTATATGAACTGTGTACTATATGCTTCTGTTATAGTCCTTACAATATTTTATTGCCTTATTTTCTCTAACAATTTTCCATGGATTCTTTGGGCTTAAGGTATATTAAAAGGGAGACTGCGAATCTGGGACTTCCCTGGTGATGCAGTGATTAAGAATTCGCCTGCCAATGCAGGGGACCCGGTTCGATCCCCGGTCCGGGAAGATCTCACGTGCCACGGAACAACTAAGCCATTGGGCCACAACTACTGAGTCTGCACGCCACAACTACTGAAGCAGGTGTGTCTTGAGCCCATGCGCCATTTATTTTTGGGAGAATAAAACCACTTCTGAGTGATTAAAATTTAGGCCAGCTAGTCAAAATGCTTTATCACCTGTTCTTCTAAAACACTGGTCAATGGAACAAGTTTTCCTAGGGATAACAGTGTAATTGTATTCTGGAGTTCATATGGGCAATATGGTTTATGACCTTGATGCTGGATCACGACATTTCAACGGTATAACTGCTATTAATTGTCTGTTTGTTCAACGATTAAAGTCTCACGTGATCTGAGTTCAGACTGGAGTCATCCTGGTTGGTTTCTGTCTATTGCAGATTTCTTCCAGTATGAAAGGACAAGAGCAATACGGCTTCCTTTACAAAATGTCTTCAAACTAAATGATGATATAATCTACATTCAATTAATTTATACATACCCTACTGTAGAACAGGGTTCGTTACGCTGGCAGAGCCCGGTAATTATGTAAAACTGAAACTTTTTCTGCACTGGTTCAAGTCCTCTTCCTAAGAATATGTTTATAATCAACATTCTTTCACAAATTACCCAATTTAATTCACCATAGCATTCCTCATATTAACCAAATGGAAAATCCTAGGCTATATACAAATCCAGAAAGGGCCAAAAATCATCAGCCCCCATGGATGATTACAACCCATTGCTGAGGCATTCCAATTACTTATTAAAGAACCACTATGTCCATCAACATCATCAATTTATATATTATATTGCCCCAATGCTAGCCATAACCCTGCCTCTCACAACATGAATTCCTCTTCCCATATCTTATCCACTAATTAGTATAAATGTAGGCATATTATTTCTATTAGCCATATCACACCTAGCCATTTATTCCATCCTCATATCTGGATGAACTTCACATTCAAAATACTCACTCACTGGAGCTCCAGGAACAATAGCACAGAGGATCATCTCATATGAAGTAATGTAGCAGTTATTCTATTCTCAGTCTTACTGGTAAATGGATCATTTACACTTTCAACAGTAATTACTACACAAGAACACCTATGACTAATTTTCTCCTGACCCCTACCCAGAATTTGATTATCTCCGCAGTAGCAGAAATCCAGTGAAGCCCCACTTGATTTAACAGAAGTAGAATCAAAACCTGTACATGTCTTCAATGTAGAAAATGTAGCAGGCCCATTCACCGCGTCCTTCCTAGAGAATATGTCAATTTCCCTATAATAAACGTTTCCACAGCAATCTATTTTTAGGAGCATTCGACAATCCCTAGGTGCCAGAATTATAGATTCTTTCATCTTGTAAATATAGTTTTCTTTAAAAAATAATTTTTATAGTTTTACTACCTTTAAACAAAATGTACTCCATTGCTGTGGAATATTCCTTCATAGGAGCGTGCATGGTTCATTTCTGCATCCGTCTGTGATGGCCTTCAGGTTCCTTCAGGTTTGGCTCCTGTGGCTGCCAGTCCATGTCCGTGTGTCCTGGTGCAGGGCTGGTGGGTTTGTGTTCAACTGGGAGGAGCACTGTGGGTCTCTGTGCACGGACTTCGCTATCTGAGGCCCGATTGCTTCAGAAGTGGTTGCATCCCCCCATTGCGTACCAGGCTTTCCATTGCTCCACATCCTGCTGATATTTGATACTATGTCTTTCATGTCTGCCATTCTGGTAGGTGTATGCACAGTATTTTTCTTATGGCTTTAATCCCTCTGTTGTTAGTGAAGTTGTGCATCTTGTGGTATTCATGGACTATTTCCTGTTGTTTTTGGAAAAGTTTTAAAAATTGTGGTCTGGTACACATAACATAAAATGTACTATCTTAACCATTTTTAAGTGCACATTTCAGGGTCAGGAAATAATTCACACTGTTGTGCAAACCTGACCACCATCATCCTCCAGAACTTTTTCATCTTGCAAAATTGAAACAGTCCCCATTAAACACTCACTCCCCATTGTCCCTCCCTCAGCCTCTGGCCCTCAACATCCTACTTTATGTCTCTATATTTCCGACTGCTCTAGGGGCCTTGTATGAGTGGATCAAGCACTGTTTGTTTTTTTGTGTCTAGCTTACATCACTGAGCATAATGCCCTCAAGGTTCATCCCTGCTGCATCCTGTGTCAGAATTGACTTCCTTTTTAGGCTGAATAGCATTCCCTTGTATTGATGGACCGTGTTTTTCTTCTCCATTCTTCCCTTAGTGGACACATGTAATATCTACATTCATTTCTGCTGTCATAATATTTGTGGAATAAAATCAGAAAGTCCTATGAATCAAAAGTCATTTGCCATTAACTTTTTTCTTAAACTTTTTTGTTGTGGAAAACATCAAGGCTAAGAAAAGGGAAAAATACATGTCAGCTTCACTTGTGTTCAGGAATTAATGCTTTACGGATTCGCTTTATTCCCTGTGTGTGTGCTATGCGTGTGCATGTGCCTGTTTGCATAAATATGCTGTGCATGTGGATAGGTATGTGAACTTGCACACATTAGTGTGTGCATGGGCATATGGGTGCATGTGTGTTCACATGCTAGTGTGTGAATATATTTGTGCTGTGCACGTGCATATGTTTGTGTGTGTGCTGTGCCTGCCTGTGCGCACACCTGTGTGTTTGCTGGAACCACTTGCAAGTTGGCTGCAGACTGAATTGTGCCCCAGATATATCCGCACGCAGCTGCTCTAACAATCCTGCGTAGCCACGTAAAGGTCACAGATCTCAGGGATTTAAATGGAGGGAGCAGGATATCCTGACACAGAGTTTGTCTTCCAATGACTGTCACTGTCTCAGTAACATCCTTCACACCTTCTTTAAGCCGCATTCAGGGTCCAGTTTAGACTCCCATTACATTCAGTCACCTGTCCCAGGTCCCCTAAAGCAACAATGTCACCGTTGGAGAGCCCGGCCAAGGCTGGGGGTGCCCCTTCTGTTGGCCTGGCCTCCAGGCCCTGCCCTTGGCTCCTGTTTCCTCATATCTCAGCCAGGCCCCGACTTGGATCGGGCCGCCACCTCTTTCCTCACAGGGTCCCATCGCCCAGTCAAGGGGGTTCATTCTCCCCCTAAACACAGCATCAGGAGTTGGGGGCTGACAGTCCACACTGGGTCTCCTTCATGTGAGACCCTGTGCTGTTGAAAGAGCAGGCACCCTGCCCTCGGGGGTGGGGGACTGGGGGGCGACATGCGGCCCACGATGGGCAGGCGGGTCTCCGGGTGGGGCGAGCCAGTGTGCAAGGAGTTCCGCGGTGGGTTCTCCTCTCCAACGGCTTCTGTGCCCCTACCTCTCCCCGTGCCTCCCCTCGAAGACAGCGCGGTGCCCGGGTTGGGAACCATGGGAGCCGTCAGCCACCGCCCCCTCTACACACACACACACACGCACACGCACACGCACACGCACACGCTGCAGGGAAGCAGGACCTGAGTGCAGGGCTCTCAGCGGCCCTGAGCGCCCCGCCCGGAATCGGCCAGCCGAATGGACAGACCGGATCTCCCGGCCCGGACCATGCAGGACTCTCCTGCCTGGGCTTTCAGTGTGGCCGCCTCCTTCTGGAAGCCTGGGAGGCTGGAATCAGGCCACTTCTTGTCTGTCCTGGCAGCAGACTGGGCTGCACTCTAAGAAGTTCGTGGCTCGCCCGTGGATCCTGACCATCAGGTGGCCAGAGAAATTGGGAACATTTCTGTTTTGCCTGTTGAAATGTTTAATGACAAAGATTTTGTTCAGTTTCCTGACGTGGGTGTCCAAAGATGAGAGACCCATGTGTGTGATCTGTACCCCCTATGAGATCAGCCCTAAGCTAGTTTAAACATGATCAAGTTGTGTCTACATGGTAGATTTAGACCTCTGCATGTCCTGTCTACTGATTATGTTTAGAGCTGACCATGTGTTGTCTATAATAAGAAGATTTAGACCTGACCATGTTCTGTGTACGCTAGGACTATGGGGACCTGGGTAGAGACCCGGCCTGGCCTCAGTACTGGGAAGCTCCGTGCCTGCATCTGAATGTCAGGGCTTAGATGTCTGGGGTTTGGAGCTGAGGTGGGCTTGTCTACGTAACAGCCTCTCTTCTGAGTGTGGTGACCTGGTCCTCCCAAGGGTCAGTGCTATGTTCGGGGCCTTACTCTTAATCCCTGCAAGGTTCACCTTCCCTGGGGCTCATGGAGAATCCTCAGGAGGACTACCTGGCAATAATTCCAATTTACCAGCACGTGCATGGTGCATAGGGAAGCAGGTTTAGCTGCTGAATTGATTGCAGGGCACGCAGATCGGGCAAAAGGCCGATGGGTGACAGCTGAGGCTGCTGCTGAGCTCTCCCTCCAGTCTACCGTCCCTACTCAGCAGAGTCCAGAGCTGCCCCTCGGCTTTCTGCCCTGCTCTCCTGTATGTTTTCTCAGCATGTAAGTGAGACGAGAAAGGACTGAACATGCCAGCACCAGGGTCGTGTGTTCAACTCTAGTATGAAAGCTGTACAAACAGTTAAAATCACACAGAACCAAAGTGAGGACAGGAGGACTCCTCTGGGCCAAGTGTGGGGAAAGGAGACCCACCTGACACTTTTTCCCATCCCAGGAGGTCCCAGGGACCCAGCTTGTTTCCACATTGGGGGAGCCCCCTGCAGAGCCATGGTGTCCTGACCAAGGGGACGTGTGACCCCAGGTGCAGGGTCTGGGGAGGTGAGGTCACCCTGGGACTGTGGACATGTGACCCAGGTGGAGGGGTCTGGGGAGGTGGGTCACCCTGGTGAGTGTGGATGTGTGGCCCCAGGTATAGGGTGCGGGGACTGTGTGGGTCTCACCATACCTGCATGGGTCAGGATCACATGGATAGGGAGACCGCATATGCGCTCTTTGCCTGCAGTGTGTCCTGTCCCCTTTGAGATTTCCAACCTCTGCATTAAGGGTGTTGTCCTGATTAACCTGTGGTTCCTTTTCTTCTCTTCATCTTGTCACAAACATATGAGGTCAAGAATGTTCGAGTGGGTTGCTGCTCTGTGTTCCGGTGAGTGACAACACTTGGTGGTATCGTATTAATACTATAGCATATCATATGTCTAATCTATGGGGGTCACCACTGCCTGGGTCCCCCTGGACAGAGGTCAGGTGAGCACAGACTAGCCCCCCCTAAGAATGGTCTCCCACGTGCTCTGTGAGGGTACCGTGATGGCCCCTAAGGTAGGGGACTGTGTCTGGGCCTCCGACATTTGTGATGAAGGGGAGTCGAAATGGAATCTCAATTAACAAGACATTATTTTAAGAATTTATTTTAAGTGAAATAAAACACACGTCACATACCCTTTACCATCATCACCATTTTAAGTGCACGTTTCTGAGGCATCAGATAGATTCACTTTCTCGTGGAGCCATCACCACCATCACTAGAACTTTTCGTCCTGCAAAACCAAAATTCCACAACCATGAAAGTCTCATTCCCCATTCCCTCCCACTGCCCCTGGCACCGATAGCCACTTCAGTCCCTGAGTTGTCGACTCCAGGGCACCCACTGGAGTGGAATCCTGCAGTGTTTGCTGACGGGTCATTTTGGAAGAGCTGACTTTCAGTCTGAAGCGCTGCCTGTTCGCATCTGAAGAATCTGCATTTAAGGAGAGGGTGTATGAGGAAGGGGGTGTATGCGGGACAAAGGTGTCCGGGGTGCAGGTGAGCCAGGACCTGACCAGCTGCCTTTTGGGTCCTCTGGTCCCATCTCTTGGTCTGTGCCTCATCTGCATCATCACTGTCCCCGCTGGCACCGCTGGGGTGTTGTTGTCTGAATGAGAGTCCCCTGGTGCCCCTGTTCTCCTCCCCTCCTCCTGCTGGTTGCGGAGGGAACTGCTTGCTGTGTGGTCTCTACTCCTGAGGCATGAAGGACCCTGTAGCATGGACCTGCAGAGTGTGAGGTGTGGTCCCAAGAGCATGGGGCCCACATAGGACACGACATCGGGCCGTGACAAGTGCTAGGGCTGCCTCATCACTGACAGGGAATGTTGCCCAGATCCTGCTCCAGAGGGCGTGGTGGGTGGCCTGGGACCCTAGAGGCCCCATTCCTATACTGGAGCTTGGAGAGTGCATCCCCATGGGCTGCAGATTCACCCCATATCTAAGACATATCCCTCTGTCCTGTCTTTGAACTCAGGAAAACGAGCTCTCTTGTCCACAACATAGGCCTGGTCCTGTTGATATTAGGATTCTTTAAGTTAGGCGTCCTGGGATAGCAGTTTCTTTTAGGCCTGAGAAGGAACAACTCCGGAGTGTACAACAATTTCAGATGAAACTAATATTCAATGACTATCCCTAACTACTCGGTTGTTGACTTCTATTAGTCATTATTCTCCTGGTTTTAGCTCTGATGTGGGGATTACAGAGGAGTCAACATTTAAATCTTCGTAATCTGTGTATTTGTAGCTTCAGTATCGTTACTGACCCATAGTTTTTATGGTTTGGGAAGAGTTATTGATTTCATGTATCATGTAAAGGATACACAATGATGATAGGGCATTTAAGATTACAATAATAGCTAGTAAATTGTTCACAATTTCTCTACCTGTGCATCTATTGTATGCATATGAGTTTAGATGTCAATATTAGTGAAATGATATAGAGGACTAGAGAACTTATTTTAAAAATCACTATTAATGTGTGATGAAGAAAATGTAAAAGTTCTTCCATAATCGGTGATGTTGTATCTTGAGAGCCTAGATGAAATTGATATGCCTTAGTCATATACAGGATTTTAGCCTATCATTTAACTTTGACAAAGCTACATCACTTTTTACTTTTATCTCATTTATTGAGGAAGACATAATTGTTATGGTGTTGGCTTGAAACTGGTTGAAAAGGACTTGAGTCCTTCCTTATTTTACATTTACATAGGTAGGATCTTGAAACGTAGGATATGGTGGAGGACATCCGTGTAACCATTCTAGGTTAGGAGTAGCAATTCCCACTGCTAAGACTTCTTGTTTAGACACAAATGCTTTTCAAAGTATGAAGATTATTAGCATTACTGCTGCTACTGAGATGAATGAGCCTAAAGACAAAATATTTCATGTTGTGTGTGCCTCAGGGTACTCAGACTAACGTAGTGACATCCCTGAGAGGCCACGAAAGTGCTGCAGGAAGTCATATTTACTACTACAAATATACTTGTGAGGTGAATTTTTGCTCATGCTGAGTTAACTGTATAACCTAAGAATAGTGGGAATCAGTGTAGAAAGCCTCCTATAATAGTGAAGACTGCTCCCATGGACATTAGGTCATGGAAGTGTGCTACTACATAGTATGTATCCTGGAGGACAATGTCTGGGGATGAGTTGGCTAAGATGATTCCTGTCAAACCACCTACTGTAAAAAGAAAAACTAAAGCCTAAAACTCATAATATAGTAGGAGGTCATATAGTATTACCTCCGTGAACAGTTGCTAACCAGGGACTTCCCTGGTGACGCAGTGGTTAAGAATTCGTCTGCCAATGCAGGGGACACGGGTTCGAGCCCTTGTCTGGGAAGATTCCACATGCCGCGGAGCAAAAAGCCCGTGTGCCACAACTACTGAGCCTGCCCTCTAGAGCCCGCAAGCCACAACTACTGAAGCCCACGCGCCTAGAGGCCGTGCTCTGCAACAAGAGAAGCCACTGCAATGAAAGGGCCGCACACCGCAACGAAGAGTAGCTGCCGCTCACCGCAACCAGAGAAAGCCCATGCGCAGCAACCAAGACCCAACTCAGCCAAAAAAAAAAAAGAAAAGAAAAGAAAAAGAAAAATTAAATAAAGAGTTGCTAATCAGCTAGATACTTTTACTCCTGTAGGGATAGAAGTAATTACGGTAGCTGATGCAAAGTATGCTCCTGAGTCCACAGCTATCCCTATGGTAAACATATGATGGGCCCACAAGAGAACTCCTAAAAAACCAGTGGACATGACTCATACTATTCCCAGATAGCTGAAAGGCAATTTTTGTCCTAAATAGTAGGTAATGCTATGTGAGTTTATAACAAACCCTGTTAGGCCATGAATACAGACTTCAGGGTGAGCAAAGTATCAAAAGAGGTGTTGGTATAGGATTCGGTCTCCTCCTGCAGGGTCAAAGAAAGTAGTGTTTAGATTTCTATCTCTTAACAGCATGGCAATTCTGGCTGCTTGGACTGAGATTGGTAATTATAGTAATATGGCTATAGTTGGGGAAGATTAAACAAATAATGGTGTTTGGTATTGGGATATGACTGCTGGTTTTGTATTAAAGACAATAGTAATAAAAGTAATAATACCAAGAATTGAGGAGACACCTGCTAAATGTAAGGAGAAAACAGTTAGGTCGCCAGAGGCTCCTGCATGGGCCAGATTGCAGGCTAGAGCTGAATACACCGTCCCATTGGTACCAGAACCAGCTTCTACTATTGGTGATATGAGTAGGAGTAAGAATGATGGGGGAAGTAGTCAAAAGTTTATATGATTTATTGGGGGAAATGCTACTTCAGTTGTCCGAGTTATTAATGGCCCAAGTCAGTTTTCAAAGCCTGCAATCATAACGGGTACAGCTATAAAGAAAATTATTACAAGTGCAGGGACTGTTATGACAACCTTACAGATTTGGGCATCTCCAAGTAGCGGTCCAGGTCAGCATAGCTCAGCCTGGATTAATATAATTAAGGTGCTGCCTGCTACTCCAGCTCAAGCACCAAATAGTAAATATAAAATGCCGATATCTTTGTGATTTGTTGAAAATAATCAGCAGTGTATGAACAGAGGTAAAATGACTGAGTTAGAATTAGACTGTAAATCTAAAGACAGAGATTGAGCCCTCTTTCTGGCAAACCCTGTGGTGAATCAACAAATTGAATTGTAACTTCAGAGAAGCAGCTTCAATTCTGCCAGTGATTATCCTGCCTTTTTTTTTTTTTTCTTTTTTTCTTTCTCAAATGAAGGAGAAGTAGACTGAAGTCAGTTGACTAGAGGATTTGCCTGTTAACTAAAGTTTCCTGGGGTTAAAACTCATCAATCTCGTAAAGATTTGGCTTCAATACAGTGTTTGCTTTACATTCAATTGATGTAGAATAAAGTCTTGCAATCCTTATTTTTAGGAATTAAGTAAATTTCACTTGTTTAGGGTTTTGAAAGCTCTTGGTCTGAACTAACCTAAATTCCTAGTCCAGCACCGATAGAATGGGTGTTGTGTGTAGTAACCGTGTGGGTATTATGATTGGTAATGATAGGAAGGTTATTTCTTTGTATGTTCAAATTGCTTTGTGTTTGTGTTGTTTAATGAAGGGAATATAGTTAGTGATGTGGAGTATGTTAGCTGCAAGTAGAAATATATGCTGAGGACTGCTATGATGGCTATTAGTGTTGGTAGAATGATGTTGTCGTTTTTGTTATCTCTTGGATAATTATTCATTTGGGTAGAAAGCCTGATAGTGATGGGCGATGTCCTAATGATACTATAATGGTGAGGAAAATGATTGTGATGGGAGGTGTTTTATCTCATGTGTGTGATAATGATACTCTTGTAGTACATGATCTGGGCATAAATAAGAAGAAGACAGTGTTGTTATGATATAAATTAGTATGGTTAGGATTGTTATAATCTGAATATACATTATAATAGCTGTTATTCATCCTATATGGGCAATTGATGAGGAGGGTGTAATATTTTCCAGGTGAGTATGGCGAAGTCTGCCTCAGCCTCCAGCTATGATTTATAATATCACTATGATTAATAGTATATTTAGGTTGATGGAAGGTGACCTGTGGTATAAAACTGATAGGGGTGCAATTTTGTCATGTTGATAGCATCAGGTCTGCTGTTCATGGGATGCCTCGTGTGACTTCAGGCACTCAGAAGTGAAATGGGGAAAGTCCTACTTTTGTGACAAGGGCGATTGTCATGAGGGTGGATGCTGCTGGATTAAAGATTCTTGTTATTCGTTGTGCTCTTTGACCAGAGTATATTAGATTAATGATAATAGCCATTATAAGTAGTATTGATGTGGTGGACTGTTTTAGGAAATATTTGTTGGATGCTTCTGTAGCTTATGGGTTCATGTTTTTTATTAGAATGGGGATACCATTAACCAGTGTGAGCTTGTTATACAATTATATTTCCTGAGAAAATGGTCAGTAGAATGATGGTAAAAACAATGAGAGTTTATTAGCACAGGAAGGATATACAAAAATATTTTTGGGGTATGGGCCTGTAGCTTACTTAGAGAACTTTACTATATAGCATGTGGTGTAATGTGGTAGGTAGCATGGAGAATGTAAAATTATTAGGAAGAATTCAATTCCAGGAATCAGAGCATTGAAACCTCTAAGATTTACTCTATCAAAGTAACTCTTTTGTCAGACATATTTCTTAAATTTGTGGTGGGTTGCCTGGTATGATGACAAGTAGTGAAAACTCTCATATACATAAGATTAATGTTAGTCGTAAAAACACTTTTCATAAGAGATGTATGCGTTGATCATATCAAAATTGTAGGTAGGAGGCTCAAATTCATAGAAAGGAGATTGTTAGATGAGTTTTAATGATGACTTGGGCTGTATATAATTCTGGCACCTAGGGATTGTCGAATGCTCCTAAAAATAGATTGCTGTGGAAATTTTATTATAGGGACATTGACATATTCTCTAGGAGGGACGGGGTGAATGGGCCTGCTACATTTTCTACATTGAAGACATATACAGGTTTTGATGCTACTTCCGTGAAATCAAGTGGGGCTTCGTTGGATTTCGGCTACTGCGGAGATAATCAAATTCTGGGTAGGGGTCAGGAGAAAATTAGTCATAGGTGTTCTTGTGTAATAATTACTGTTGAAAGTGTAAATGATCCATTTATCAGTAAGACTGAGAATAGAATAACTGCTACATTACTTCATATGAGATGATTGTGCTATTGCTCCTAGAGCTCCAGTGAGTGAGTATTTTGAATGTGAAGTTCATCCAGATCTGAGGATGGAGTAAATGGCTAGGTGTGATATGGCTAATAGAAATAATATGCCTACATTTATATTAATTAGTGGATAAGATATGGGAAGAGGAATTCATGTTGTGAGAGCCAGGGTTAAGGCTAGCATTGGGGTTAAGGCTAGCAAGAGAAGCCACCGCAATGAGAAGCCCGCGCACCGCAACAAAGAGTAGCCCCCGCTTGCCGCAACTAGGCAAAGCCTGCGCATAGCAACGAAGACCCAACGCAGCCAAAAACAAATTAATTAATTAATTAGTTAACTATTTTAAACAAAAGTACTATATCCTTCTGTACAGCTTCTCTGGGAAGAACAGAGAGATGGCGTAGGAGAGTGAGAAAGACCAATATTTAGTGCACATCTCTCATGCAGCTGCTCTGCTGGCTCAGATAGATTTATCCCCACTTTACAAAGGAGGAAATAATCTCAGAGAGGTTTAGTAATTTTCCCAAAGCCAAACAGCTATGGAGTGGCAGAACCAAGATCTGAACCAAGTCTGTTACCTTCAAAGCCTAAGTCCTCATCACAACAAAACTCAATTAACATTTACATTTATCGAATTACATTGCAACCTGGGGAGTTCTTGGCACAATCCTGAATAAGAGTGAGAAAGAAAGAAATAGCATTGTTCCTACAGTCAACCCAAATTTTTGGAGCAGCTGCTAGATGCCTGGCCCTTTTTGGGGCTCAGCAGTGATCAAGACAGGAAGAGTCCTGCTTTCATGAACCACGTAGTGGGGAGGAGAGACGGGTGCAACTTGGGTGAGGGATTTCACCTTGCTGGACCTCTGTTTTGTCATCTGGAAAATGGGATGGGTGTTCCTCATTTTCTGGGATTGTCCAGCCCTCACATTCTCTGATTCCATAAGAAGCATTTGTTTTCCTGTTTCTTTAAAATTCATTCAGGCCGTGAGCTGTGATGAATGTTGTTAGCTGCTCCCCAAATCACTCTATTCCCACCCTTTTCCTGTGATCAGGTCTTTCCCGAAACATGACTCACAGTCAGTCAAGTCACAGAACCTAAGGGGCACCCAGCAGAAAAATTCCAACCCTTGCTTCCCATGAGCTCTGCGGTCTACCTGCCAGGTAAACTTAACTCACCTGGCACAAGGTGGCCATCCCTGGTTTCACATCAACATGATCTCAGGCACAAACCTCCTTGTTTTTCCATTTTGTCTTTAAGTTACTTGTTGAAACAACTGCACAAATATGACACAGATATAAAATCAGGCATCTTCTGCCCCCAGTGCCTACTAATAAATGATTTTCTGCCACTTTAATGATAAAGATAGAACATTTCAACATTCTGCTACCCTTATTATTTGTCATTTTTGTTGATATTTCTATTGACTACATCTTTCAATATTTTAACAATGGAACATTTATTTAGGGTGTTCCAGACCCAGCCTTTAGTGGTAAAGGTTTCGTTGTTATATTTCTATTATGTTTCCTTTCAAAATCATTATCCTATTTAAATGGATTAAGTCAATTCTATAGGCATTTATCTTATGATATTGATGAAATTGATACATAGAGGGCAGTAGTACAAGTTGATTGGACTTGAGAACCTCTATTAGCACAGTTAAGTATAAATATTATCTATATGTAAACCAAAGTACAGGCCGAGTGAGATTCTCTGACTTTTTTCCACTGTCTGCCCCTCAAGCCTGTGAGAAATGGAATAGTTCTTGCCCTATCAGTAAACAAAGGATGTCACAGTCTTCAGCACTTGCAGCCCTCCAATGTGAGCCGGCGGGCCCTGAGGCACTCAGGATATGCAAATACAGAATGCAGGCCCCAGAGAGCTGAGGTGCATATCAAAGGAAGGAATTCAGTGAGCCCAGGCAAAGAAAAGCGCCGCATTCCTGACCTTGGGAGAGCTGGTTTTCCTTAGTTAACAATCACCTTTGGATGTTCCCCATTACCTGCGCCAGTTCCCTGCCCTGTCCCCTCCCCCCGGTACTTTAACTCAGGAAGGAAGGAGCGCAGAGGGACTCGGCTGAATAAGGGGCCTGCGCGCCTCGGGAGGAGTTTTCAGCCGCTTTCCCCGCAGTCGGGAAGAGGGGCGCTGACGCTGCAGCCGGACCCTGCGCCTCCCTTGCCCCGTTTCCCCTCAGGACGCTCAGGCCGACCCCCTCCTCACGCCCACCAGGTCTCGCGAGCCAGGACGAGGGCAGGGGCGAGAGGACGGACCAAAGTTCCCGGGAACCAGACGCTGGAGGCCGCTCTTTCTGCACAGCAGCGGCGGGTGGCAGCGAACCCCTGCCCCTCAGAAGCTGGTCTTGTGCTGCCGCCCGGGCACCGGACCAGGCGGAGGGTCGTCGCCCACTTACCCAGCCCGCCGTCCCCGCGACTGTCATGGCTTCGGCCGCCGGGGCACCTCCAGAGCCGGCAGCCTCAGTGAGGTCGCCCTGCCCTCGGGCTCCGGGGCAGTTCCGTGAAGGCGGAGGGAAGAGACCCCGCCTGAGCCGGGAGTTCCAGCTCTGAGGAAACGCGGGCTCTGTTCAGCGCGCAGTGGGTGGGACCGCTCTGCCCCAAGGCCTTCCGGGAGGGAGCGGGGCGGCGGGGGAGGGAGCCGCCAGGAGCGCAGGGCCCCGTCGGGGGTCCTGGAGGGGCGGCCCGGCCTGGGGGCCACGCCCATTGTGGCCGCAGCCCAGGCCTTTTTCCTGGAATCCTACACAAAAAAACTAGAAAGATACACAGTCTATAGTAAATACTCACAAATGATTGTTGCTGCTGTGCTCACTTTTCTATTAAAGGTTTAAAATCCATAAAACACTTTAAGTTCAAAATTAAATGAGAATTTTTACCTTTCTAATTATGTCTCTGATATTCACAGTTGTGGTTAATGAATCAGAGACTGTGGCATCACTAGTTAAAAATCAGCTTGTTAAAAAAATAGAACTCATGCCCACCGGACCTACTGAATCACAATCTGCACTTTTACAATCTCCCCAGTGTACTCGTGTACCCATGAATAGTTGAAAGGTACATTTCTACCTCGACAGGTCTTTTCTCTATGAGAAATACACACATTTTATCCAGTTTGATATAAATAAAACACTCAAAAATGCATATGCCTGTGTTGAAACCATCATTTTATCATTTCTTTTCCAGACAAGTATAGTCTCTATACTGGTTTTGTGGATCACATGCCATACTCTTTTCTTGTAGTTAGAAATAAGGTAGAGAAAGTTACTTTGTAAAAAAAAAATTATATATATATATATATATATATATATATATATATATATATATGTATTAGTGGATAATTAAAGAGACTCTTCTAAATTAAAACCTTCTCTTAACTTGCTGTTTTCTTCTTGGGTCATATTATGAACACTTCCCGTGGCCACATGGCATGTGTACGTTGAATTTCAGGGACTGCTGACATTCCAGGATGTGGCCATAGATTTCTGTCAAGAGGAGTGAGAATGCCTGGACCAAGATCAATGGGAATTGTACAGGGATGTGATGTTAGAGAAGTATAGGAACCTGCTCTCCTTGGGTGAGGATACCTTCCTTCCAGAATTCCTTATCCAACCACAGGGTTTGGAGTGCTTCATTTGTAGAATATCTCCTGGAATCTTCTGCTTCCTACAATAGGGTTTCAGATTGCAACGTTTCAGGAAAGATTGGGAGTTTGTGGGTATAATTTTTCTTATTCTTTTAAAATTGCAGCCTCCCTTTTAATATACTTTGTAACTGCTTGGGATGTGTCTATATGAACTGTGTACTATATGCTTCTGTTATAGTCCTTACAATATTTTATTGCCTTATTTTCTCTAACAATTTTCCATGGATTCTTTGGGCTTAAGGTATATTAAAAGGGAGACTGCGAATCTGGGACTTCCCTGGTGATGCAGTGATTAAGAATTCGCCTGCCAATGCAGGGGACCCGGTTCGATCCCCGGTCCGGGAAGATCTCACGTGCCACGGAACAACTAAGCCATTGGGCCACAACTACTGAGTCTGCACGCCACAACTACTGAAGCAGGTGTGTCTTGAGCCCATGCGCCATTTATTTTTGGGAGAATAAAACCACTTCTGAGTGATTAAAATTTAGGCCAGCTAGTCAAAATGCTTTATCACCTGTTCTTCTAAAACACTGGTCAATGGAACAAGTTTTCCTAGGGATAACAGTGTAATTGTATTCTGGAGTTCATATGGGCAATATGGTTTATGACCTTGATGCTGGATCACGACATTTCAACGGTATAACTGCTATTAATTGTCTGTTTGTTCAACGATTAAAGTCTCACGTGATCTGAGTTCAGACTGGAGTCATCCTGGTTGGTTTCTGTCTATTGCAGATTTCTTCCAGTATGAAAGGACAAGAGCAATACGGCTTCCTTTACAAAATGTCTTCAAACTAAATGATGATATAATCTACATTCAATTAATTTATACATACCCTACTGTAGAACAGGGTTCGTTACGCTGGCAGAGCCCGGTAATTATGTAAAACTGAAACTTTTTCTGCACTGGTTCAAGTCCTCTTCCTAAGAATATGTTTATAATCAACATTCTTTCACAAATTACCCAATTTAATTCACCATAGCATTCCTCATATTAACCAAATGGAAAATCCTAGGCTATATACAAATCCAGAAAGGGCCAAAAATCATCAGCCCCCATGGATGATTACAACCCATTGCTGAGGCATTCCAATTACTTATTAAAGAACCACTATGTCCATCAACATCATCAATTTATATATTATTGCCCCAATGCTAGCCATAACCCTGCCTCTCACAACATGAATTCCTCTTCCCATATCTTATCCACTAATTAGTATAAATGTAGGCATATTATTTCTATTAGCCATATCACACCTAGCCATTTATTCCATCCTCATATCTGGATGAACTTCACATTCAAAATACTCACTCACTGGAGCTCCAGGAACAATAGCACAGAGGATCATCTCATATGAAGTAATGTAGCAGTTATTCTATTCTCAGTCTTACTGGTAAATGGATCATTTACACTTTCAACAGTAATTACTACACAAGAACACCTATGACTAATTTTCTCCTGACCCCTACCCAGAATTTGATTATCTCCGCAGTAGCCGAAATCCAACGAAGCCCCACTTGATTTCACGGAAGTAGCATCAAAACCTGTACATGTCTTCAATGTAGAAAATGTAGCAGGCCCATTCACCCCGTCCCTCCTAGAGAATATGTCAATTTCCCTATAATAAACGTTTCCACAGCAATCTATTTTTAGGAGCATTCGACAATCCCTAGGTGCCAGAATTATAGATTCTTTCATCTTGTAAATATAGTTTTCTTTAAAAAATAATTTTTATAGTTTTACTACCTTTAAACAAACTGTACTCCATTGCTGTGGAATATTCCTTCATAGGAGCGTGCATGGTTCATTTCTGCATCCGTCTGTGATGGCCTTCAGGTTCCTTCAGGTTTGGCTCCTGTGGCTGCCAGTCCATGTCCGTGTGTCCTGGTGCAGGGCTGGTGGGTTTGTGTTCAACTGGGAGGAGCACTGTGGGTCTCTGTGCACGGACTTCGCTATCTGAGGCCCGATTGCTTCAGAAGTGGTTGCATCCCCCCGTTGCGTACCAGGCTTTCCATTGCTCCACATCCTGCTGATATTTGATACTATGTCTTTCATGTCTGCCATTCTGGTAGGTGTATGCACAGTATTTTTCTTATGGCTTTAATCCCTCTGTTGTTAGTGAAGTTGTGCATCTTGTGGTATTCATGGACTATTTCCTGTTGTTTTTGGAAAAGTTTTAAAAATTGTGGTCTGGTACACATAACATAAAATGTACTATCTTAACCATTTTTAAGTGCACATTTCAGGGTCAGGAAATAATTCACACTGTTGTGCAAACCTGACCACCATCATCCTCCAGAACTTTTTCATCTTGCAAAATTGAAACAGTCCCCATTAAACACTCACTCCCCATTGTCCCTCCCTCAGCCTCTGGCCCTCAACATCCTACTTTATGTCTCTATATTTCCGACTGCTCTAGGGGCCTTGTATGAGTGGATCAAGCACTGTTTGTTTTTTTGTGTCTAGCTTACATCACTGAGCATAATGCCCTCAAGGTTCATCCCTGCTGCATCCTGTGTCAGAATTGACTTCCTTTTTAGGCTGAATAGCATTCCCTTGTATTGATGGACCGTGTTTTTCTTCTCCATTCTTCCCTTAGTGGACACATGTAATATCTACATTCATTTCTGCTGTCATAATATTTGTGGAATAAAATCAGAAAGTCCTATGAATCAAAAGTCATTTGCCATTAACTTTTTTCTTAAACTTTTTTGTTGTGGAAAACATCAAGGCTAAGAAAAGGGAAAAATACATGTCAGCTTCACTTGTGTTCAGGAATTAATGCTTTACGGATTCACTTTATTCCCTGTGTGTGTGCTATGCGTGTGCATGTGCCTGTTTGCATAAATATGCTGTGCATGTGGATAGGTATGTGAACTTGCACACATTAGTGTGTGCATGGGCATATGGGTGCATGTGTGTTCACATGCTAGTGTGTGAATATATTTGTGCTGTGCACGTGCATATGTTTGTGTGTGTGCTGTGCCTGCCTGTGCGCACACCTGTGTGTTTGCTGGAACCACTTGCAAGTTGGCTGCAGACTGAATTGTGCCCCAGATATATCCGCACGCAGCTGCTCTAACAATCCTGCGTAGCCACGTAAAGGTCACAGATCTCAGGGATTTAAATGGAGGGAGCAGGATATCCTGACACAGAGTTTGTCTTCCAATGACTGTCACTGTCTCAGTAACATCCTTCACACCTTCTTTAAGCCGCATTCAGGGTCCAGTTTAGACTCCCATTACATTCAGTCACCTGTCCCAGGTCCCCTAAAGCAACAATGTCACCGTTGGAGAGCCCGGCCAAGGCTGGGGGTGCCCCTCCTGTTGGCCTGGCCTCCAGGCCCTGCCCTTGGCTCCTGTTTCCTCATATCTCAGCCAGGCCCCGACTTGGATCGGGCCGCCACCTCTTTCCTCACAGGGTCCCATCACCCAGTCAAGGGGGTTCATTCTCCCCCTAAACACGGCATCAGGAGTTGGGGGCTGACAGTCCACACTGGGTCTCCTTCATGTGAGACCCTGTGCTGTTGAAAGAGCAGGCACCCTGCCCTCGGGGGTGGGGGACTGGGGGGCGACATGCGGCCCACGATGGGCAGGCGGGTCTCCGGGTGGGGCGAGCCAGTGTGCAAGGAGTTCCGCGGTGGGTTCTCCTCTCCAACGGCTTCTGTGCCCCTACCTCTCCCCGTGCCTCCCCTCGAAGACAGCGCGGTGCCCGGGTTGGGAACCATGGGAGCCGTCAGCCACCGCCCCCTCTACACACACACACACACGCACACGCACACGCACACGCACACGCTGCAGGGAAGCAGGACCTGAGTGCAGGGCTCTCAGCGGCCCTGAGCGCCCCGCCCGGAATCGGCCAGCCGAATGGACAGACCGGATCTCCCGGCCCGGACCATGCAGGACTCTCCTGACCTGGCTTGCAGTGTGGCCACCTCCTTCTGGAAGCCTGGGAGTCTGGAATCAGGCCACTTCTTGTCTGTCCTGGCAGCAGACTGGGCTGCACTCTAAGAAGTTCGTGGCTCGCCCGTGGATCCTGACCATCAGGTGGCCAGAGAAATTGGGAACATTTCTGTTTTACCTGTTGAAATGTTTAATGACAAAGATTTTGTTCAGTTTCCTGACGTGGGTGTCCAAAGATGAGAGACCCATGTGTGTGATCTGTACCCCCTATGAGATCAGCCCTAAGCTAGTTTAAACATGATCAAGTTGTGTCTACATGGTAGATTTAGACCTCTGCATGTCCTGTCTACTGATTATGTTTAGAGCTGACCATGTGTTGTCTATAATAAGAAGATTTAGACCTGACCATGTTCTGTGTACGCTAGGACTATGGGGACCTGGGTAGAGACCCGGCCTGGCCTCAGTACTGGGAAGCTCCGTGCCTGCATCTGAATGTCAGTGCTTAGATGTCTAGGGTCTGGAGCTGAGGTGGGCTTGTCTACATAACAGCCTCTCTTCTGAGTGTGGTGACCTGGTCCTCCCAAGGGTCAGTGCTATGGTCGGGGCCTTAGTCTTAATCCCTGCCAAGGTTCACCTTCCCTGGGGCTCATGGAGAATCCTCAGGAGGACTACCTGGCAATAATTCCAATTTACCAGCACGTGCATGGTGCATAGGGAAGCAGGTTTAGCTGCTGAATTGATTGCAGGGCACGCAGATCGGGCAAAAGGCCGATGGGTGACAGCTGAGGCTGCTGCTGAGCTCTCCCTCCAGTCTACCGTCCCTACTCAGCAGAGTCCAGAGCTGCCCCTCGGCTTTCAGCCCTGCTGTCCTGTGAGTTTTCTCAACATGTAAGTGAGACGAGAAAGGACTGAGCATGCCAGCACCAGGGTCGTGTGTTCAACTTTAGTATGAAAGCTCTACAAACAGTTAAAATCACACAGAACCAAAGTGAGAAGACGAGGACTCCTCTGGGCCAAGTGTGGGGAAAGGAGACCCACCTGACACTTTTTCCCATCCCAGGAGGTCCCAGGGACCCAGCTTGTTTCCACATTGGGGGAGCCCCCTGCAGAGCCATGGTGTCCTGACCAAGGGGACGTGTGACCCCAGGTGCAGGGTCTGGGGAGGTGAGGTCACCCTGGGACTGTGGACATGTGACCCAGGTGGAGGGGTCTGGGGAGGTGGGTCACCCTGGTGAGTGTGGATGTGTGGCCCCAGGTATAGGGTGCGGGGACTGTGTGGGTCTCACCATACCTGCATGGGTCAGGATCACATGGATGGGGAGACCGCATATGCGCTCTTTGCCTGCAGTGTGTCCTGTCCCCTTTGAGATTTCCAACCTCTGCATTAAGGGTGTTGTCCTGATTAACCTGTGGTTCCTTTTCTTCTCTTCATCTTGTCACAATCATATGAGGTCAGGCATGTTTGAGTGGGTTGCTGCTCTGTGTTCCGGTGAGTGACAACACTTGGTGGTATCGTATTAATACTATAGCATATCATATGTCTAATCTATGGGGGTCACCACTGCCTGGGTCCCCCTGGACAGAGGTCAGGTGAGCACAGACTAGCCCCCCCTAAGAATGGTCTCCCACGTGCTCTGTGAGTGTACCGTGATGGCCCCTAAGGTAGGGGACTGTGTCTGGGCCTCCGACATTTGTGATGAAGGGGAGTCGAAATGGAATCTCAATTAACAAGACATTATTTTAAGAATTTATTTTAAGTGAAATAAAACAAACGCCACATACCCTTTACCATCATCACCATTTTAAGTGCACGTTTCTGAGGCATCAGATAGATTCACTTTCTCGTGGAGCCATCACCACCATCACTAGAACTTTTCGTCCTGCAAAACCAAAATTCCACAACCATGAAAGTCTCATTCCCCATTCCCTCCCACTGCCCCTGGCACCGATAGCCACTTCAGTCCCTGAGTTGTCGACTGCAGGGCACCCACTGGAGTGGAATCCTGCAGTGTTTGCTGACGGGTCATTTTGGAAGAGCTGACTTTCAGTCTGAAGCGCTGCCTGTTCGCATCTGAAGAATCTGCATTTAAGGAGAGGGTGTATGAGGAAGGGGGTGTATGCGGGACAAAGGTGTCCGGGGTGCAGGTGAGCCAGGACCTGACCAGCTGCCTTTTGGGTCCTCTGGTCCCATCTCTTGATCTGTGCCTCATCTGCATCATCACTGTCCCCGCTGGCACCGCTGGGGTGTTGTTGTCTGAGTGAGAGTCCCCTGGTGCCCCTGCTCTCCTCCCCTCCTCCTGCTGGTTGGGGAGGGAACTGCTTACTGTGTGGCCTCTACTCCTGAGGCATGAAGGACCCTGTAGCATGGACCTGCAGAGTGTGGGGTGTGGTCCCAAGAGCATGGGGCCCACATAGGACACGACATCGGGCCGTGACAAGTGCTAGGGCTGCCTCATCACTGACAGGGAATGTTGCCCAGATCCTGCTCCAGAGGGCGTGGTGGGTGGCCTGGGACCCTAGAGGCCCCATTCCTATACTGGAGCTTGGAGAGTGCATCCCCATGGGCTGCAGATTCACCCCATATCTCAGACATATCCCTCTGTCTTGTCTTTGAACTCAGGAAAACGAGCTCTCTTGTCCACAACATAGGCCTGGTCCTGTTGATATTAGGATTCTTTAAGTTAGGCGTCCTGGGATAGCAGCTTCTTTTAGGCCTGAGAAGGAACAACTCCGGAGTGTACAACAATTTCAGATGAAACTAATATTCAATGACTATCCCTAACTACTCGGTTGTTGACTTCTATTAGTCATTATTCTCCTGGTTTTAGCTCTGATGTGGGGATTACAGAGGAGTCAACATTTAAATCTTCATAATCTGTGTATTGGTAGCTTCAGTATCGTTACTGACCCATAGTTTTTTATGGTTTGGGAAGAGTTATTGATTTCATGTATCATGTAAAGGATTCACAATGATGATAGGGCAATTAAGATTACAATAATAGCTAGTAAATTGTTCACAATTTCTCTACCTGTGCATCTATTGTATGCATATGAGTTTAGATGTCAATATTAGTGAAATGATATAGAGGACTAGAGAACTTATTTTAAAAATCACTATTAATGTGTGATGAAGAAAATGTAAAAGTTCTTCCATAATCGGTGATGTTGTATCTTGAGAGCCTAGATGAAATTGATATGCCTTAGTCATATACAGGATTTTAGCCTATCATTTAACTTTGACAAAGCTACCTCACTTTTTACTTTTATCTCATTTATTGAGGAAGACATAATTGTTATGGTGTTGGCTTGAAACTGGGTGAAAAGGACTTGAGTCCTTCCTTATTTTACATTTACATAGGTAGGATCTTGAAAGTAGGATATGGTGGAGGACATCCGTGTAACCATTCTAGGTTAGGAGTAGCAATTTCCACTGCTAAGACTTCTTGTTTAGACACAAATGCTTTTCAAAGTATGAAGATTATTAGCATTACTGCTGCTACTGAGATGAATGAGCCTAAAGACAAAATATTTCATGTTGTGTGTGCCTCAGGGTACTCAGACTAACGTAGTGACATCCCTGAGAGGCCACGAAAGTGCTGCAGGAAGTCATATTTACTACTACAAATATACTTGTGAAGTGAATTTTTGCTCATGCTGAGTTAACTGTATAACCTGAGAATAGTGGGAATCAGTGTAGAAAGCCTCCTATAATAGTGAAGACTGCTCCCATGGACATTAGGTCATGGAAGTGTGCTACTACATAGTATGTATCCTGGAGGACAAAGTCTGGGGATGAGTTGACTAAGATGATTCCTGTCAAACCACCTACTGTAAAAAGAAAAACTAAAGCCTAAAACTCATAATATAGTGGGAGGTCATATAGTATTACCTCCGTGAACAGTTGCTAACCAGGGACTTCCCTGGTGACGCAGTGGTTAAGAATTCGTCTGCCAATGCAGGGAACACGGGTTCGAGCCCTTGTCTGGGAAGATTCCACATGCCGCGGAGCAAAAAGCCCGTGTGCCACAACTACTGAGCCTGCCCTCTAGAGCCCGCAAGCCACAACTACTGAAGCCCACGCGCCTAGAGGCCGTGCTCTGCAACAAGAGAAGCCACTGCAATGAAAGGGCCGCACACCGCAATGAAGAGTAGCTGCCGCTCACCGCAACCAGAGAAAGCCCATGCGCAGCAACCAAGACTCAACTCAGCCAAAAAAAAAAAAAAAAAAAAAGAAAAGAAAAAGAAAAATTAAATAAAGAGTTGCTAATCAGCTAGATACTTTTACTCCTGTAGGGATAGAAGTAATTACGGTAGCTGATGCAAAGTATGCTCCTGAGTCCACAGCTATCCCTATGGTAAACATATGATGGGCCCACAAGAGAACTCCTAAAAAACCAGTGGACATGACTCATACTATTCCCAGATAGCTGAAAGGCAATTTTTGTCCTAAATAGTATGTAATGCTATGTGAGTTTATAACAAACCCTGTTAGGCCATGAATACAGACTTCAGGGTGAGCAAAGTATCAAAAGAGGTGTTGGTATAGGATTCGGTCTCCTCCTGCAGGGTCAAAGAAAGTAGTGTTTAGATTTCTATCTCTTAACAGCATGGCAATTCTGGCTGCTTGGACTGAGATTGGTAATTATAGTAATATGGCTATAGTTGGGGAAGATTAAACAAATAATGGTGTTTGGTATTGGGATATGACTGCTGGTTTTGTATTAAAGACAATAGTAATAAAAGTAATAATACCAAGAATTGAGGAGACACCTGCTAAATGTAAGGAGAAAACAGTTAGGTCGCCAGAGGCTCCTGCATGGGCCAGATTGCAGGCTAGAGCTGAATACACCGTCCCACTGGTACCAGAACCAGCTTCTACTATTGGTGATATGAGTAGGAGTAAGAATGATGGGGGAAGTAGTCAAAAGTTTATATGATTTATTGGGGGAAATGCTACTTCAGTTGTCCGAGTTATTAATGGCCCAAGTCAGTTTTCAAAGCCTGCAATCACAACGGGTACAGCTATAAAGAAAATTATTACAAGTGCAGGGACTGTTATGACAACCTTACAGATTTGGGCATCTCCAAGTAGCGGTCCAGGTCAGCATAGCTCAGCCTGGATTAATATAATTAAGGTGCTGCCTGCTACTCCAGCTCAAGCACCAAATAGTAAATATAAAATGCCGATATCTTTGTGATTTGTTGAAAATAATCAGCAGTGTATGAACAGAGGTAAAATGACTGAGTTAGAATTAGACTGTAAATCTAAAGACAGAGATTGAGCCCTCTTTCTGGCAAACCCTGTGGTGAATCAACAAATTGAATTGTAACTTCAGAGAAGCAGCTTCAATTCTGCCAGTGATTATCCTGCCTTTTTTTTTTTTTTCTTTTTTTCTTTCTCAAATGAAGGAGAAGTAGACTGAAGTCAGTTGACTAGAGGATTTGCCTGTTAACTAAAGTTTCCTGGGGTTAAAACTCATCAATCTCGTAAAGATTTGGCTTCAATACAGTGTTTGCTTTACATTCAATTGATGTAGAATAAAGTCTTGCAATCCTTATTTTTAGGAATTAAGTAAATTTCACTTGTTTAGGGTTTTGAAAGCTCTTGGTCTGAACTAACCTAAATTCCTAGTCCAGCACCGATAGAATGGGTGTTGTGTGTAGTAACCGTGTGGGTATTATGATTGGTAATGATAGGAAGGTTATTTCTTTGTATGTTCAAATTGCTTTGTGTTTGTGTTGTTTAATGAAGGGAATATAGTTAGTGATGTGGAGTATGTTAGCTGCAAGTAGAAATATATGCTGAGGACTGCTATGATGGCTATTAGTGTTGGTAGAATGATGTTGTCGTTTTTGTTATCTCTTGGATAATTATTCATTTGGGTAGAAAGCCTGATAGTGATGGGCGATGTCCTAATGATACTATAATGGTGAGGAAAATGATTGTGATGGGAGGTGTTTTATCTCATGCGTGTGATAATGATACTCTTGTAGTACATGATCTGGGCATAAATAAGAAGAAGACAGTGTTGTTATGATATAAATTAGTATGGTTAGGATTGTTATAATCTGAATATACATTATAATAGCTGTTATTCATCCTATATGGGCAATTGATGAGGAGGGTGTAATATTTTCCAGGTGAGTATGGCGAAGTCTGTCTCAGCCTCCAGCTATGATTTATAATATCACTATGATTAATAGTATATTTAGGTTGATGGAAGGTGACCTGTGGTATAAAACTGATAGGGGTGCAATTTTGTCATGTTGACAGCATCAGGACTGCTGTTCATGGGATGCCTCGTGTGACTTCAGGCACTCAGAAGTGAAATGGGGAAAGTCCTACTTTTGTGACAAGGGCGATTGTCATGAGGGTGGATGCTGCTGGATTAAAGATTCTTGTTATTCGTTGTGCTCTTTGACCAGAGTATATTAGATTAATGATAATAGCCATTATAAGTAGTATTGATGTGGTGGACTGTTTTAGGAAATATTTGTTGGATGCTTCTGTAGCTTATGGGTTCATGTTTTTTATTAGAATGGGGATACCATTAACCAGTGTGAGCTTGTTATACAATTATATTTCCTGAGAAAATGGTCAGTAGAATGATGGTAAAAACAATGAGAGTTTATTAGCACAGGAAGGATATACAAAAATATTTTTGGGGTATGGGCCTGTAGCTTACTTAGAGAACTTTACTATATAGCATGTGGTGTAATGTGGTAGGTAGCATGGAGAATGTAAAATTATTAGGAAGAATTCAATTCCAGGAATCAGAGCATTGAAACCTCTAAGATTTACTCTATCAAAGTAACTCTTTTGTCAGACATATTTCTTAAATTTGTGGTGGGTTGCCTGGTATGATGACAAGTAGTGAAAACTCTCATATACATAAGATTAATGTTAGTCGTAAAAACACTTTTCATAAGAGATGTATGCGTTGATCATATCAAAATTGTAGGTAGGAGGCTCAAATTCATAGAAAGGAGATTGTTAGATGAGTTTTAATGATGACTTGGGCTGTATATAATTCTGGCACCTAGGGATTGTCGAATGCTCCTAAAAATAGATTGCTGTGGAAATTTTATTATAGGGACATTGACATATTCTCTAGGAGGGACGGGGTGAATGGGCCTGCTACATTTTCTACATTGAAGACATATACAGGTTTTGATGCTACTTCCGTGAAATCAAGTGGGGCTTCGTTGGATTTCGGCTACTGCGGAGATAATCAAATTCTGGGTAGGGGTCAGGAGAAAATTAGTCATAGGTGTTCTTGTGTAATAATTACTGTTGAAAGTGTAAATGATCCATTTATCAGTAAGACTGAGAATAGAATAACTGCTACATTACTTCATATGAGATGATTGTGCTATTGCTCCTAGAGCTCCAGTGAGTGAGTATTTTGAATGTGAAGTTCATCCAGATCTGAGGATGGAGTAAATGGCTAGGTGTGATATGGCTAATAGAAATAATATGCCTACATTTATATTAATTAGTGGATAAGATATGGGAAGAGGAATTCATGTTGTGAGAGCCAGGGTTAAGGCTAGCATTGGGGTTAAGGCTAGCAAGAGAAGCCACCGCAATGAGAAGCCCGCGCACCGCAACAAAGAGTAGCCCCCGCTTGCCGCAACTAGGCAAAGCCTGCGCATAGCAACGAAGACCCAACGCAGCCAAAAACAAATTAATTAATTAATTAGTTAACTATTTTAAACAAAAGTACTATATCCTTCTGTACAGCTTCTCTGGGAAGAACAGAGAGATGGCGTAGGAGAGTGAGAAAGACCAATATTTAGTGCACATCTCTCATGCAGCTGCTCTGCTGGCTCAGATAGATTTATCCCCACTTTACAAAGGAGGAAATAATCTCAGAGAGGTTTAGTAATTTTCCCAAAGCCAAACAGCTATGGAGTGGCAGAACCAAGATCTGAACCAAGTCTGTTACCTTCAAAGCCTAAGTCCTCATCACAACAAAACTCAATTAACATTTACATTTATCGAATTACATTGCAACCTGGGGAGTTCTTGGCACAATCCTGAATAAGAGTGAGAAAGAAAGAAATAGCATTGTTCCTACAGTCAACCCAAATTTTTGGAGCAGCTGCTAGATGCCTGGCCCTTTTTGGGGCTCAGCAGTGATCAAGACAGGAAGAGTCCTGCTTTCATGAACCACGTAGTGGGGAGGAGAGACGGGTGCAACTTGGGTGAGGGATTTCACCTTGCTGGACCTCTGTTTTGTCATCTGGAAAATGGGATGGGTGTTCCTCATTTTCTGGGATTGTCCAGCCCTCACATTCTCTGATTCCATAAGAAGCATTTGTTTTCCTGTTTCTTTAAAATTCATTCAGGCCGTGAGCTGTGATGAATGTTGTTAGCTGCTCCCCAAATCACTCTATTCCCACCCTTTTCCTGTGATCAGGTCTTTCCCGAAACATGACTCACAGTCAGTCAAGTCACAGAACCTAAGGGGCACCCAGCAGAAAAATTCCAACCCTTGCTTCCCAGGAGCTCTGCGGTCTACCTGCCAGGTAAACTTAACTCACCTGGCACAAGGTGGCCATCCCTGGTTTCACATCAACATGATCTCAGGCACAAACCTCCTTGTTTTTCCATTTTGTCTTTAAGTTACTTGTTGAAACAACTGCACAAATATGACACAGATATAAAATCAGGCATCTTCTGCCCCCAGTGCCTACTAATAAATGATTTTCTGCCACTTTAATGATAAAGATAGAACATTTCAACATTCTGCTACCCTTATTATTTGTCATTTTTGTTGATATTTCTATTGACTACATCTTTCAATATTTTAACAATGGAACATTTATTTAGGGTGTTCCAGACCCAGCCTTTAGTGGTAAAGGTTTCGTTGTTATATTTCTATTATGTTTCCTTTCAAAATCATTATCCTATTTAAATGGATTAAGTCAATTCTATAGGCATTTATCTTATGATATTGATGAAATTGATACATAGAGGGCAGTAGTACAAGTTGATTGGACTTGAGAACCTCTATTAGCACAGTTAAGTATAAATATGATCTATATGTAAACCAAAGTACAGGCCGAGTGAGATTCTCTGACTTTTTTCCACTGTCTGCCCCTCAAGCCTGTGAGAAATGGAATAGTTCTTGCCCTATCAGTAAACAAAGGATGTCACAGTCTTCAGCACTTGCAGCCCTCCAATGTGAGCCGGCGGGCCCTGAGGCACTCAGGATATGCAAATACAGAATGCAGGCCCCAGAGAGCTGAGGTGCATATCAAAGGAAGGAATTCAGTGAGCCCAGGCAAAGAAAAGCGCCGCATTCCTGACCTTGGGAGAGCTGGTTTTCCTTAGTTAACAATCACCTTTGGATGTTCCCCATTACCTGCGCCAGTTCCCTGCCCTGTCCCCTCCCCCCGGTACTTTAACTCAGGAAGGAAGGAGCGCAGAGGGACTCGGCTGAATAAGGGGCCTGCGCGCCTCGGGAGGAGTTTTCAGCCTCTTTCCCCGCAGTCGGGAAGAGGGGCGCTGACGCTGCAGCCGGACCCTGCGCCTCCCTTGCCCCGTTTCCCCTCAGGACGCTCAGGCCGACCCCCTCCTCACGCCCACCAGGTCTCGCGAGCCAGGACGAGGGCAGGGGCGAGAGGACGGACCAAAGTTCCCGGGAACCAGACGCTGGAGGCCGCTCTTTCTGCACAGCAGCGGCGGGTGGCAGCGAACCCCTGCCCCTCAGAAGCTGGTCTTGTGCTGCCGCCCGGGCACCGGACCAGGCGGAGGGTCGTCGCCCACTTACCCAGCCCGCCGTCCCCGCGACTGTCATGGCTTCGGCCGCCGGGGCACCTCCAGAGCCGGCAGCCTCAGTGAGGTCGCCCTGCCCTCGGGCTCCGGGGCAGTTCCGTGAAGGCGGAGGGAAGAGACCCCGCCTGAGCCGGGAGTTCCAGCTCTGAGGAAACGCGGGCTCTGTTCAGCGCGCAGTGGGTGGGACCGCTCTGCCCCAAGGCCTTCCGGGAGGGAGCGGGGCGGCGGGGGAGGGAGCCGCCAGGAGCGCAGGGCCCCGTCGGGGGTCCTGGAGGGGCGGCCCGGCCTGGGGGCCACGCCCATTGTGGCCGCAGCCCAGGCCTTTTTCCTGGAATCCTACACAAAAAAACTAGAAAGATACACAGTCTATAGTAAATACTCACAAATGATTGTTGCTGCTGTGCTCACTTTTCTATTAAAGGTTTAAAATCCATAAAACACTTTAAGTTCAAAATTAAATGAGAATTTTTACCTTTCTAATTATGTCTCTGATATTCACAGTTGTGGTTAATGAATCAGAGACTGTGGCATCACTAGTTAAAAATCAGCTTGTTAAAAAAATAGAACTCATGCCCACCGGACCTACTGAATCACAATCTGCACTTTTACAATCTCCCCAGTGTACTCGTGTACCCATGAATAGTTGAAAGGTACATTTCTACCTCGACAGGTCTTTTCTCTATGAGAAATACACACATTTTATCCAGTTTGATATAAATAAAACACTCAAAAATGCATATGCCTGTGTTGAAACCATCATTTTATCATTTCTTTTCCAGACAAGTATAGTCTCTATACTGGTTTTGTGGATCACATGCCATACTCTTTTCTTGTAGTTAGAAATAAGGTAGAGAAAGTTACTTTGTAAAAAAAAAATTATATATATATATATATATATATATATATATATATATATATATGTATTAGTGGATAATTAAAGAGACTCTTCTAAATTAAAACCTTCTCTTAACTTGCTGTTTTCTTCTTGGGTCATATTATGAACACTTCCCGTGGCCACATGGCATGTGTACGTTGAATTTCAGGGACTGCTGACATTCCAGGATGTGGCCATAGATTTCTGTCAAGAGGAGTGAGAATGCCTGGACCAAGATCAATGGGAATTGTACAGGGATGTGATGTTAGAGAAGTATAGGAACCTGCTCTCCTTGGGTGAGGATACCTTCCTTCCAGAATTCCTTATCCAACCACAGGGTTTGGAGTGCTTCATTTGTAGAATATCTCCTGGAATCTTCTGCTTCCTACAATAGGGTTTCAGATTGCAACGTTTCAGGAAAGATTGGGAGTTTGTGGGTATAATTTTTCTTATTCTTTTAAAATTGCAGCCTCCCTTTTAATATACTTTGTAACTGCTTGGGATGTGTCTATATGAACTGTGTACTATATGCTTCTGTTATAGTCCTTACAATATTTTATTGCCTTATTTTCTCTAACAATTTTCCATGGATTCTTTGGGCTTAAGGTATATTAAAAGGGAGACTGCGAATCTGGGACTTCCCTGGTGATGCAGTGATTAAGAATTCGCCTGCCAATGCAGGGGACCCGGTTCGATCCCCGGTCCGGGAAGATCTCACGTGCCACGGAACAACTAAGCCATTGGGCCACAACTACTGAGTCTGCACGCCACAACTACTGAAGCAGGTGTGTCTTGAGCCCATGCGCCATTTATTTTTGGGAGAATAAAACCACTTCTGAGTGATTAAAATTTAGGCCAGCTAGTCAAAATGCTTTATCACCTGTTCTTCTAAAACACTGGTCAATGGAACAAGTTTTCCTAGGGATAACAGTGTAATTGTATTCTGGAGTTCATATGGGCAATATGGTTTATGACCTTGATGCTGGATCACGACATTTCAACGGTATAACTGCTATTAATTGTCTGTTTGTTCAACGATTAAAGTCTCACGTGATCTGAGTTCAGACTGGAGTCATCCTGGTTGGTTTCTGTCTATTGCAGATTTCTTCCAGTATGAAAGGACAAGAGCAATACGGCTTCCTTTACAAAATGTCTTCAAACTAAATGATGATATAATCTACATTCAATTAATTTATACATACCCTACTGTAGAACAGGGTTCGTTACGCTGGCAGAGCCCGGTAATTATGTAAAACTGAAACTTTTTCTGCACTGGTTCAAGTCCTCTTCCTAAGAATATGTTTATAATCAACATTCTTTCACAAATTACCCAATTTAATTCACCATAGCATTCCTCATATTAACCAAATGGAAAATCCTAGGCTATATACAAATCCAGAAAGGGCCAAAAATCATCAGCCCCCATGGATGATTACAACCCATTGCTGAGGCATTCCAATTACTTATTAAAGAACCACTATGTCCATCAACATCATCAATTTATATATTATTGCCCCAATGCTAGCCATAACCCTGCCTCTCACAACATGAATTCCTCTTCCCATATCTTATCCACTAATTAGTATAAATGTAGGCATATTATTTCTATTAGCCATATCACACCTAGCCATTTATTCCATCCTCATATCTGGATGAACTTCACATTCAAAATACTCACTCACTGGAGCTCCAGGAACAATAGCACAGAGGATCATCTCATATGAAGTAATGTAGCAGTTATTCTATTCTCAGTCTTACTGGTAAATGGATCATTTACACTTTCAACAGTAATTACTACACAAGAACACCTATGACTAATTTTCTCCTGACCCCTACCCAGAATTTGATTATCTCCGCAGTAGCCGAAATCCAACGAAGCCCCACTTGATTTCACGGAAGTAGCATCAAAACCTGTACATGTCTTCAATGTAGAAAATGTAGCAGGCCCATTCACCCCGTCCCTCCTAGAGAATATGTCAATTTCCCTATAATAAACGTTTCCACAGCAATCTATTTTTAGGAGCATTCGACAATCCCTAGGTGCCAGAATTATAGATTCTTTCATCTTGTAAATATAGTTTTCTTTAAAAAATAATTTTTATAGTTTTACTACCTTTAAACAAAATGTACTCCATTGCTGTGGAATATTCCTTCATAGGAGCGTGCATGGTTCATTTCTGCATCCGTCTGTGATGGCCTTCAGGTTCCTTCAGGTTTGGCTCCTGTGGCTGCCAGTCCATGTCCGTGTGTCCTGGTGCAGGGCTGGTGGGTTTGTGTTCAACTGGGAGGAGCACTGTGGGTCTCTGTGCACGGACTTCGCTATCTGAGGCCCGATTGCTTCAGAAGTGGTTGCATCCCCCCGTTGCGTACCAGGCTTTCCATTGCTCCACATCCTGCTGATATTTGATACTATGTCTTTCATGTCTGCCATTCTGGTAGGTGTATGCACAGTATTTTTCTTATGGCTTTAATCCCTCTGTTGTTAGTGAAGTTGTGCATCTTGTGGTATTCATGGACTATTTCCTGTTGTTTTTGGAAAAGTTTTAAAAATTGTGGTCTGGTACACATAACATAAAATGTACTATCTTAACCATTTTTAAGTGCACATTTCAGGGTCAGGAAATAATTCACACTGTTGTGCAAACCTGACCACCATCATCCTCCAGAACTTTTTCATCTTGCAAAATTGAAACAGTCCCCATTAAACACTCACTCCCCATTGTCCCTCCCTCAGCCTCTGGCCCTCAACATCCTACTTTATGTCTCTATATTTCCGACTGCTCTAGGGGCCTTGTATGAGTGGATCAAGCACTGTTTGTTTTTTTGTGTCTAGCTTACATCACTGAGCATAATGCCCTCAAGGTTCATCCCTGCTGCATCCTGTGTCAGAATTGACTTCCTTTTTAGGCTGAATAGCATTCCCTTGTATTGATGGACCGTGTTTTTCTTCTCCATTCTTCCCTTAGTGGACACATGTAATATCTACATTCATTTCTGCTGTCATAATATTTGTGGAATAAAATCAGAAAGTCCTATGAATCAAAAGTCATTTGCCATTAACTTTTTTCTTAAACTTTTTTGTTGTGGAAAACATCAAGGCTAAGAAAAGGGAAAAATACATGTCAGCTTCACTTGTGTTCAGGAATTAATGCTTTACGGATTCACTTTATTCCCTGTGTGTGTGCTATGCGTGTGCATGTGCCTGTTTGCATAAATATGCTGTGCATGTGGATAGGTATGTGAACTTGCACACATTAGTGTGTGCATGGGCATATGGGTGCATGTGTGTTCACATGCTAGTGTGTGAATATATTTGTGCTGTGCACGTGCATATGTTTGTGTGTGTGCTGTGCCTGCCTGTGCGCACACCTGTGTGTTTGCTGGAACCACTTGCAAGTTGGCTGCAGACTGAATTGTGCCCCAGATATATCCGCACGCAGCTGCTCTAACAATCCTGCGTAGCCACGTAAAGGTCACAGATCTCAGGGATTTAAATGGAGGGAGCAGGATATCCTGACACAGAGTTTGTCTTCCAATGACTGTCACTGTCTCAGTAACATCCTTCACACCTTCTTTAAGCCGCATTCAGGGTCCAGTTTAGACTCCCATTACATTCAGTCACCTGTCCCAGGTCCCCTAAAGCAACAATGTCACCGTTGGAGAGCCCGGCCAAGGCTGGGGGTGCCCCTCCTGTTGGCCTGGCCTCCAGGCCCTGCCCTTGGCTCCTGTTTCCTCATATCTCAGCCAGGCCCCGACTTGGATCGGGCCGCCACCTCTTTCCTCACAGGGTCCCATCACCCAGTCAAGGGGGTTCATTCTCCCCCTAAACACGGCATCAGGAGTTGGGGGCTGACAGTCCACACTGGGTCTCCTTCATGTGAGACCCTGTGCTGTTGAAAGAGCAGGCACCCTGCCCTCGGGGGTGGGGGACTGGGGGGCGACATGCGGCCCACGATGGGCAGGCGGGTCTCCGGGTGGGGCGAGCCAGTGTGCAAGGAGTTCCGCGGTGGGTTCTCCTCTCCAACGGCTTCTGTGCCCCTACCTCTCCCCGTGCCTCCCCTCGAAGACAGCGCGGTGCCCGGGTTGGGAACCATGGGAGCCGTCAGCCACCGCCCCCTCTACACACACACACACACGCACACGCACACGCACACGCACACGCTGCAGGGAAGCAGGACCTGAGTGCAGGGCTCTCAGCGGCCCTGAGCGCCCCGCCCGGAATCGGCCAGCCGAATGGACAGACCGGATCTCCCGGCCCGGACCATGCAGGACTCTCCTGACCTGGCTTGCAGTGTGGCCACCTCCTTCTGGAAGCCTGGGAGTCTGGAATCAGGCCACTTCTTGTCTGTCCTGGCAGCAGACTGGGCTGCACTCTAAGAAGTTCGTGGCTCGCCCGTGGATCCTGACCATCAGGTGGCCAGAGAAATTGGGAACATTTCTGTTTTACCTGTTGAAATGTTTAATGACAAAGATTTTGTTCAGTTTCCTGACGTGGGTGTCCAAAGATGAGAGACCCATGTGTGTGATCTGTACCCCCTATGAGATCAGCCCTAAGCTAGTTTAAACATGATCAAGTTGTGTCTACATGGTAGATTTAGACCTCTGCATGTCCTGTCTACTGATTATGTTTAGAGCTGACCATGTGTTGTCTATAATAAGAAGATTTAGACCTGACCATGTTCTGTGTACGCTAGGACTATGGGGACCTGGGTAGAGACCCGGCCTGGCCTCAGTACTGGGAAGCTCCGTGCCTGCATCTGAATGTCAGTGCTTAGATGTCTAGGGTCTGGAGATGAGGTGGGCTTGTCTACATAACAGCCTCTCTTCTGAGTGTGGTGACCTGGTCCTCCCAAGGGTCAGTGCTATGGTCGGGGCCTTAGTCTTAATCCCTGCCAAGGTTCACCTTCCCTGGGGCTCATGGAGAATCCTCAGGAGGACTACCTGGCAATAATTCCAATTTACCAGCACGTGCATGGTGCATAGGGAAGCAGGTTTAGCTGCTGAATTGATTGCAGGGCACGCAGATCGGGCAAAAGGCCGATGGGTGACAGCTGAGGCTGCTGCTGAGCTCTCCCTCCAGTCTACCGTCCCTACTCAGCAGAGTCCAGAGCTGCCCCTCGGCTTTCAGCCCTGCTGTCCTGTGAGTTTTCTCAACATGTAAGTGAGACGAGAAAGGACTGAGCATGCCAGCACCAGGGTCGTGTGTTCAACTTTAGTATGAAAGCTCTACAAACAGTTAAAATCACACAGAACCAAAGTGAGAAGACGAGGACTCCTCTGGGCCAAGTGTGGGGAAAGGAGACCCACCTGACACTTTTTCCCATCCCAGGAGGTCCCAGGGACCCAGCTTGTTTCCACATTGGGGGAGCCCCCTGCAGAGCCATGGTGTCCTGACCAAGGGGACGTGTGACCCCAGGTGCAGGGTCTGGGGAGGTGAGGTCACCCTGGGACTGTGGACATGTGACCCAGGTGGAGGGGTCTGGGGAGGTGGGTCACCCTGGTGAGTGTGGATGTGTGGCCCCAGGTATAGGGTGCGGGGACTGTGTGGGTCTCACCATACCTGCATGGGTCAGGATCACATGGATGGGGAGACCGCATATGCGCTCTTTGCCTGCAGTGTGTCCTGTCCCCTTTGAGATTTCCAACCTCTGCATTAAGGGTGTTGTCCTGATTAACCTGTGGTTCCTTTTCTTCTCTTCATCTTGTCACAATCATATGAGGTCAGGCATGTTTGAGTGGGTTGCTGCTCTGTGTTCCGGTGAGTGACAACACTTGGTGGTATCGTATTAATACTATAGCATATCATATGTCTAATCTATGGGGGTCACCACTGCCTGGGTCCCCCTGGACAGAGGTCAGGTGAGCACAGACTAGCCCCCCCTAAGAATGGTCTCCCACGTGCTCTGTGAGTGTACCGTGATGGCCCCTAAGGTAGGGGACTGTGTCTGGGCCTCCGACATTTGTGATGAAGGGGAGTCGAAATGGAATCTCAATTAACAAGACATTATTTTAAGAATTTATTTTAAGTGAAATAAAACAAACGCCACATACCCTTTACCATCATCACCATTTTAAGTGCACGTTTCTGAGGCATCAGATAGATTCACTTTCTCGTGGAGCCATCACCACCATCACTAGAACTTTTCGTCCTGCAAAACCAAAATTCCACAACCATGAAAGTCTCATTCCCCATTCCCTCCCACTGCCCCTGGCACCGATAGCCACTTCAGTCCCTGAGTTGTCGACTGCAGGGCACCCACTGGAGTGGAATCCTGCAGTGTTTGCTGACGGGTCATTTTGGAAGAGCTGACTTTCAGTCTGAAGCGCTGCCTGTTCGCATCTGAAGAATCTGCATTTAAGGAGAGGGTGTATGAGGAAGGGGGTGTATGCGGGACAAAGGTGTCCGGGGTGCAGGTGAGCCAGGACCTGACCAGCTGCCTTTTGGGTCCTCTGGTCCCATCTCTTGATCTGTGCCTCATCTGCATCATCACTGTCCCCGCTGGCACCGCTGGGGTGTTGTTGTCTGAGTGAGAGTCCCCTGGTGCCCCTGCTCTCCTCCCCTCCTCCTGCTGGTTGGGGAGGGAACTGCTTACTGTGTGGCCTCTACTCCTGAGGCATGAAGGACCCTGTAGCATGGACCTGCAGAGTGTGGGGTGTGGTCCCAAGAGCATGGGGCCCACATAGGACACGACATCGGGCCGTGACAAGTGCTAGGGCTGCCTCATCACTGACAGGGAATGTTGCCCAGATCCTGCTCCAGAGGGCGTGGTGGGTGGCCTGGGACCCTAGAGGCCCCATTCCTATACTGGAGCTTGGAGAGTGCATCCCCATGGGCTGCAGATTCACCCCATATCTCAGACATATCCCTCTGTCTTGTCTTTGAACTCAGGAAAACGAGCTCTCTTGTCCACAACATAGGCCTGGTCCTGTTGATATTAGGATTCTTTAAGTTAGGCGTCCTGGGATAGCAGCTTCTTTTAGGCCTGAGAAGGAACAACTCCGGAGTGTACAACAATTTCAGATGAAACTAATATTCAATGACTATCCCTAACTACTCGGTTGTTGACTTCTATTAGTCATTATTCTCCTGGTTTTAGCTCTGATGTGGGGATTACAGAGGAGTCAACATTTAAATCTTCATAATCTGTGTATTGGTAGCTTCAGTATCGTTACTGACCCATAGTTTTTTATGGTTTGGGAAGAGTTATTGATTTCATGTATCATGTAAAGGATTCACAATGATGATAGGGCAATTAAGATTACAATAATAGCTAGTAAATTGTTCACAATTTCTCTACCTGTGCATCTATTGTATGCATATGAGTTTAGATGTCAATATTAGTGAAATGATATAGAGGACTAGAGAACTTATTTTAAAAATCACTATTAATGTGTGATGAAGAAAATGTAAAAGTTCTTCCATAATCGGTGATGTTGTATCTTGAGAGCCTAGATGAAATTGATATGCCTTAGTCATATACAGGATTTTAGCCTATCATTTAACTTTGACAAAGCTACCTCACTTTTTACTTTTATCTCATTTATTGAGGAAGACATAATTGTTATGGTGTTGGCTTGAAACTGGGTGAAAAGGACTTGAGTCCTTCCTTACTTTACATTTACATAGGTAGGATCTTGAAAGTAGGATATGGTGGAGGACATCCGTGTAACCATTCTAGGTTAGGAGTAGCAATTTCCACTGCTAAGACTTCTTGTTTAGACACAAATGCTTTTCAAAGTATGAAGATTATTAGCATTACTGCTGCTACTGAGATGAATGAGCCTAAAGACAAAATATTTCATGTTGTGTGTGCCTCAGGGTACTCAGACTAACGTAGTGACATCCCTGAGAGGCCACGAAAGTGCTGCAGGAAGTCATATTTACTACTACAAATATACTTGTGAAGTGAATTTTTGCTCATGCTGAGTTAACTGTATAACCTGAGAATAGTGGGAATCAGTGTAGAAAGCCTCCTATAATAGTGAAGACTGCTCCCATGGACATTAGGTCATGGAAGTGTGCTACTACATAGTATGTATCCTGGAGGACAAAGTCTGGGGATGAGTTGACTAAGATGATTCCTGTCAAACCACCTACTGTAAAAAGAAAAACTAAAGCCTAAAACTCATAATATAGTGGGAGGTCATATAGTATTACCTCCGTGAACAGTTGCTAACCAGGGACTTCCCTGGTGACGCAGTGGTTAAGAATTCGTCTGCCAATGCAGGGAACACGGGTTCGAGCCCTTGTCTGGGAAGATTCCACATGCCGCGGAGCAAAAAGCCCGTGTGCCACAACTACTGAGCCTGCCCTCTAGAGCCCGCAAGCCACAACTACTGAAGCCCACGCGCCTAGAGGCCGTGCTCTGCAACAAGAGAAGCCACTGCAATGAAAGGGCCGCACACCGCAATGAAGAGTAGCTGCCGCTCACCGCAACCAGAGAAAGCCCATGCGCAGCAACCAAGACTCAACTCAGCCAAAAAAAAAAAAAAAAAAAAAGAAAAGAAAAAGAAAAATTAAATAAAGAGTTGCTAATCAGCTAGATACTTTTACTCCTGTAGGGATAGAAGTAATTACGGTAGCTGATGCAAAGTATGCTCCTGAGTCCACAGCTATCCCTATGGTAAACATATGATGGGCCCACAAGAGAACTCCTAAAAAACCAGTGGACATGACTCATACTATTCCCAGATAGCTGAAAGGCAATTTTTGTCCTAAATAGTATGTAATGCTATGTGAGTTTATAACAAACCCTGTTAGGCCATGAATACAGACTTCAGGGTGAGCAAAGTATCAAAAGAGGTGTTGGTATAGGATTTGGTCTCCTCCTGCAGGGTCAAAGAAAGTAGTGTTTAGATTTCTATCTCTTAACAGCATGGCAATTCTGGCTGCTTGGACTGAGATTGGTAATTATAGTAATATGGCTATAGTTGGGGAAGATTAAACAAATAATGGTGTTTGGTATTGGGATATGACTGCTGGTTTTGTATTAAAGACAATAGTAATAAAAGTAATAATACCAAGAATTGAGGAGACACCTGCTAAATGTAAGGAGAAAACAGTTAGGTCGCCAGAGGCTCCTGCATGGGCCAGATTGCAGGCTAGAGCTGAATACACCGTCCCACTGGTACCAGAACCAGCTTCTACTATTGGTGATATGAGTAGGAGTAAGAATGATGGGGGAAGTAGTCAAAAGTTTATATGATTTATTGGGGGAAATGCTACTTCAGTTGTCCGAGTTATTAATGGCCCAAGTCAGTTTTCAAAGCCTGCAATCATAACGGGTACAGCTATAAAGAAAATTATTACAAGTGCAGGGACTGTTATGACAACCTTACAGATTTGGGCATCTCCAAGTAGCGGTCCAGGTCAGCATAGCTCAGCCTGGATTAATATAATTAAGGTGCTGCCTGCTACTCCAGCTCAAGCACCAAATAGTAAATATAAAATGCCGATATCTTTGTGATTTGTTGAAAATAATCAGCAGTGTATGAACAGAGGTAAAATGACTGAGTTAGAATTAGACTGTAAATCTAAAGACAGAGATTGAGCCCTCTTTCTGGCAAACCCTGTGGTGAATCAACAAATTGAATTGTAACTTCAGAGAAGCAGCTTCAATTCTGCCAGTGATTATCCTGCCTTTTTTTTTTTTTTCTTTTTTTCTTTCTCAAATGAAGGAGAAGTAGACTGAAGTCAGTTGACTAGAGGATTTGCCTGTTAACTAAAGTTTCCTGGGGTTAAAACTCATCAATCTCGTAAAGATTTGGCTTCAATACAGTGTTTGCTTTACATTCAATTGATGTAGAATAAAGTCTTGCAATCCTTATTTTTAGGAATTAAGTAAATTTCACTTGTTTAGGGTTTTGAAAGCTCTTGGTCTGAACTAACCTAAATTCCTAGTCCAGCACCGATAGAATGGGTGTTGTGTGTAGTAACCGTGTGGGTATTATGATTGGTAATGATAGGAAGGTTATTTCTTTGTATGTTCAAATTGCTTTGTGTTTGTGTTGTTTAATGAAGGGAATATAGTTAGTGATGTGGAGTATGTTAGCTGCAAGTAGAAATATATGCTGAGGACTGCTATGATGGCTATTAGTGTTGGTAGAATGATGTTGTCGTTTTTGTTATCTCTTGGATAATTATTCATTTGGGTAGAAAGCCTGATAGTGATGGGCGATGTCCTAATGATACTATAATGGTGAGGAAAATGATTGTGATGGGAGGTGTTTTATCTCATGCGTGTGATAATGATACTCTTGTAGTACATGATCTGGGCATAAATAAGAAGAAGACAGTGTTGTTATGATATAAATTAGTATGGTTAGGATTGTTATAATCTGAATATACATTATAATAGCTGTTATTCATCCTATATGGGCAATTGATGAGGAGGGTGTAATATTTTCCAGGTGAGTATGGCGAAGTCTGTCTCAGCCTCCAGCTATGATTTATAATATCACTATGATTAATAGTATATTTAGGTTGATGGAAGGTGACCTGTGGTATAAAACTGATAGGGGTGCAATTTTGTCATGTTGACAGCATCAGGACTGCTGTTCATGGGATGCCTCGTGTGACTTCAGGCACTCAGAAGTGAAATGGGGAAAGTCCTACTTTTGTGACAAGGGCGATTGTCATGAGGGTGGATGCTGCTGGATTAAAGATTCTTGTTATTCGTTGTGCTCTTTGACCAGAGTATATTAGATTAATGATAATAGCCATTATAAGTAGTATTGATGTGGTGGACTGTTTTAGGAAATATTTGTTGGATGCTTCTGTAGCTTATGGGTTCATGTTTTTTATTAGAATGGGGATACCATTAACCAGTGTGAGCTTGTTATACAATTATATTTCCTGAGAAAATGGTCAGTAGAATGATGGTAAAAACAATGAGAGTTTATTAGCACAGGAAGGATATACAAAAATATTTTTGGGGTATGGGCCTGTAGCTTACTTAGAGAACTTTACTATATAGCATGTGGTGTAATGTGGTAGGTAGCATGGAGAATGTAAAATTATTAGGAAGAATTCAATTCCAGGAATCAGAGCATTGAAACCTCTAAGATTTACTCTATCAAAGTAACTCTTTTGTCAGACATATTTCTTAAATTTGTGGTGGGTTGCCTGGTATGATGACAAGTAGTGAAAACTCTCATATACATAAGATTAATGTTAGTCGTAAAAACACTTTTCATAAGAGATGTATGCGTTGATCATATCAAAATTGTAGGTAGGAGGCTCAAATTCATAGAAAGGAGATTGTTAGATGAGTTTTAATGATGACTTGGGCTGTATATAATTCTGGCACCTAGGGATTGTCGAATGCTCCTAAAAATAGATTGCTGTGGAAATTTTATTATAGGGACATTGACATATTCTCTAGGAGGGACGGGGTGAATGGGCCTGCTACATTTTCTACATTGAAGACATATACAGGTTTTGATGCTACTTCCGTGAAATCAAGTGGGGCTTCGTTGGATTTCGGCTACTGCGGAGATAATCAAATTCTGGGTAGGGGTCAGGAGAAAATTAGTCATAGGTGTTCTTGTGTAATAATTACTGTTGAAAGTGTAAATGATCCATTTATCAGTAAGACTGAGAATAGAATAACTGCTACATTACTTCATATGAGATGATTGTGCTATTGCTCCTAGAGCTCCAGTGAGTGAGTATTTTGAATGTGAAGTTCATCCAGATCTGAGGATGGAGTAAATGGCTAGGTGTGATATGGCTAATAGAAATAATATGCCTACATTTATATTAATTAGTGGATAAGATATGGGAAGAGGAATTCATGTTGTGAGAGCCAGGGTTAAGGCTAGCATTGGGGTTAAGGCTAGCAAGAGAAGCCACCGCAATGAGAAGCCCGCGCACCGCAACAAAGAGTAGCCCCCGCTTGCCGCAACTAGGCAAAGCCTGCGCATAGCAACGAAGACCCAACGCAGCCAAAAACAAATTAATTAATTAATTAGTTAACTATTTTAAACAAAAGTACTATATCCTTCTGTACAGCTTCTCTGGGAAGAACAGAGAGATGGCGTAGGAGAGTGAGAAAGACCAATATTTAGTGCACATCTCTCATGCAGCTGCTCTGCTGGCTCAGATAGATTTATCCCCACTTTACAAAGGAGGAAATAATCTCAGAGAGGTTTAGTAATTTTCCCAAAGCCAAACAGCTATGGAGTGGCAGAACCAAGATCTGAACCAAGTCTGTTACCTTCAAAGCCTAAGTCCTCATCACAACAAAACTCAATTAATATTTACATTTATCGAATTACATTGCAACCTGGGGAGTTCTTGGCACAATCCTGAATAAGAGTGAGAAAGAAAGAAATAGCATTGTTCCTACAGTCAACCCAAATTTTTGGAGCAGCTGCTAGATGCCTGGCCCTTTTTGGGGCTCAGCAGTGATCAAGACAGGAAGAGTCCTGCTTTCATGAACCACGTAGTGGGGAGGAGAGACGGGTGCAACTTGGGTGAGGGATTTCACCTTGCTGGACCTCTGTTTTGTCATCTGGAAAATGGGATGGGTGTTCCTCATTTTCTGGGATTGTCCAGCCCTCACATTCTCTGATTCCATAAGAAGCATTTGTTTTCCTGTTTCTTTAAAATTCATTCAGGCCGTGAGCTGTGATGAATGTTGTTAGCTGCTCCCCAAATCACTCTATTCCCACCCTTTTCCTGTGATCAGGTCTTTCCCGAAACATGACTCACAGTCAGTCAAGTCACAGAACCTAAGGGGCACCCAGCAGAAAAATTCCAACCCTTGCTTCCCAGGAGCTCTGCGGTCTACCTGCCAGGTAAACTTAACTCACCTGGCACAAGGTGGCCATCCCTGGTTTCACATCAACATGATCTCAGGCACAAACCTCCTTGTTTTTCCATTTTGTCTTTAAGTTACTTGTTGAAACAACTGCACAAATATGACACAGATATAAAATCAGGCATCTTCTGCCCCCAGTGCCTACTAATAAATGATTTTCTGCCACTTTAATGATAAAGATAGAACATTTCAACATTCTGCTACCCTTATTATTTGTCATTTTTGTTGATATTTCTATTGACTACATCTTTCAATATTTTAACAATGGAACATTTATTTAGGGTGTTCCAGACCCAGCCTTTAGTGGTAAAGGTTTCGTTGTTATATTTCTATTATGTTTCCTTTCAAAATCATTATCCTATTTAAATGGATTAAGTCAATTCTATAGGCATTTATCTTATGATATTGATGAAATTGATACATAGAGGGCAGTAGTACAAGTTGATTGGACTTGAGAACCTCTATTAGCACAGTTAAGTATAAATATGATCTATATGTAAACCAAAGTACAGGCCGAGTGAGATTCTCTGACTTTTTTCCACTGTCTGCCCCTCAAGCCTGTGAGAAATGGAATAGTTCTTGCCCTATCAGTAAACAAAGGATGTCACAGTCTTCAGCACTTGCAGCCCTCCAATGTGAGCCGGCGGGCCCTGAGGCACTCAGGATATGCAAATACAGAATGCAGGCCCCAGAGAGCTGAGGTGCATATCAAAGGAAGGAATTCAGTGAGCCCAGGCAAAGAAAAGCGCCGCATTCCTGACCTTGGGAGAGCTGGTTTTCCTTAGTTAACAATCACCTTTGGATGTTCCCCATTACCTGCGCCAGTTCCCTGCCCTGTCCCCTCCCCCCGGTACTTTAACTCAGGAAGGAAGGAGCGCAGAGGGACTCGGCTGAATAAGGGGCCTGCGCGCCTCGGGAGGAGTTTTCAGCCTCTTTCCCCGCAGTCGGGAAGAGGGGCGCTGACGCTGCAGCCGGACCCTGCGCCTCCCTTGCCCCGTTTCCCCTCAGGACGCTCAGGCCGACCCCCTCCTCACGCCCACCAGGTCTCGCGAGCCAGGACGAGGGCAGGGGCGAGAGGACGGACCAAAGTTCCCGGGAACCAGACGCTGGAGGCCGCTCTTTCTGCACAGCAGCGGCGGGTGGCAGCGAACCCCTGCCCCTCAGAAGCTGGTCTTGTGCTGCCGCCCGGGCACCGGACCAGGCGGAGGGTCGTCGCCCACTTACCCAGCCCGCCGTCCCCGCGACTGTCATGGCTTCGGCCGCCGGGGCACCTCCAGAGCCGGCAGCCTCAGTGAGGTCGCCCTGCCCTCGGGCTCCGGGGCAGTTCCGTGAAGGCGGAGGGAAGAGACCCCGCCTGAGCCGGGAGTTCCAGCTCTGAGGAAACGCGGGCTCTGTTCAGCGCGCAGTGGGTGGGACCGCTCTGCCCCAAGGCCTTCCGGGAGGGAGCGGGGCGGCGGGGGAGGGAGCCGCCAGGAGCGCAGGGCCCCGTCGGGGGTCCTGGAGGGGCGGCCCGGCCTGGGGGCCACGCCCATTGTGGCCGCAGCCCAGGCCTTTTTCCTGGAATCCTACACAAAAAAACTAGAAAGATACACAGTCTATAGTAAATACTCACAAATGATTGTTGCTGCTGTGCTCACTTTTCTATTAAAGGTTTAAAATCCATAAAACACTTTAAGTTCAAAATTAAATGAGAATTTTTACCTTTCTAATTATGTCTCTGATATTCACAGTTGTGGTTAATGAATCAGAGACTGTGGCATCACTAGTTAAAAATCAGCTTGTTAAAAAAATAGAACTCATGCCCACCGGACCTACTGAATCACAATCTGCACTTTTACAATCTCCCCAGTGTACTCGTGTACCCATGAATAGTTGAAAGGTACATTTCTACCTCGACAGGTCTTTTCTCTATGAGAAATACACACATTTTATCCAGTTTGATATAAATAAAACACTCAAAAATGCATATGCCTGTGTTGAAACCATCATTTTATCATTTCTTTTCCAGACAAGTATAGTCTCTATACTGGTTTTGTGGATCACATGCCATACTCTTTTCTTGTAGTTAGAAATAAGGTAGAGAAAGTTACTTTGTAAAAAAAAAATTATATATATATATATATATATATATATATATATATATATATGTATTAGTGGATAATTAAAGAGACTCTTCTAAATTAAAACCTTCTCTTAACTTGCTGTTTTCTTCTTGGGTCATATTATGAACACTTCCCGTGGCCACATGGCATGTGTACGTTTAATTTCAGGGACTGCTGACATTCCAGGATGTGGCCATAGATTTCTGTCAAGAGGAGTGAGAATGCCTGGACCAAGATCAATGGGAATTTTACAGGGATGTGATGTTAGAGAAGTATAGGAACCTGCTCTCCTTGGGTGAGGATACCTTCCTTCCAGAATTCCTTATCCAACCACAGGGTTTGGAGTGCTTCATTTGTAGAATATCTCCTGGAATCTTCTGCTTCCTACAATAGGGTTTCAGATTGCAACGTTTCAGGAAAGATTGGGAGTTTGTGGGTATAATTTTTCTTATTCTTTTAAAATTGCAGCCTCCCTTTTAATATACTTTGTAACTGCTTGGGATGTGTCTATATGAACTGTGTACTATATGCTTCTGTTATAGTCCTTACAATATTTTATTGCCTTATTTTCTCTAACAATTTTCCATGGATTCTTTGGGCTTAAGGTATATTAAAAGGGAGACTGCGAATCTGGGACTTCCCTGGTGATGCAGTGATTAAGAATTCGCCTGCCAATGCAGGGGACCCGGTTCGATCCCCGGTCCGGGAAGATCTCACGTGCCACGGAACAACTAAGCCATTGGGCCACAACTACTGAGTCTGCACGCCACAACTACTGAAGCAGGTGTGTCTTGAGCCCATGCGCCATTTATTTTTGGGAGAATAAAACCACTTCTGAGTGATTAAAATTTAGGCCAGCTAGTCAAAATGCTTTATCACCTGTTCTTCTAAAACACTGGTCAATGGAACAAGTTTTCCTAGGGATAACAGTGTAATTGTATTCTGGAGTTCATATGGGCAATATGGTTTATGACCTTGATGCTGGATCACGACATTTCAACGGTATAACTGCTATTAATTGTCTGTTTGTTCAACGATTAAAGTCTCACGTGATCTGAGTTCAGACTGGAGTCATCCTGGTTGGTTTCTGTCTATTGCAGATTTCTTCCAGTATGAAAGGACAAGAGCAATACGGCTTCCTTTACAAAATGTCTTCAAACTAAATGATGATATAATCTACATTCAATTAATTTATACATACCCTACTGTAGAACAGGGTTCGTTACGCTGGCAGAGCCCGGTAATTATGTAAAACTGAAACTTTTTCTGCACTGGTTCAAGTCCTCTTCCTAAGAATATGTTTATAATCAACATTCTTTCACAAATTACCCAATTTAATTCACCATAGCATTCCTCATATTAACCAAATGGAAAATCCTAGGCTATATACAAATCCAGAAAGGGCCAAAAATCATCAGCCCCCATGGATGATTACAACCCATTGCTGAGGCATTCCAATTACTTATTAAAGAACCACTATGTCCATCAACATCATCAATTTATATATTATTGCCCCAATGCTAGCCATAACCCTGCCTCTCACAACATGAATTCCTCTTCCCATATCTTATCCACTAATTAGTATAAATGTAGGCATATTATTTCTATTAGCCATATCACACCTAGCCATTTATTCCATCCTCATATCTGGATGAACTTCACATTCAAAATACTCACTCACTGGAGCTCCAGGAACAATAGCACAGAGGATCATCTCATATGAAGTAATGTAGCAGTTATTCTATTCTCAGTCTTACTGGTAAATGGATCATTTACACTTTCAACAGTAATTACTACACAAGAACACCTATGACTAATTTTCTCCTGACCCCTACCCAGAATTTGATTATCTCCGCAGTAGCAGAAATCCAGTGAAGCCCCACTTGATTTAACAGAAGTAGAATCAAAACCTGTACATGTCTTCAATGTAGAAAATGTAGCAGGCCCATTCACCGCGTCCTTCCTAGAGAATATGTCAATTTCCCTATAATAAACGTTTCCACAGCAATCTATTTTTAGGAGCATTCGACAATCCCTAGGTGCCAGAATTATAGATTCTTTCATCTTGTAAATATAGTTTTCTTTAAAAAATAATTTTTATAGTTTTACTACCTTTAAACAAAATGTACTCCATTGCTGTGGAATATTCCTTCATAGGAGCGTGCATGGTTCATTTCTGCATCCGTCTGTGATGGCCTTCAGGTTCCTTCAGGTTTGGCTCCTGTGGCTGCCAGTCCATGTCCGTGTGTCCTGGTGCAGGGCTGGTGGGTTTGTGTTCAACTGGGAGGAGCACTGTGGGTCTCTGTGCACGGACTTCGCTATCTGAGGCCCGATTGCTTCAGAAGTGGTTGCATCCCCCCGTTGCGTACCAGGCTTTCCATTGCTCCACATCCTGCTGATATTTGATACTATGTCTTTCATGTCTGCCATTCTGGTAGGTGTATGCACAGTATTTTTCTTATGGCTTTAATCCCTCTGTTGTTAGTGAAGTTGTGCATCTTGTGGTATTCATGGACTATTTCCTGTTGTTTTTGGAAAAGTTTTAAAAATTGTGGTCTGGTACACATAACATAAAATGTACTATCTTAACCATTTTTAAGTGCACATTTCAGGGTCAGGAAATAATTCACACTGTTGTGCAAACCTGACCACCATCATCCTCCAGAACTTTTTCATCTTGCAAAATTGAAACAGTCCCCATTAAACACTCACTCCCCATTGTCCCTCCCTCAGCCTCTGGCCCTCAACATCCTACTTTATGTCTCTATATTTCCGACTGCTCTAGGGGCCTTGTATGAGTGGATCAAGCACTGTTTGTTTTTTTGTGTCTAGCTTACATCACTGAGCATAATGCCCTCAAGGTTCATCCCTGCTGCATCCTGTGTCAGAATTGACTTCCTTTTTAGGCTGAATAGCATTCCCTTGTATTGATGGACCGTGTTTTTCTTCTCCATTCTTCCCTTAGTGGACACATGTAATATCTACATTCATTTCTGCTGTCATAATATTTGTGGAATAAAATCAGAAAGTCCTATGAATCAAAAGTCATTTGCCATTAACTTTTTTCTTAAACTTTTTTGTTGTGGAAAACATCAAGGCTAAGAAAAGGGAAAAATACATGTCAGCTTCACTTGTGTTCAGGAATTAATGTTTTACGGATTCGCTTTATTCCCTGTGTGTGTGCTATGCGTGTGCATGTGCCTGTTTGCATACATATGCTGTGCATGTGCATAGGTATGTGAACTTGCACACATTAGTGTGTGCATGGGCATATGGTTGCATGTGTGTTCACATGCTAGTGTGTGAATATATTTGTGCTGTGCACGTGCATATGTTTGTGTGTGTGCTGTGCCTGCCTGTGCGCACACCTGTGTGTTTGCTGGAACCACTTGCAAGTTGGCTGCAGACTGAATTGTGCCCCAGATATATCCGCACGCAGCTGCTCTAACAATCCTGCGTAGCCACGTAAAGGTCACAGATCTCAGGGATTTAAATGGATGGAGCAGGATATCCTGACACAGAGTTTGTCTTCCAATGACTGTCACTGTCTCAGTAACATCCTTCACACCTTCTTTAAGCCGCATTCAGGGTCCAGTTTAGACTCCCATTACATTCAGTCACCTGTCCCAGGTCCCCTAAAGCAACAATGTCACCGTTGGAGAGCCCGGCCAAGGCTGGGGGTGCCCCTTCTGTTGGCCTGGCCTCCAGGCCCTGCCCTTGGCTCCTGTTTCCTCATATCTCAGCCAGGCCCCGACTTGGATCGGGCCGCCACCTCTTTCCTCACAGGGTCCCATCGCCCAGTCAAGGGGGTTCATTCTCCCCCTAAACACAGCATCAGGAGTTGGGGGCTGACAGTCCACACTGGGTCTCCTTCATGTGAGACCCTGTGCTGTTGAAAGAGCAGGCACCCTGCCCTCGGGGGTGGGGGACTGGGGGGCGACATGCGGCCCACGATGGGCAGGCGGGTCTCCGGGTGGGGCGAGCCAGTGTGCAAGGAGTTCCGCGGTGGGTTCTCCTCTCCAACGGCTTCTGTGCCCCTACCTCTCCCCGTGCCTCCCCTCGAAGACAGCGCGGTGCCCGGGTTGGGAACCATGGGAGCCGTCAGCCACCGCCCCCTCTACACACACACACACACGCACACGCACACGCACACGCACACGCTGCAGGGAAGCAGGACCTGAGTGCAGGGCTCTCAGCGGCCCTGAGCGCCCCGCCCGGAATCGGCCAGCCGAATGGACAGACCGGATCTCCCGGACCGGACCATGCAGGACTCTCCTGCCTGGGCTTTCAGTGTGGCCGCCTCCTTCTGGAAGCCTGGGAGGCTGGAATCAGGCCACTTCTTGTCTGTCCTGGCAGCAGACTGGGCTGCACTCTAAGAAGTTCGTGGCTCGCCCGTGGATCCTGACCATCAGGTGGCCAGAGAAATTGGGAACATTTCTGTTTTGCCTGTTGAAATGTTTAATGACAAAGATTTTGTTCAGTTTCCTGACGTGGGTGTCCAAAGATGAGAGACCCATGTGTGTGATCTGTACCCCCTATGAGATCAGCCCTAAGCTAGTTTAAACATGATCAAGTTGTGTCTACATGGTAGATTTAGACCTCTGCATGTCCTGTCTACTGATTATGTTTAGAGCTGACCATGTGTTGTCTATAATAAGAAGATTTAGACCTGACCATGTTCTGTGTACGCTAGGACTATGGGGACCTGGGTAGAGACCCGGCCTGGCCTCAGTACTGGGAAGCTCCGTGCCTGCATCTGAATGTCAGTGCTTAGATGTCTAGGGTCTGGAGATGAGGTGGGCTTGTCTACATAACAGCCTCTCTTCTGAGTGTGGTGACCTGGTCCTCCCAAGGGTCAGTGCTATGGTCGGGGCCTTAGTCTTAATCCCTGCCAAGGTTCACCTTCCCTGGGGCTCATGGAGAATCCTCAGGAGGACTACCTGGCAATAATTCCAATTTACCAGCACGTGCATGGTGCATAGGGAAGCAGGTTTAGCTGCTGAATTGATTGCAGGGCACGCAGATCGGGCAAAAGGCCGATGGGTGACAGCTGAGGCTGCTGCTGAGCTCTCCCTCCAGTCTACCGTCCCTACTCAGCAGAGTCCAGAGCTGCCCCTCGGCTTTCTGCCCTGCTCTCCTGTATGTTTTCTCAGCATGTAAGTGAGACGAGAAAGGACTGAACATGCCAGCACCAGGGTCGTGTGTTCAACTCTAGTATGAAAGCTGTACAAACAGTTAAAATCACACAGAACCAAAGTGAGGACAGGAGGACTCCTCTGGGCCAAGTGTGGGGAAAGGAGACCCACCTGACACTTTTTCCCATCCCAGGAGGTCCCAGGGACCCAGCTTGTTTCCACATTGGGGGAGCCCCCTGCAGAGCCATGGTGTCCTGACCAAGGGGACGTGTGACCCCAGGTGCAGGGTCTGGGGAGGTGAGGTCACCCTGGGACTGTGGACATGTGACCCAGGTGGAGGGGTCTGGGGAGGTGGGTCACCCTGGTGAGTGTGGATGTGTGGCCCCAGGTATAGGGTGCGGGGACTGTGTGGGTCTCACCATACCTGCATGGGTCAGGATCACATGGATAGGGAGACCGCATATGCGCTCTTTGCCTGCAGTGTGTCCTGTCCCCTTTGAGATTTCCAACCTCTGCATTAAGGGTGTTGTCCTGATTAACCTGTGGTTCCTTTTCTTCTCTTCATCTTGTCACAAACATATGAGGTCAAGAATGTTCGAGTGGGTTGCTGCTCTGTGTTCCGGTGAGTGACAACACTTGGTGGTATCGTATTAATACTATAGCATATCATATGTCTAATCTATGGGGGTCACCACTGCCTGGGTCCCCCTGGACAGAGGTCAGGTGAGCACAGACTAGCCCCCCCTAAGAATGGTCTCCCACGTGCTCTGTGAGGGTACCGTGATGGCCCCTAAGGTAGGGGACTGTGTCTGGGCCTCCGACATTTGTGATGAAGGGGAGTCGAAATGGAATCTCAATTAACAAGACATTATTTTAAGAATTTATTTTAAGTGAAATAAAACACACGTCACATACCCTTTACCATCATCACCATTTTAAGTGCACGTTTCTGAGGCATCAGATAGATTCACTTTCTCGTGGAGCCATCACCACCATCACTAGAACTTTTCGTCCTGCAAAACCAAAATTCCACAACCATGAAAGTCTCATTCCCCATTCCCTCCCACTGCCCCTGGCACCGATAGCCACTTCAGTCCCTGAGTTGTCGACTCCAGGGCACCCACTGGAGTGGAATCCTGCAGTGTTTGCTGACGGGTCATTTTGGAAGAGCTGACTTTCAGTCTGAAGCGCTGCCTGTTCGCATCTGAAGAATCTGCATTTAAGGAGAGGGTGTATGAGGAAGGGGGTGTATGCGGGACAAAGGTGTCCGGGGTGCAGGTGAGCCAGGACCTGACCAGCTGCCTTTTGGGTCCTCTGGTCCCATCTCTTGGTCTGTGCCTCATCTGCATCATCACTGTCCCCGCTGGCACCGCTGGGGTGTTGTTGTCTGAATGAGAGTCCCCTGGTGCCCCTGTTCTCCTCCCCTCCTCCTGCTGGTTGCGGAGGGAACTGCTTGCTGTGTGGTCTCTACTCCTGAGGCATGAAGGACCCTGTAGCATGGACCTGCAGAGTGTGAGGTGTGGTCCCAAGAGCATGGGGCCCACATAGGACACGACATCGGGCCGTGACAAGTGCTAGGGCTGCCTCATCACTGACAGGGAATGTTGCCCAGATCCTGCTCCAGAGGGCGTGGTGGGTGGCCTGGGACCCTAGAGGCCCCATTCCTATACTGGAGCTTGGAGAGTGCATCCCCATGGGCTGCAGATTCACCCCATATCTAAGACATATCCCTCTGTCCTGTCTTTGAACTCAGGAAAACGAGCTCTCTTGTCCACAACATAGGCCTGGTCCTGTTGATATTAGGATTCTTTAAGTTAGGCGTCCTGGGATAGCAGTTTCTTTTAGGCCTGAGAAGGAACAACTCCGGAGTGTACAACAATTTCAGATGAAACTAATATTCAATGACTATCCCTAACTACTCGGTTGTTGACTTCTATTAGTCATTATTCTCCTGGTTTTAGCTCTGATGTGGGGATTACAGAGGAGTCAACATTTAAATCTTCGTAATCTGTGTATTTGTAGCTTCAGTATCGTTACTGACCCATAGTTTTTATGGTTTGGGAAGAGTTATTGATTTCATGTATCATGTAAAGGATACACAATGATGATAGGGCATTTAAGATTACAATAATAGCTAGTAAATTGTTCACAATTTCTCTACCTGTGCATCTATTGTATGCATATGAGTTTAGATGTCAATATTAGTGAAATGATATAGAGGACTAGAGAACTTATTTTAAAAATCACTATTAATGTGTGATGAAGAAAATGTAAAAGTTCTTCCATAATCGGTGATGTTGTATCTTGAGAGCCTAGATGAAATTGATATGCCTTAGTCATATACAGGATTTTAGCCTATCATTTAACTTTGACAAAGCTACATCACTTTTTACTTTTATCTCATTTATTGAGGAAGACATAATTGTTATGGTGTTGGCTTGAAACTGGTTGAAAAGGACTTGAGTCCTTCCTTATTTTACATTTACATAGGTAGGATCTTGAAACGTAGGATATGGTGGAGGACATCCGTGTAACCATTCTAGGTTAGGAGTAGCAATTCCCACTGCTAAGACTTCTTGTTTAGACACAAATGCTTTTCAAAGTATGAAGATTATTAGCATTACTGCTGCTACTGAGATGAATGAGCCTAAAGACAAAATATTTCATGTTGTGTGTGCCTCAGGGTACTCAGACTAACGTAGTGACATCCCTGAGAGGCCACGAAAGTGCTGCAGGAAGTCATATTTACTACTACAAATATACTTGTGAGGTGAATTTTTGCTCATGCTGAGTTAACTGTATAACCTAAGAATAGTGGGAATCAGTGTAGAAAGCCTCCTATAATAGTGAAGACTGCTCCCATGGACATTAGGTCATGGAAGTGTGCTACTACATAGTATGTATCCTGGAGGACAATGTCTGGGGATGAGTTGGCTAAGATGATTCCTGTCAAACCACCTACTGTAAAAAGAAAAACTAAAGCCTAAAACTCATAATATAGTAGGAGGTCATATAGTATTACCTCCGTGAACAGTTGCTAACCAGGGACTTCCCTGGTGACGCAGTGGTTAAGAATTCGTCTGCCAATGCAGGGGACACGGGTTCGAGCCCTTGTCTGGGAAGATTCCACATGCCGCGGAGCAAAAAGCCCGTGTGCCACAACTACTGAGCCTGCCCTCTAGAGCCCGCAAGCCACAACTACTGAAGCCCACGCGCCTAGAGGCCGTGCTCTGCAACAAGAGAAGCCACTGCAATGAAAGGGCCGCACACCGCAACGAAGAGTAGCTGCCGCTCACCGCAACCAGAGAAAGCCCATGCGCAGCAACCAAGACCCAACTCAGCCAAAAAAAAAAAAGAAAAGAAAAGAAAAAGAAAAATTAAATAAAGAGTTGCTAATCAGCTAGATACTTTTACTCCTGTAGGGATAGAAGTAATTACGGTAGCTGATGCAAAGTATGCTCCTGAGTCCACAGCTATCCCTATGGTAAACATATGATGGGCCCACAAGAGAACTCCTAAAAAACCAGTGGACATGACTCATACTATTCCCAGATAGCTGAAAGGCAATTTTTGTCCTAAATAGTAGGTAATGCTATGTGAGTTTATAACAAACCCTGTTAGGCCATGAATACAGACTTCAGGGTGAGCAAAGTATCAAAAGAGGTGTTGGTATAGGATTCGGTCTCCTCCTGCAGGGTCAAAGAAAGTAGTGTTTAGATTTCTATCTCTTAACAGCATGGCAATTCTGGCTGCTTGGACTGAGATTGGTAATTATAGTAATATGGCTATAGTTGGGGAAGATTAAACAAATAATGGTGTTTGGTATTGGGATATGACTGCTGGTTTTGTATTAAAGACAATAGTAATAAAAGTAATAATACCAAGAATTGAGGAGACACCTGCTAAATGTAAGGAGAAAACAGTTAGGTCGCCAGAGGCTCCTGCATGGGCCAGATTGCAGGCTAGAGCTGAATACACCGTCCCACTGGTACCAGAACCAGCTTCTACTATTGGTGATATGAGTAGGAGTAAGAATGATGGGGGAAGTAGTCAAAAGTTTATATGATTTATTGGGGGAAATGCTACTTCAGTTGTCCGAGTTATTAATGGCCCAAGTCAGTTTTCAAAGCCTGCAATCATAACGGGTACAGCTATAAAGAAAATTATTACAAGTGCAGGGACTGTTATGACAACCTTACAGATTTGGGCATCTCCAAGTAGCGGTCCAGGTCAGCATAGCTCAGCCTGGATTAATATAATTAAGGTGCTGCCTGCTACTCCAGCTCAAGCACCAAATAGTAAATATAAAATGCCGATATCTTTGTGATTTGTTGAAAATAATCAGCAGTGTATGAACAGAGGTAAAATGACTGAGTTAGAATTAGACTGTAAATCTAAAGACAGAGATTGAGCCCTCTTTCTGGCAAACCCTGTGGTGAATCAACAAATTGAATTGTAACTTCAGAGAAGCAGCTTCAATTCTGCCAGTGATTATCCTGCCTTTTTTTTTTTTTTCTTTTTTTCTTTCTCAAATGAAGGAGAAGTAGACTGAAGTCAGTTGACTAGAGGATTTGCCTGTTAACTAAAGTTTCCTGGGGTTAAAACTCATCAATCTCGTAAAGATTTGGCTTCAATACAGTGTTTGCTTTACATTCAATTGATGTAGAATAAAGTCTTGCAATCCTTATTTTTAGGAATTAAGTAAATTTCACTTGTTTAGGGTTTTGAAAGCTCTTGGTCTGAACTAACCTAAATTCCTAGTCCAGCACCGATAGAATGGGTGTTGTGTGTAGTAACCGTGTGGGTATTATGATTGGTAATGATAGGAAGGTTATTTCTTTGTATGTTCAAATTGCTTTGTGTTTGTGTTGTTTAATGAAGGGAATATAGTTAGTGATGTGGAGTATGTTAGCTGCAAGTAGAAATATATGCTGAGGACTGCTATGATGGCTATTAGTGTTGGTAGAATGATGTTGTCGTTTTTGTTATCTCTTGGATAATTATTCATTTGGGTAGAAAGCCTGATAGTGATGGGCGATGTCCTAATGATACTATAATGGTGAGGAAAATGATTGTGATGGGAGGTGTTTTATCTCATGTGTGTGATAATGATACTCTTGTAGTACATGATCTGGGCATAAATAAGAAGAAGACAGTGTTGTTATGATATAAATTAGTATGGTTAGGATTGTTATAATCTGAATATACATTATAATAGCTGTTATTCATCCTATATGGGCAATTGATGAGGAGGGTGTAATATTTTCCAGGTGAGTATGGCGAAGTCTGCCTCAGCCTCCAGCTATGATTTATAATATCACTATGATTAATAGTATATTTAGGTTGATGGAAGGTGACCTGTGGTATAAAACTGATAGGGGTGCAATTTTGTCATGTTGATAGCATCAGGTCTGCTGTTCATGGGATGCCTCGTGTGACTTCAGGCACTCAGAAGTGAAATGGGGAAAGTCCTACTTTTGTGACAAGGGCGATTGTCATGAGGGTGGATGCTGCTGGATTAAAGATTCTTGTTATTCATTGTGCTCTTTGACCAGAGTATATTAGATTAATGATAATAGCCATTATAAGTAGTATTGATGTGGTGGACTGTTTTAGGAAATATTTGTTGGATGCTTCTGTAGCTTATGGGTTCATGTTTTTTATTAGAATGGGGATACCATTAACCAGTGTGAGCTTGTTATACAATTATATTTCCTGAGAAAATGGTCAGTAGAATGATGGTAAAAACAATGAGAGTTTATTAGCACAGGAAGGATATACAAAAATATTTTTGGGGTATGGGCCTGTAGCTTACTTAGAGAACTTTACTATATAGCATGTGGTGTAATGTGGTAGGTAGCATGGAGAATGTAAAATTATTAGGAAGAATTCAATTCCAGGAATCAGAGCATTGAAACCTCTAAGATTTACTCTATCAAAGTAACTCTTTTGTCAGACATATTTCTTAAATTTGTGGTGGGTTGCCTGGTATGATGACAAGTAGTGAAAACTCTCATATACATAAGATTAATGTTAGTCGTAAAAACACTTTTCATAAGAGATGTATGCGTTGATCATATCAAAATTGTAGGTAGGAGGCTCAAATTCATAGAAAGGAGATTGTTAGATGAGTTTTAATGATGACTTGGGCTGTATATAATTCTGGCACCTAGGGATTGTCGAATGCTCCTAAAAATAGATTGCTGTGGAAATTTTATTATAGGGACATTGACATATTCTCTAGGAGGGACGGGGTGAATGGGCCTGCTACATTTTCTACATTGAAGACATATACAGGTTTTGATGCTACTTCCGTGAAATCAAGTGGGGCTTCGTTGGATTTCGGCTACTGCGGAGATAATCAAATTCTGGGTAGGGGTCAGGAGAAAATTAGTCATAGGTGTTCTTGTGTAATAATTACTGTTGAAAGTGTAAATGATCCATTTATCAGTAAGACTGAGAATAGAATAACTGCTACATTACTTCATATGAGATGATTGTGCTATTGCTCCTAGAGCTCCAGTGAGTGAGTATTTTGAATGTGAAGTTCATCCAGATCTGAGGATGGAGTAAATGGCTAGGTGTGATATGGCTAATAGAAATAATATGCCTACATTTATATTAATTAGTGGATAAGATATGGGAAGAGGAATTCATGTTGTGAGAGCCAGGGTTAAGGCTAGCATTGGGGTTAAGGCTAGCAAGAGAAGCCACCGCAATGAGAAGCCCGCGCACCGCAACAAAGAGTAGCCCCCGCTTGCCGCAACTAGGCAAAGCCTGCGCATAGCAACGAAGACCCAACGCAGCCAAAAACAAATTAATTAATTAATTAGTTAACTATTTTAAACAAAAGTACTATATCCTTCTGTACAGCTTCTCTGGGAAGAACAGAGAGATGGCGTAGGAGAGTGAGAAAGACCAATATTTAGTGCACATCTCTCATGCAGCTGCTCTGCTGGCTCAGATAGATTTATCCCCACTTTACAAAGGAGGAAATAATCTCAGAGAGGTTTAGTAATTTTCCCAAAGCCAAACAGCTATGGAGTGGCAGAACCAAGATCTGAACCAAGTCTGTTACCTTCAAAGCCTAAGTCCTCATCACAACAAAACTCAATTAACATTTACATTTATCGAATTACATTGCAACCTGGGGAGTTCTTGGCACAATCCTGAATAAGAGTGAGAAAGAAAGAAATAGCATTGTTCCTACAGTCAACCCAAATTTTTGGAGCAGCTGCTAGATGCCTGGCCCTTTTTGGGGCTCAGCAGTGATCAAGACAGGAAGAGTCCTGCTTTCATGAACCACGTAGTGGGGAGGAGAGACGGGTGCAACTTGGGTGAGGGATTTCACCTTGCTGGACCTCTGTTTTGTCATCTGGAAAATGGGATGGGTGTTCCTCATTTTCTGGGATTGTCCAGCCCTCACATTCTCTGATTCCATAAGAAGCATTTGTTTTCCTGTTTCTTTAAAATTCATTCAGGCCGTGAGCTGTGATGAATGTTGTTAGCTGCTCCCCAAATCACTCTATTCCCACCCTTTTCCTGTGATCAGGTCTTTCCCGAAACATGACTCACAGTCAGTCAAGTCACAGAACCTAAGGGTCACCCAGCAGAAAAATTCCAACCCTTGCTTCCCAGGAGCTCTGCGGTCTACCTGCCAGGTAAACTTAACTCACCTGGCACAAGGTGGCCATCCCTGGTTTCACATCAACATGATCTCAGGCACAAACCTCCTTGTTTTTCCATTTTGTCTTTAAGTTACTTGTTGAAACAACTGCACAAATATGACACAGATATAAAATCAGTCATCTTCTGCCCCCAGTGCCTACTAATAAATGATTTTCTGCCACTTTAATGATAAAGATAGAACATTTCAACATTCTGCTACCCTTATTATTTGTCATTTTTTTGATATTTCTATTGACTACATCTTTCAATATTTTAACAATGGAACATTTATTTAGGGTGTTCCAGACCCAGCCTTTAGTGGTAAAGGTTTCGTTGTTATATTTCTATTATGTTTCCTTTCAAAATCATTATCCTATTTAAATGGATTAAGTCAATTCTATAGGCATTTATCTTATGATATTGATGAAATTGATACATAGAGGGCAGTAGTACAAGTTGATTGGACTTGAGAACCTCTATTAGCACAGTTAAGTATAAATATGATCTATATGTAAACCAAAGTACAGGCCGAGTGAGATTCTCTGACTTTTTTCCACTGTCTGCCCCTCAAGCCTGTGAGAAATGGAATAGTTCTTGCCCTATCAGTAAACAAAGGATGTCACAGTCTTCAGCACTTGCAGCCCTCCAATGTGAGCCGGCGGGCCCTGAGGCACTCAGGATATGCAAATACAGAATGCAGGCCCCAGAGAGCTGAGGTGCATATCAAAGGAAGGAATTCAGTGAGCCCAGGCAAAGAAAAGCGCCGCATTCCTGACCTTGGGAGAGCTGGTTTTCCTTAGTTAACAATCACCTTTGGATGTTCCCCATTACCTGCGCCAGTTCCCTGCCCTGTCCCCTCCCCCCGGTACTTTAACTCAGGAAGGAAGGAGCGCAGAGGGACTCGGCTGAATAAGGGGCCTGCGCGCCTCGGGAGGAGTTTTCAGCCGCTTTCCCCGCAGTCGGGAAGAGGGGCGCTGACGCTGCAGCCGGACCCTGCGCCTCCCTTGCCCCGTTTCCCCTCAGGACGCTCAGGCCGACCCCCTCCTCACGCCCACCAGGTCTCGCGAGCCAGGACGAGGGCAGGGGCGAGAGGACGGACCAAAGTTCCCGGGAACCAGACGCTGGAGGCCGCTCTTTCTGCACAGCAGCGGCGGGTGGCAGCGAACCCCTGCCCCTCAGAAGCTGGTCTTGTGCTGCCGCCCGGGCACCGGACCAGGCGGAGGGTCGTCGCCCACTTACCCAGCCCGCCGTCCCCGCGACTGTCATGGCTTCGGCCGCCGGGGCACCTCCAGAGCCGGCAGCCTCAGTGAGGTCGCCCTGCCCTCGGGCTCCGGGGCAGTTCCGTGAAGGCGGAGGGAAGAGACCCCGCCTGAGCCGGGAGTTCCAGCTCTGAGGAAACGCGGGCTCTGTTCAGCGCGCAGTGGGTGGGACCGCTCTGCCCCAAGGCCTTCCGGGAGGGAGCGGGGCGGCGGGGGAGGGAGCCGCCAGGAGCGCAGGGCCCCGTCGGGGGTCCTGGAGGGGCGGCCCGGCCTGGGGGCCACGCCCATTGTGGCCGCAGCCCAGGCCTTTTTCCTGGAATCCTACACAAAAAAACTAGAAAGATACACAGTCTATAGTAAATACTCACAAATGATTGTTGCTGCTGTGCTCACTTTTCTATTAAAGGTTTAAAATCCATAAAACACTTTAAGTTCAAAATTAAATGAGAATTTTTACCTTTCTAATTATGTCTCTGATATTCACAGTTGTGGTTAATGAATCAGAGACTGTGGCATCACTAGTTAAAAATCAGCTTGTTAAAAAAATAGAACTCATGCCCACCGGACCTACTGAATCACAATCTGCACTTTTACAATCTCCCCAGTGTACTCGTGTACCCATGAATAGTTGAAAGGTACATTTCTACCTCGACAGGTCTTTTCTCTATGAGAAATACACACATTTTATCCAGTTTGATATAAATAAAACACTCAAAAATGCATATGCCTGTGTTGAAACCATCATTTTATCATTTCTTTTCCAGACAAGTATAGTCTCTATACTGGTTTTGTGGATCACATGCCATACTCTTTTCTTGTAGTTAGAAATAAGGTAGAGAAAGTTACTTTGTAAAAAAAAAATTATATATATATATATATATATATATATATATATATATATATATGTATTAGTGGATAATTAAAGAGACTCTTCTAAATTAAAACCTTCTCTTAACTTGCTGTTTTCTTCTTGGGTCATATTATGAACACTTCCCGTGGCCACATGGCATGTGTACGTTTAATTTCAGGGACTGCTGACATTCCAGGATGTGGCCATAGATTTCTGTCAAGAGGAGTGAGAATGCCTGGACCAAGATCAATGGGAATTGTACAGGGATGTGATGTTAGAGAAGTATAGGAACCTGCTCTCCTTGGGTGAGGATACCTTCCTTCCAGAATTCCTTATCCAACCACAGGGTTTGGAGTGCTTCATTTGTAGAATATCTCCTGGAATCTTCTGCTTCCTACAATAGGGTTTCAGATTGCAACGTTTCAGGAAAGATTGGGAGTTTGTGGGTATAATTTTTCTTATTCTTTTAAAATTGCAGCCTCCCTTTTAATATACTTTGTAACTGCTTGGGATGTGTCTATATGAACTGTGTACTATATGCTTCTGTTATAGTCCTTACAATATTTTATTGCCTTATTTTCTCTAACAATTTTCCATGGATTCTTTGGGCTTAAGGTATATTAAAAGGGAGACTGCGAATCTGGGACTTCCCTGGTGATGCAGTGATTAAGAATTCGCCTGCCAATGCAGGGGACCCGGTTCGATCCCCGGTCCGGGAAGATCTCACGTGCCACGGAACAACTAAGCCATTGGGCCACAACTACTGAGTCTGCACGCCACAACTACTGAAGCAGGTGTGTCTTGAGCCCATGCGCCATTTATTTTTGGGAGAATAAAACCACTTCTGAGTGATTAAAATTTAGGCCAGCTAGTCAAAATGCTTTATCACCTGTTCTTCTAAAACACTGGTCAATGGAACAAGTTTTCCTAGGGATAACAGTGTAATTGTATTCTGGAGTTCATATGGGCAATATGGTTTATGACCTTGATGCTGGATCACGACATTTCAACGGTATAACTGCTATTAATTGTCTGTTTGTTCAACGATTAAAGTCTCACGTGATCTGAGTTCAGACTGGAGTCATCCTGGTTGGTTTCTGTCTATTGCAGATTTCTTCCAGTATGAAAGGACAAGAGCAATACGGCTTCCTTTACAAAATGTCTTCAAACTAAATGATGATATAATCTACATTCAATTAATTTATACATACCCTACTGTAGAACAGGGTTCGTTACGCTGGCAGAGCCCGGTAATTATGTAAAACTGAAACTTTTTCTGCACTGGTTCAAGTCCTCTTCCTAAGAATATGTTTATAATCAACATTCTTTCACAAATTACCCAATTTAATTCACCATAGCATTCCTCATATTAACCAAATGGAAAATCCTAGGCTATATACAAATCCAGAAAGGGCCAAAAATCATCAGCCCCCATGGATGATTACAACCCATTGCTGAGGCATTCCAATTACTTATTAAAGAACCACTATGTCCATCAACATCATCAATTTATATATTATTGCCCCAATGCTAGCCATAACCCTGCCTCTCACAACATGAATTCCTCTTCCCATATCTTATCCACTAATTAGTATAAATGTAGGCATATTATTTCTATTAGCCATATCACACCTAGCCATTTATTCCATCCTCATATCTGGATGAACTTCACATTCAAAATACTCACTCACTGGAGCTCCAGGAACAATAGCACAGAGGATCATCTCATATGAAGTAATGTAGCAGTTATTCTATTCTCAGTCTTACTGGTAAATGGATCATTTACACTTTCAACAGTAATTACTACACAAGAACACCTATGACTAATTTTCTCCTGACCCCTACCCAGAATTTGATTATCTCCGCAGTAGCAGAAATCCAGTGAAGCCCCACTTGATTTAACAGAAGTAGAATCAAAACCTGTACATGTCTTCAATGTAGAAAATGTAGCAGGCCCATTCACCGCGTCCTTCCTAGAGAATATGTCAATTTCCCTATAATAAACGTTTCCACAGCAATCTATTTTTAGGAGCATTCGACAATCCCTAGGTGCCAGAATTATAGATTCTTTCATCTTGTAAATATAGTTTTCTTTAAAAAATAATTTTTATAGTTTTACTACCTTTAAACAAAATGTACTCCATTGCTGTGGAATATTCCTTCATAGGAGCGTGCATGGTTCATTTCTGCATCCGTCTGTGATGGCCTTCAGGTTCCTTCAGGTTTGGCTCCTGTGGCTGCCAGTCCATGTCCGTGTGTCCTGGTGCAGGGCTGGTGGGTTTGTGTTCAACTGGGAGGAGCACTGTGGGTCTCTGTGCACGGACTTCGCTATCTGAGGCCCGATTGCTTCAGAAGTGGTTGCATCCCCCCGTTGCGTACCAGGCTTTCCATTGCTCCACATCCTGCTGATATTTGATACTATGTCTTTCATGTCTGCCATTCTGGTAGGTGTATGCACAGTATTTTTCTTATGGCTTTAATCCCTCTGTTGTTAGTGAAGTTGTGCATCTTGTGGTATTCATGGACTATTTCCTGTTGTTTTTGGAAAAGTTTTAAAAATTGTGGTCTGGTACACATAACATAAAATGTACTATCTTAACCATTTTTAAGTGCACATTTCAGGGTCAGGAAATAATTCACACTGTTGTGCAAACCTGACCACCATCATCCTCCAGAACTTTTTCATCTTGCAAAATTGAAACAGTCCCCATTAAACACTCACTCCCCATTGTCCCTCCCTCAGCCTCTGGCCCTCAACATCCTACTTTATGTCTCTATATTTCCGACTGCTCTAGGGGCCTTGTATGAGTGGATCAAGCACTGTTTGTTTTTTTGTGTCTAGCTTACATCACTGAGCATAATGCCCTCAAGGTTCATCCCTGCTGCATCCTGTGTCAGAATTGACTTCCTTTTTAGGCTGAATAGCATTCCCTTGTATTGATGGACCGTGTTTTTCTTCTCCATTCTTCCCTTAGTGGACACATGTAATATCTACATTCATTTCTGCTGTCATAATATTTGTGGAATAAAATCAGAAAGTCCTATGAATCAAAAGTCATTTGCCATTAACTTTTTTCTTAAACTTTTTTGTTGTGGAAAACATCAAGGCTAAGAAAAGGGAAAAATACATGTCAGCTTCACTTGTGTTCAGGAATTAATGCTTTACGGATTCACTTTATTCCCTGTGTGTGTGCTATGCGTGTGCATGTGCCTGTTTGCATAAATATGCTGTGCATGTGGATAGGTATGTGAACTTGCACACATTAGTGTGTGCATGGGCATATGGGTGCATGTGTGTTCACATGCTAGTGTGTGAATATATTTGTGCTGTGCACGTGCATATGTTTGTGTGTGTGCTGTGCCTGCCTGTGCGCACACCTGTGTGTTTGCTGGAACCACTTGCAAGTTGGCTGCAGACTGAATTGTGCCCCAGATATATCCGCACGCAGCTGCTCTAACAATCCTGCGTAGCCACGTAAAGGTCACAGATCTCAGGGATTTAAATGGAGGGAGCAGGATATCCTGACACAGAGTTTGTCTTCCAATGACTGTCACTGTCTCAGTAACATCCTTCACACCTTCTTTAAGCCGCATTCAGGGTCCAGTTTAGACTCCCATTACATTCAGTCACCTGTCCCAGGTCCCCTAAAGCAACAATGTCACCGTTGGAGAGCCCGGCCAAGGCTGGGGGTGCCCCTCCTGTTGGCCTGGCCTCCAGGCCCTGCCCTTGGCTCCTGTTTCCTCATATCTCAGCCAGGCCCCGACTTGGATCGGGCCGCCACCTCTTTCCTCACAGGGTCCCATCACCCAGTCAAGGGGGTTCATTCTCCCCCTAAACACAGCATCAGGAGTTGGGGGCTGACAGTCCACACTGGGTCTCCTTCATGTGAGACCCTGTGCTGTTGAAAGAGCAGGCACCCTGCCCTCGGGGGTGGGGGACTGGGGGGCGACATGCGGCCCACGATGGGCAGGCGGGTCTCCGGGTGGGGCGAGCCAGTGTGCAAGGAGTTCCGCGGTGGGTTCTCCTCTCCAACGGCTTCTGTGCCCCTACCTCTCCCCGTGCCTCCCCTCGAAGACAGCGCGGTGCCCGGGTTGGGAACCATGGGAGCCGTCAGCCACCGCCCCCTCTACACACACACACACACGCACACGCACACGCACACGCACACGCTGCAGGGAAGCAGGACCTGAGTGCAGGGCTCTCAGCGGCCCTGAGCGCCCCGCCCGGAATCGGCCAGCCGAATGGACAGACCGGATCTCCCGGCCCGGACCATGCAGGACTCTCCTGACCTGGCTTGCAGTGTGGCCACCTCCTTCTGGAAGCCTGGGAGTCTGGAATCAGGCCACTTCTTGTCTGTCCTGGCAGCAGACTGGGCTGCACTCTAAGAAGTTCGTGGCTCGCCCGTGGATCCTGACCATCAGGTGGCCAGAGAAATTGGGAACATTTCTGTTTTACCTGTTGAAATGTTTAATGACAAAGATTTTGTTCAGTTTCCTGACGTGGGTGTCCAAAGATGAGAGACCCATGTGTGTGATCTGTACCCCCTATGAGATCAGCCCTAAGCTAGTTTAAACATGATCAAGTTGTGTCTACATGGTAGATTTAGACCTCTGCATGTCCTGTCTACTGATTATGTTTAGAGCTGACCATGTGTTGTCTATAATAAGAAGATTTAGACCTGACCATGTTCTGTGTACGCTAGGACTATGGGGACCTGGGTAGAGACCCGGCCTGGCCTCAGTACTGGGAAGCTCCGTGCCTGCATCTGAATGTCAGTGCTTAGATGTCTAGGGTCTGGAGATGAGGTGGGCTTGTCTACATAACAGCCTCTCTTCTGAGTGTGGTGACCTGGTCCTCCCAAGGGTCAGTGCTATGGTCGGGGCCTTAGTCTTAATCCCTGCCAAGGTTCACCTTCCCTGGGGCTCATGGAGAATCCTCAGGAGGACTACCTGGCAATAATTCCAATTTACCAGCACGTGCATGGTGCATAGGGAAGCAGGTTTAGCTGCTGAATTGATTGCAGGGCACGCAGATCGGGCAAAAGGCCGATGGGTGACAGCTGAGGCTGCTGCTGAGCTCTCCCTCCAGTCTACCGTCCCTACTCAGCAGAGTCCAGAGCTGCCCCTCGGCTTTCTGCCCTGCTCTCCTGTATGTTTTCTCAGCATGTAAGTGAGACGAGAAAGGACTGAACATGCCAGCACCAGGGTCGTGTGTTCAACTCTAGTATGAAAGCTGTACAAACAGTTAAAATCACACAGAACCAAAGTGAGGACAGGAGGACTCCTCTGGGCCAAGTGTGGGGAAAGGAGACCCACCTGACACTTTTTCCCATCCCAGGAGGTCCCAGGGACCCAGCTTGTTTCCACATTGGGGGAGCCCCCTGCAGAGCCATGGTGTCCTGACCAAGGGGACGTGTGACCCCAGGTGCAGGGTCTGGGGAGGTGAGGTCACCCTGGGACTGTGGACATGTGACCCAGGTGGAGGGGTCTGGGGAGGTGGGTCACCCTGGTGAGTGTGGATGTGTGGCCCCAGGTATAGGGTGCGGGGACTGTGTGGGTCTCACCATACCTGCATGGGTCAGGATCACATGGATAGGGAGACCGCATATGCGCTCTTTGCCTGCAGTGTGTCCTGTCCCCTTTGAGATTTCCAACCTCTGCATTAAGGGTGTTGTCCTGATTAACCTGTGGTTCCTTTTCTTCTCTTCATCTTGTCACAAACATATGAGGTCAAGAATGTTCGAGTGGGTTGCTGCTCTGTGTTCCGGTGAGTGACAACACTTGGTGGTATCGTATTAATACTATAGCATATCATATGTCTAATCTATGGGGGTCACCACTGCCTGGGTCCCCCTGGACAGAGGTCAGGTGAGCACAGACTAGCCCCCCCTAAGAATGGTCTCCCACGTGCTCTGTGAGGGTACCGTGATGGCCCCTAAGGTAGGGGACTGTGTCTGGGCCTCCGACATTTGTGATGAAGGGGAGTCGAAATGGAATCTCAATTAACAAGACATTATTTTAAGAATTTATTTTAAGTGAAATAAAACACACGTCACATACCCTTTACCATCATCACCATTTTAAGTGCACGTTTCTGAGGCATCAGATAGATTCACTTTCTCGTGGAGCCATCACCACCATCACTAGAACTTTTCGTCCTGCAAAACCAAAATTCCACAACCATGAAAGTCTCATTCCCCATTCCCTCCCACTGCCCCTGGCACCGATAGCCACTTCAGTCCCTGAGTTGTCGACTCCAGGGCACCCACTGGAGTGGAATCCTGCAGTGTTTGCTGACGGGTCATTTTGGAAGAGCTGACTTTCAGTCTGAAGCGCTGCCTTTTCGCATCTGAAGAATCTGCATTTAAGGAGAGGGTGTATGAGGAAGGGGGTGTATGCGGGACAAAGGTGTCCGGGGTGCAGGTGAGCCAGGACCTGACCAGCTGCCTTTTGGGTCCTCTGGTCCCATCTCTTGGTCTGTGCCTCATCTGCATCATCACTGTCCCCGCTGGCACCGCTGGGGTGTTGTTGTCTGAATGAGAGTCCCCTGGTGCCCCTGTTCTCCTCCCCTCCTCCTGCTGGTTGCGGAGGGAACTGCTTGCTGTGTGGTCTCTACTCCTGAGGCATGAAGGACCCTGTAGCATGGACCTGCAGAGTGTGAGGTGTGGTCCCAAGAGCATGGGGCCCACATAGGACACGACATCGGGCCGTGACAAGTGCTAGGGCTGCCTCATCACTGACAGGGAATGTTGCCCAGATCCTGCTCCAGAGGGCGTGGTGGGTGGCCTGGGACCCTAGAGGCCCCATTCCTATACTGGAGCTTGGAGAGTGCATCCCCATGGGCTGCAGATTCACCCCATATCTAAGACATATCCCTCTGTCCTGTCTTTGAACTCAGGAAAACGAGCTCTCTTGTCCACAACATAGGCCTGGTCCTGTTGATATTAGGATTCTTTAAGTTAGGCGTCCTGGGATAGCAGTTTCTTTTAGGCCTGAGAAGGAACAACTCCGGAGTGTACAACAATTTCAGATGAAACTAATATTCAATGACTATCCCTAACTACTCGGTTGTTGACTTCTATTAGTCATTATTCTCCTGGTTTTAGCTCTGATGTGGGGATTACAGAGGAGTCAACATTTAAATCTTCGTAATCTGTGTATTTGTAGCTTCAGTATCGTTACTGACCCATAGTTTTTATGGTTTGGGAAGAGTTATTGATTTCATGTATCATGTAAAGGATACACAATGATGATAGGGCATTTAAGATTACAATAATAGCTAGTAAATTGTTCACAATTTCTCTACCTGTGCATCTATTGTATGCATATGAGTTTAGATGTCAATATTAGTGAAATGATATAGAGGACTAGAGAACTTATTTTAAAAATCACTATTAATGTGTGAGGAAGAAAATGTAAAAGTTCTTCCATAATCGGTGATGTTGTATCTTGAGAGCCTAGATGAAATTGATATGCCTTAGTCATATACAGGATTTTAGCCTATCATTTAACTTTGACAAAGCTACCTCACTTTTTACTTTTATCTCATTTATTGAGGAAGACATAATTGTTATGGTGTTGGCTTGAAACTGGTTGAAAAGGACTTGAGTCCTTCCTTATTTTACATTTACATAGGTAGGATCTTGAAACGTAGGATATGGTGGAGGACATCCGTGTAACCATTCTAGGTTAGGAGTAGCAATTCCCACTGCTAAGACTTCTTGTTTAGACACAAATGCTTTTCAAAGTATGAAGATTATTAGCATTACTGCTGCTACTGAGATGAATGAGCCTAAAGACAAAATATTTCATGTTGTGTGTGCCTCAGGGTACTCAGACTAACGTAGTGACATCCCTGAGAGGCCACGAAAGTGCTGCAGGAAGTCATATTTACTACTACAAATATACTTGTGAGGTGAATTTTTGCTCATGCTGAGTTAACTGTATAACCTAAGAATAGTGGGAATCAGTGTAGAAAGCCTCCTATAATAGTGAAGACTGCTCCCATGGACATTAGGTCATGGAAGTGTGCTACTACATAGTATGTATCCTGGAGGACAATGTCTGGGGATGAGTTGGCTAAGATGATTCCTGTCAAACCACCTACTGTAAAAAGAAAAACTAAAGCCTAAAACTCATAATATAGTAGGAGGTCATATAGTATTACCTCCGTGAACAGTTGCTAACCAGGGACTTCCCTGGTGACGCAGTGGTTAAGAATTCGTCTGCCAATGCAGGGGACACGGGTTCGAGCCCTTGTCTGGGAAGATTCCACATGCCGCGGAGCAAAAAGCCCGTGTGCCACAACTACTGAGCCTGCCCTCTAGAGCCCGCAAGCCACAACTACTGAAGCCCACGCGCCTAGAGGCCGTGCTCTGCAACAAGAGAAGCCACTGCAATGAAAGGGCCGCACACCGCAACGAAGAGTAGCTGCCGCTCACCGCAACCAGAGAAAGCCCATGCGCAGCAACCAAGACCCAACTCAGCCAAAAAAAAAAAAGAAAAGAAAAGAAAAAGAAAAATTAAATAAAGAGTTGCTAATCAGCTAGATACTTTTACTCCTGTAGGGATAGAAGTAATTACGGTAGCTGATGCAAAGTATGCTCCTGAGTCCACAGCTATCCCTATGGTAAACATATGATGGGCCCACAAGAGAACTCCTAAAAAACCAGTGGACATGACTCATACTATTCCCAGATAGCTGAAAGGCAATTTTTGTCCTAAATAGTAGGTAATGCTATGTGAGTTTATAACAAACCCTGTTAGGCCATGAATACAGACTTCAGGGTGAGCAAAGTATCAAAAGAGGTGTTGGTATAGGATTCGGTCTCCTCCTGCAGGGTCAAAGAAAGTAGTGTTTAGATTTCTATCTCTTAACAGCATGGCAATTCTGGCTGCTTGGACTGAGATTGGTAATTATAGTAATATGGCTATAGTTGGGGAAGATTAAACAAATAATGGTGTTTGGTATTGGGATATGACTGCTGGTTTTGTATTAAAGACAATAGTAATAAAAGTAATAATACCAAGAATTGAGGAGACACCTGCTAAATGTAAGGAGAAAACAGTTAGGTCGCCAGAGGCTCCTGCATGGGCCAGATTGCAGGCTAGAGCTGAATACACCGTCCCACTGGTACCAGAACCAGCTTCTACTATTGGTGATATGAGTAGGAGTAAGAATGATGGGGGAAGTAGTCAAAAGTTTATATGATTTATTGGGGGAAATGCTACTTCAGTTGTCCGAGTTATTAATGGCCCAAGTCAGTTTTCAAAGCCTGCAATCATAACGGGTACAGCTATAAAGAAAATTATTACAAGTGCAGGGACTGTTATGACAACCTTACAGATTTGGGCATCTCCAAGTAGCGGTCCAGGTCAGCATAGCTCAGCCTGGATTAATATAATTAAGGTGCTGCCTGCTACTCCAGCTCAAGCACCAAATAGTAAATATAAAATGCCGATATCTTTGTGATTTGTTGAAAATAATCAGCAGTGTATGAACAGAGGTAAAATGACTGAGTTAGAATTAGACTGTAAATCTAAAGACAGAGATTGAGCCCTCTTTCTGGCAAACCCTGTGGTGAATCAACAAATTGAATTGTAACTTCAGAGAAGCAGCTTCAATTCTGCCAGTGATTATCCTGCCTTTTTTTTTTTTTTCTTTTTTTCTTTCTCAAATGAAGGAGAAGTAGACTGAAGTCAGTTGACTAGAGGATTTGCCTGTTAACTAAAGTTTCCTGGGGTTAAAACTCATCAATCTCGTAAAGATTTGGCTTCAATACAGTGTTTGCTTTACATTCAATTGATGTAGAATAAAGTCTTGCAATCCTTATTTTTAGGAATTAAGTAAATTTCACTTGTTTAGGGTTTTGAAAGCTCTTGGTCTGAACTAACCTAAATTCCTAGTCCAGCACCGATAGAATGGGTGTTGTGTGTAGTAACCGTGTGGGTATTATGATTGGTAATGATAGGAAGGTTATTTCTTTGTATGTTCAAATTGCTTTGTGTTTGTGTTGTTTAATGAAGGGAATATAGTTAGTGATGTGGAGTATGTTAGCTGCAAGTAGAAATATATGCTGAGGACTGCTATGATGGCTATTAGTGTTGGTAGAATGATGTTGTCGTTTTTGTTATCTCTTGGATAATTATTCATTTGGGTAGAAAGCCTGATAGTGATGGGCGATGTCCTAATGATACTATAATGGTGAGGAAAATGATTGTGATGGGAGGTGTTTTATCTCATGTGTGTGATAATGATACTCCTGTAGTACATGATCTGGGCATAAATAAGAAGAAGACAGTGTTGTTATGATATAAATTAGTATGGTTAGGATTGTTATAATCTGAATATACATTATAATAGCTGTTATTCATCCTATATGGGCAATTGATGAGGAGGGTGTAATATTTTCCAGGTGAGTATGGCGAAGTCTGCCTCAGCCTCCAGCTATGATTTATAATATCACTATGATTAATAGTATATTTAGGTTGATGGAAGGTGACCTGTGGTATAAAACTGATAGGGGTGCAATTTTGTCATGTTGATAGCATCAGGTCTGCTGTTCATGGGATGCCTCGTGTGACTTCAGGCACTCAGAAGTGAAATGGGGAAAGTCCTACTTTTGTGACAAGGGCGATTGTCATGAGGGTGGATGCTGCTGGATTAAAGATTCTTGTTATTCATTGTGCTCTTTGACCAGAGTATATTAGATTAATGATAATAGCCATTATAAGTAGTATTGATGTGGTGGACTGTTTTAGGAAATATTTGTTGGATGCTTCTGTAGCTTATGGGTTCATGTTTTTTATTAGAATGGGGATACCATTAACCAGTGTGAGCTTGTTATACAATTATATTTCCTGAGAAAATGGTCAGTAGAATGATGGTAAAAACAATGAGAGTTTATTAGCACAGGAAGGATATACAAAAATATTTTTGGGGTATGGGCCTGTAGCTTACTTAGAGAACTTTACTATATAGCATGTGGTGTAATGTGGTAGGTAGCATGGAGAATGTAAAATTATTAGGAAGAATTCAATTCCAGGAATCAGAGCATTGAAACCTCTAAGATTTACTCTATCAAAGTAACTCTTTTGTCAGACATATTTCTTAAATTTGTGGTGGGTTGCCTGGTATGATGACAAGTAGTGAAAACTCTCATATACATAAGATTAATGTTAGTCGTAAAAACACTTTTCATAAGAGATGTATGCGTTGATCATATCAAAATTGTAGGTAGGAGGCTCAAATTCATAGAAAGGAGATTGTTAGATGAGTTTTAATGATGACTTGGGCTGTATATAATTCTGGCACCTAGGGATTGTCGAATGCTCCTAAAAATAGATTGCTGTGGAAATTTTATTATAGGGACATTGACATATTCTCTAGGAGGGACGGGGTGAATGGGCCTGCTACATTTTCTACATTGAAGACATATACAGGTTTTGATGCTACTTCCGTGAAATCAAGTGGGGCTTCGTTGGATTTCGGCTACTGCGGAGATAATCAAATTCTGGGTAGGGGTCAGGAGAAAATTAGTCATAGGTGTTCTTGTGTAATAATTACTGTTGAAAGTGTAAATGATCCATTTATCAGTAAGACTGAGAATAGAATAACTGCTACATTACTTCATATGAGATGATTGTGCTATTGCTCCTAGAGCTCCAGTGAGTGAGTATTTTGAATGTGAAGTTCATCCAGATCTGAGGATGGAGTAAATGGCTAGGTGTGATATGGCTAATAGAAATAATATGCCTACATTTATATTAATTAGTGGATAAGATATGGGAAGAGGAATTCATGTTGTGAGAGCCAGGGTTAAGGCTAGCATTGGGGTTAAGGCTAGCAAGAGAAGCCACCGCAATGAGAAGCCCGCGCACCGCAACAAAGAGTAGCCCCCGCTTGCCGCAACTAGGCAAAGCCTGCGCATAGCAACGAAGACCCAACGCAGCCAAAAACAAATTAATTAATTAATTAGTTAACTATTTTAAACAAAAGTACTATATCCTTCTGTACAGCTTCTCTGGGAAGAACAGAGAGATGGCGTAGGAGAGTGAGAAAGACCAATATTTAGTGCACATCTCTCATGCAGCTGCTCTGCTGGCTCAGATAGATTTATCCCCACTTTACAAAGGAGGAAATAATCTCAGAGAGGTTTAGTAATTTTCCCAAAGCCAAACAGCTATGGAGTGGCAGAACCAAGATCTGAACCAAGTCTGTTACCTTCAAAGCCTAAGTCCTCATCACAACAAAACTCAATTAACATTTACATTTATCGAATTACATTGCAACCTGGGGAGTTCTTGGCACAATCCTGAATAAGAGTGAGAAAGAAAGAAATAGCATTGTTCCTACAGTCAACCCAAATTTTTGGAGCAGCTGCTAGATGCCTGGCCCTTTTTGGGGCTCAGCAGTGATCAAGACAGGAAGAGTCCTGCTTTCATGAACCACGTAGTGGGGAGGAGAGACGGGTGCAACTTGGGTGAGGGATTTCACCTTGCTGGACCTCTGTTTTGTCATCTGGAAAATGGGATGGGTGTTCCTCATTTTCTGGGATTGTCCAGCCCTCACATTCTCTGATTCCATAAGAAGCATTTGTTTTCCTGTTTCTTTAAAATTCATTCAGGCCGTGAGCTGTGATGAATGTTGTTAGCTGCTCCCCAAATCACTCTATTCCCACCCTTTTCCTGTGATCAGGTCTTTCCCGAAACATGACTCACAGTCAGTCAAGTCACAGAACCTAAGGGGCACCCAGCAGAAAAATTCCAACCCTTGCTTCCCAGGAGCTCTGCGGTCTACCTGCCAGGTAAACTTAACTCACCTGGCACAAGGTGGCCATCCCTGGTTTCACATCAACATGATCTCAGGCACAAACCTCCTTGTTTTTCCATTTTGTCTTTAAGTTACTTGTTGAAACAACTGCACAAATATGACACAGATATAAAATCAGGCATCTTCTGCCCCCAGTGCCTACTAATAAATGATTTTCTGCCACTTTAATGATAAAGATAGAACATTTCAACATTCTGCTACCCTTATTATTTGTCATTTTTGTTGATATTTCTATTGACTACATCTTTCAATATTTTAACAATGGAACATTTATTTAGGGTGTTCCAGACCCAGCCTTTAGTGGTAAAGGTTTCGTTGTTATATTTCTATTATGTTTCCTTTCAAAATCATTATCCTATTTAAATGGATTAAGTCAATTCTATAGGCATTTATCTTATGATATTGATGAAATTGATACATAGAGGGCAGTAGTACAAGTTGATTGGACTTGAGAACCTCTATTAGCACAGTTAAGTATAAATATGATCTATATGTAAACCAAAGTACAGGCCGAGTGAGATTCTCTGACTTTTTTCCACTGTCTGCCCCTCAAGCCTGTGAGAAATGGAATAGTTCTTGCCCTATCAGTAAACAAAGGATGTCACAGTCTTCAGCACTTGCAGCCCTCCAATGTGAGCCGGCGGGCCCTGAGGCACTCAGGATATGCAAATACAGAATGCAGGCCCCAGAGAGCTGAGGTGCATATCAAAGGAAGGAATTCAGTGAGCCCAGGCAAAGAAAAGCGCCGCATTCCTGACCTTGGGAGAGCTGGTTTTCCTTAGTTAACAATCACCTTTGGATGTTCCCCATTACCTGCGCCAGTTCCCTGCCCTGTCCCCTCCCCCCGGTACTTTAACTCAGGAAGGAAGGAGCGCAGAGGGACTCGGCTGAATAAGGGGCCTGCGCGCCTCGGGAGGAGTTTTCAGCCGCTTTCCCCGCAGTCGGGAAGAGGGGCGCTGACGCTGCAGCCGGACCCTGCGCCTCCCTTGCCCCGTTTCCCCTCAGGACGCTCAGGCCGACCCCCTCCTCACGCCCACCAGGTCTCGCGAGCCAGGACGAGGGCAGGGGCGAGAGGACGGACCAAAGTTCCCGGGAACCAGACGCTGGAGGCCGCTCTTTCTGCACAGCAGCGGCGGGTGGCAGCGAACCCCTGCCCCTCAGAAGCTGGTCTTGTGCTGCCGCCCGGGCACCGGACCAGGCGGAGGGTCGTCGCCCACTTACCCAGCCCGCCGTCCCCGCGACTGTCATGGCTTCGGCCGCCGGGGCACCTCCAGAGCCGGCAGCCTCAGTGAGGTCGCCCTGCCCTCGGGCTCCGGGGCAGTTCCGTGAAGGCGGAGGGAAGAGACCCCGCCTGAGCCGGGAGTTCCAGCTCTGAGGAAACGCGGGCTCTGTTCAGCGCGCAGTGGGTGGGACCGCTCTGCCCCAAGGCCTTCCGGGAGGGAGCGGGGCGGCGGGGGAGGGAGCCGCCAGGAGCGCAGGGCCCCGTCGGGGGTCCTGGAGGGGCGGCCCGGCCTGGGGGCCACGCCCATTGTGGCCGCAGCCCAGGCCTTTTTCCTGGAATCCTACACAAAAAAACTAGAAAGATACACAGTCTATAGTAAATACTCACAAATGATTGTTGCTGCTGTGCTCACTTTTCTATTAAAGGTTTAAAATCCATAAAACACTTTAAGTTCAAAATTAAATGAGAATTTTTACCTTTCTAATTATGTCTCTGATATTCACAGTTGTGGTTAATGAATCAGAGACTGTGGCATCACTAGTTAAAAATCAGCTTGTTAAAAAAATAGAACTCATGCCCACCGGACCTACTGAATCACAATCTGCACTTTTACAATCTCCCCAGTGTACTCGTGTACCCATGAATAGTTGAAAGGTACATTTCTACCTCGACAGGTCTTTTCTCTATGAGAAATACACACATTTTATCCAGTTTGATATAAATAAAACACTCAAAAATGCATATGCCTGTGTTGAAACCATCATTTTATCATTTCTTTTCCAGACAAGTATAGTCTCTATACTGGTTTTGTGGATCACATGCCATACTCTTTTCTTGTAGTTAGAAATAAGGTAGAGAAAGTTACTTTGTAAAAAAAAAATTATATATATATATATATATATATATATATATATATATATATATATGTATTAGTGGATAATTAAAGAGACTCTTCTAAATTAAAACCTTCTCTTAACTTGCTGTTTTCTTCTTGGGTCATATTATGAACACTTCCCGTGGCCACATGGCATGTGTACGTTTAATTTCAGGGACTGCTGACATTCCAGGATGTGGCCATAGATTTCTGTCAAGAGGAGTGAGAATGCCTGGACCAAGATCAATGGGAATTTTACAGGGATGTGATGTTAGAGAAGTATAGGAACCTGCTCTCCTTGGGTGAGGATACCTTCCTTCCAGAATTCCTTATCCAACCACAGGGTTTGGAGTGCTTCATTTGTAGAATATCTCCTGGAATCTTCTGCTTCCTACAATAGGGTTTCAGATTGCAACGTTTCAGGAAAGATTGGGAGTTTGTGGGTATAATTTTTCTTATTCTTTTAAAATTGCAGCCTCCCTTTTAATATACTTTGTAACTGCTTGGGATGTGTCTATATGAACTGTGTACTATATGCTTCTGTTATAGTCCTTACAATATTTTATTGCCTTATTTTCTCTAACAATTTTCCATGGATTCTTTGGGCTTAAGGTATATTAAAAGGGAGACTGCGAATCTGGGACTTCCCTGGTGATGCAGTGATTAAGAATTCGCCTGCCAATGCAGGGGACCCGGTTCGATCCCCGGTCCGGGAAGATCTCACGTGCCACGGAACAACTAAGCCATTGGGCCACAACTACTGAGTCTGCACGCCACAACTACTGAAGCAGGTGTGTCTTGAGCCCATGCGCCATTTATTTTTGGGAGAATAAAACCACTTCTGAGTGATTAAAATTTAGGCCAGCTAGTCAAAATGCTTTATCACCTGTTCTTCTAAAACACTGGTCAATGGAACAAGTTTTCCTAGGGATAACAGTGTAATTGTATTCTGGAGTTCATATGGGCAATATGGTTTATGACCTTGATGCTGGATCACGACATTTCAACGGTATAACTGCTATTAATTGTCTGTTTGTTCAACGATTAAAGTCTCACGTGATCTGAGTTCAGACTGGAGTCATCCTGGTTGGTTTCTGTCTATTGCAGATTTCTTCCAGTATGAAAGGACAAGAGCAATACGGCTTCCTTTACAAAATGTCTTCAAACTAAATGATGATATAATCTACATTCAATTAATTTATACATACCCTACTGTAGAACAGGGTTCGTTACGCTGGCAGAGCCCGGTAATTATGTAAAACTGAAACTTTTTCTGCACTGGTTCAAGTCCTCTTCCTAAGAATATGTTTATAATCAACATTCTTTCACAAATTACCCAATTTAATTCACCATAGCATTCCTCATATTAACCAAATGGAAAATCCTAGGCTATATACAAATCCAGAAAGGGCCAAAAATCATCAGCCCCCATGGATGATTACAACCCATTGCTGAGGCATTCCAATTACTTATTAAAGAACCACTATGTCCATCAACATCATCAATTTATATATTATTGCCCCAATGCTAGCCATAACCCTGCCTCTCACAACATGAATTCCTCTTCCCATATCTTATCCACTAATTAGTATAAATGTAGGCATATTATTTCTATTAGCCATATCACACCTAGCCATTTATTCCATCCTCATATCTGGATGAACTTCACATTCAAAATACTCACTCACTGGAGCTCCAGGAACAATAGCACAGAGGATCATCTCATATGAAGTAATGTAGCAGTTATTCTATTCTCAGTCTTACTGGTAAATGGATCATTTACACTTTCAACAGTAATTACTACACAAGAACACCTATGACTAATTTTCTCCTGACCCCTACCCAGAATTTGATTATCTCCGCAGTAGCAGAAATCCAGTGAAGCCCCACTTGATTTAACAGAAGTAGAATCAAAACCTGTACATGTCTTCAATGTAGAAAATGTAGCAGGCCCATTCACCGCGTCCTTCCTAGAGAATATGTCAATTTCCCTATAATAAACGTTTCCACAGCAATCTATTTTTAGGAGCATTCGACAATCCCTAGGTGCCAGAATTATAGATTCTTTCATCTTGTAAATATAGTTTTCTTTAAAAAATAATTTTTATAGTTTTACTACCTTTAAACAAAATGTACTCCATTGCTGTGGAATATTCCTTCATAGGAGCGTGCATGGTTCATTTCTGCATCCGTCTGTGATGGCCTTCAGGTTCCTTCAGGTTTGGCTCCTGTGGCTGCCAGTCCATGTCCGTGTGTCCTGGTGCAGGGCTGGTGGGTTTGTGTTCAACTGGGAGGAGCACTGTGGGTCTCTGTGCACGGACTTCGTTATCTGAGGCCCGATTGCTTCAGAAGTGGTTGCATCCCCCCGTTGCGTACCAGGCTTTCCATTGCTCCACATCCTGCTGATATTTGATACTATGTCTTTCATGTCTGCCATTCTGGTAGGTGTATGCACAGTATTTTTCTTATGGCTTTAATCCCTCTGTTGTTAGTGAAGTTGTGCATCTTGTGGTATTCATGGACTATTTCCTGTTGTTTTTGGAAAAGTTTTAAAAATTGTGGTCTGGTACACATAACATAAAATGTACTATCTTAACCATTTTTAAGTGCACATTTCAGGGTCAGGAAATAATTCACACTGTTGTGCAAACCTGACCACCATCATCCTCCAGAACTTTTTCATCTTGCAAAATTGAAACAGTCCCCATTAAACACTCACTCCCCATTGTCCCTCCCTCAGCCTCTGGCCCTCAACATCCTACTTTATGTCTCTATATTTCCGACTGCTCTAGGGGCCTTGTATGAGTGGATCAAGCACTGTTTGTTTTTTTGTGTCTAGCTTACATCACTGAGCATAATGCCCTCAAGGTTCATCCCTGCTGCATCCTGTGTCAGAATTGACTTCCTTTTTAGGCTGAATAGCATTCCCTTGTATTGATGGACCGTGTTTTTCTTCTCCATTCTTCCCTTAGTGGACACATGTAATATCTACATTCATTTCTGCTGTCATAATATTTGTGGAATAAAATCAGAAAGTCCTATGAATCAAAAGTCATTTGCCATTAACTTTTTTCTTAAACTTTTTTGTTGTGGAAAACATCAAGGCTAAGAAAAGGGAAAAATACATGTCAGCTTCACTTGTGTTCAGGAATTAATGCTTTACGGATTCACTTTATTCCCTGTGTGTGTGCTATGCGTGTGCATGTGCCTGTTTGCATAAATATGCTGTGCATGTGGATAGGTATGTGAACTTGCACACATTAGTGTGTGCATGGGCATATGGGTGCATGTGTGTTCACATGCTAGTGTGTGAATATATTTGTGCTGTGCACGTGCATATGTTTGTGTGTGTGCTGTGCCTGCCTGTGCGCACACCTGTGTGTTTGCTGGAACCACTTGCAAGTTGGCTGCAGACTGAATTGTGCCCCAGATATATCCGCACGCAGCTGCTCTAACAATCCTGCGTAGCCACGTAAAGGTCACAGATCTCAGGGATTTAAATGGAGGGAGCAGGATATCCTGACACAGAGTTTGTCTTCCAATGACTGTCACTGTCTCAGTAACATCCTTCACACCTTCTTTAAGCCGCATTCAGGGTCCAGTTTAGACTCCCATTACATTCAGTCACCTGTCCCAGGTCCCCTAAAGCAACAACGTCACCGTTGGAGAGCCCGGCCAAGGCTGGGGGTGCCCCTCCTGTTGGCCTGGCCTCCAGGCCCTGCCCTTGGCTCCTGTTTCCTCATATCTCAGCCAGGCCCCGACTTGGATCGGGCCGCCACCTCTTTCCTCACAGGGTCCCATCACCCAGTCAAGGGGGTTCATTCTCCCCCTAAACACAGCATCAGGAGTTGGGGGCTGACAGTCCACACTGGGTCTCCTTCATGTGAGACCCTGTGCTGTTGAAAGAGCAGGCACCCTGCCCTCGGGGGTGGGGGACTGGGGGGCGACATGCGGCCCACGATGGGCAGGCGGGTCTCCGGGTGGGGCGAGCCAGTGTGCAAGGAGTTCCGCGGTGGGTTCTCCTCTCCAACGGCTTCTGTGCCCCTACCTCTCCCCGTGCCTCCCCTCGAAGACAGCGCGGTGCCCGGGTTGGGAACCATGGGAGCCGTCAGCCACCGCCCCCTCTACACACACACACACACGCACACGCACACGCACACGCACACGCTGCAGGGAAGCAGGACCTGAGTGCAGGGCTCTCAGCGGCCCTGAGCGCCCCGCCCGGAATCGGCCAGCCGAATGGACAGACCGGATCTCCCGGCCCGGACCATGCAGGACTCTCCTGACCTGGCTTGCAGTGTGGCCACCTCCTTCTGGAAGCCTGGGAGTCTGGAATCAGGCCACTTCTTGTCTGTCCTGGCAGCAGACTGGGCTGCACTCTAAGAAGTTCGTGGCTCGCCCGTGGATCCTGACCATCAGGTGGCCAGAGAAATTGGGAACATTTCTGTTTTACCTGTTGAAATGTTTAATGACAAAGATTTTGTTCAGTTTCCTGACGTGGGTGTCCAAAGATGAGAGACCCATGTGTGTGATCTGTACCCCCTATGAGATCAGCCCTAAGCTAGTTTAAACATGATCAAGTTGTGTCTACATGGTAGATTTAGACCTCTGCATGTCCTGTCTACTGATTATGTTTAGAGCTGACCATGTGTTGTCTATAATAAGAAGATTTAGACCTGACCATGTTCTGTGTACGCTAGGACTATGGGGACCTGGGTAGAGACCCGGCCTGGCCTCAGTACTGGGAAGCTCCGTGCCTGCATCTGAATGTCAGTGCTTAGATGTCTAGGGTCTGGAGATGAGGTGGGCTTGTCTACATAACAGCCTCTCTTCTGAGTGTGGTGACCTGGTCCTCCCAAGGGTCAGTGCTATGGTCGGGGCCTTAGTCTTAATCCCTGCCAAGGTTCACCTTCCCTGGGGCTCATGGAGAATCCTCAGGAGGACTACCTGGCAATAATTCCAATTTACCAGCACGTGCATGGTGCATAGGGAAGCAGGTTTAGCTGCTGAATTGATTGCAGGGCACGCAGATCGGGCAAAAGGCCGATGGGTGACAGCTGAGGCTGCTGCTGAGCTCTCCCTCCAGTCTACCGTCCCTACTCAGCAGAGTCCAGAGCTGCCCCTCGGCTTTCTGCCCTGCTCTCCTGTATGTTTTCTCAGCATGTAAGTGAGACGAGAAAGGACTGAACATGCCAGCACCAGGGTCGTGTGTTCAACTCTAGTATGAAAGCTGTACAAACAGTTAAAATCACACAGAACCAAAGTGAGGACAGGAGGACTCCTCTGGGCCAAGTGTGGGGAAAGGAGACCCACCTGACACTTTTTCCCATCCCAGGAGGTCCCAGGGACCCAGCTTGTTTCCACATTGGGGGAGCCCCCTGCAGAGCCATGGTGTCCTGACCAAGGGGACGTGTGACCCCAGGTGCAGGGTCTGGGGAGGTGAGGTCACCCTGGGACTGTGGACATGTGACCCAGGTGGAGGGGTCTGGGGAGGTGGGTCACCCTGGTGAGTGTGGATGTGTGGCCCCAGGTATAGGGTGCGGGGACTGTGTGGGTCTCACCATACCTGCATGGGTCAGGATCACATGGATAGGGAGACCGCATATGCGCTCTTTGCCTGCAGTGTGTCCTGTCCCCTTTGAGATTTCCAACCTCTGCATTAAGGGTGTTGTCCTGATTAACCTGTGGTTCCTTTTCTTCTCTTCATCTTGTCACAAACATATGAGGTCAAGAATGTTCGAGTGGGTTGCTGCTCTGTGTTCCGGTGAGTGACAACACTTGGTGGTATCGTATTAATACTATAGCATATCATATGTCTAATCTATGGGGGTCACCACTGCCTGGGTCCCCCTGGACAGAGGTCAGGTGAGCACAGACTAGCCCCCCCTAAGAATGGTCTCCCACGTGCTCTGTGAGGGTACCGTGATGGCCCCTAAGGTAGGGGACTGTGTCTGGGCCTCCGACATTTGTGATGAAGGGGAGTCGAAATGGAATCTCAATTAACAAGACATTATTTTAAGAATTTATTTTAAGTGAAATAAAACACACGCCACATACCCTTTACCATCATCACCATTTTAAGTGCACGTTTCTGAGGCATCAGATAGATTCACTTTCTCGTGGAGCCATCACCACCATCACTAGAACTTTTCGTCCTGCAAAACCAAAATTCCACAACCATGAAAGTCTCATTCCCCATTCCCTCCCACTGCCCCTGGCACCGATAGCCACTTCAGTCCCTGAGTTGTCGACTCCAGGGCACCCACTGGAGTGGAATCCTGCAGTGTTTGCTGACGGGTCATTTTGGAAGAGCTGACTTTCAGTCTGAAGCGCTGCCTGTTCGCATCTGAAGAATCTGCATTTAAGGAGAGGGTGTATGAGGAAGGGGGTGTATGCGGGACAAAGGTGTCCGGGGTGCAGGTGAGCCAGGACCTGACCAGCTGCCTTTTGGGTCCTCTGGTCCCATCTCTTGGTCTGTGCCTCATCTGCATCATCACTGTCCCCGCTGGCACCGCTGGGGTGTTGTTGTCTGAATGAGAGTCCCCTGGTGCCCCTGTTCTCCTCCCCTCCTCCTGCTGGTTGCGGAGGGAACTGCTTGCTGTGTGGTCTCTACTCCTGAGGCATGAAGGACCCTGTAGCATGGACCTGCAGAGTGTGAGGTGTGGTCCCAAGAGCATGGGGCCCACATAGGACACGACATCGGGCCGTGACAAGTGCTAGGGCTGCCTCATCACTGACAGGGAATGTTGCCCAGATCCTGCTCCAGAGGGCGTGGTGGGTGGCCTGGGACCCTAGAGGCCCCATTCCTATACTGGAGCTTGGAGAGTGCATCCCCATGGGCTGCAGATTCACCCCATATCTAAGACATATCCCTCTGTCCTGTCTTTGAACTCAGGAAAACGAGCTCTCTTGTCCACAACATAGGCCTGGTCCTGTTGATATTAGGATTCTTTAAGTTAGGCGTCCTGGGATAGCAGTTTCTTTTAGGCCTGAGAAGGAACAACTCCGGAGTGTACAACAATTTCAGATGAAACTAATATTCAATGACTATCCCTAACTACTCGGTTGTTGACTTCTATTAGTCATTATTCTCCTGGTTTTAGCTCTGATGTGGGGATTACAGAGGAGTCAACATTTAAATCTTCGTAATCTGTGTATTTGTAGCTTCAGTATCGTTACTGACCCATAGTTTTTATGGTTTGGGAAGAGTTATTGATTTCATGTATCATGTAAAGGATACACAATGATGATAGGGCATTTAAGATTACAATAATAGCTAGTAAATTGTTCACAATTTCTCTACCTGTGCATCTATTGTATGCATATGAGTTTAGATGTCAATATTAGTGAAATGATATAGAGGACTAGAGAACTTATTTTAAAAATCACTATTAATGTGTGAGGAAGAAAATGTAAAAGTTCTTCCATAATCGGTGATGTTGTATCTTGAGAGCCTAGATGAAATTGATATGCCTTAGTCATATACAGGATTTTAGCCTATCATTTAACTTTGACAAAGCTACCTCACTTTTTACTTTTATCTCATTTATTGAGGAAGACATAATTGTTATGGTGTTGGCTTGAAACTGGTTGAAAAGGACTTGAGTCCTTCCTTATTTTACATTTACATAGGTAGGATCTTGAAACGTAGGATATGGTGGAGGACATCCGTGTAACCATTCTAGGTTAGGAGTAGCAATTCCCACTGCTAAGACTTCTTGTTTAGACACAAATGCTTTTCAAAGTATGAAGATTATTAGCATTACTGCTGCTACTGAGATGAATGAGCCTAAAGACAAAATATTTCATGTTGTGTGTGCCTCAGGGTACTCAGACTAACGTAGTGACATCCCTGAGAGGCCACGAAAGTGCTGCAGGAAGTCATATTTACTACTACAAATATACTTGTGAGGTGAATTTTTGCTCATGCTGAGTTAACTGTATAACCTAAGAATAGTGGGAATCAGTGTAGAAAGCCTCCTATAATAGTGAAGACTGCTCCCATGGACATTAGGTCATGGAAGTGTGCTACTACATAGTATGTATCCTGGAGGACAATGTCTGGGGATGAGTTGGCTAAGATGATTCCTGTCAAACCACCTACTGTAAAAAGAAAAACTAAAGCCTAAAACTCATAATATAGTAGGAGGTCATATAGTATTACCTCCGTGAACAGTTGCTAACCAGGGACTTCCCTGGTGACGCAGTGGTTAAGAATTCGTCTGCCAATGCAGGGGACACGGGTTCGAGCCCTTGTCTGGGAAGATTCCACATGCCGCGGAGCAAAAAGCCCGTGTGCCACAACTACTGAGCCTGCCCTCTAGAGCCCGCAAGCCACAACTACTGAAGCCCACGCGCCTAGAGGCCGTGCTCTGCAACAAGAGAAGCCACTGCAATGAAAGGGCCGCACACCGCAACGAAGAGTAGCTGCCGCTCACCGCAACCAGAGAAAGCCCATGCGCAGCAACCAAGACCCAACTCAGCCCAAAAAAAAAAAGAAAAGAAAAGAAAAAGAAAAATTAAATAAAGAGTTGCTAATCAGCTAGATACTTTTACTCCTGTAGGGATAGAAGTAATTACGGTAGCTGATGCAAAGTATGCTCCTGAGTCCACAGCTATCCCTATGGTAAACATATGATGGGCCCACAAGAGAACTCCTAAAAAACCAGTGGACATGACTCATACTATTCCCAGATAGCTGAAAGGCAATTTTTGTCCTAAATAGTAGGTAATGCTATGTGAGTTTATAACAAACCCTGTTAGGCCATGAATACAGACTTCAGGGTGAGCAAAGTATCAAAAGAGGTGTTGGTATAGGATTCGGTCTCCTCCTGCAGGGTCAAAGAAAGTAGTGTTTAGATTTCTATCTCTTAACAGCATGGCAATTCTGGCTGCTTGGACTGAGATTGGTAATTATAGTAATATGGCTATAGTTGGGGAAGATTAAACAAATAATGGTGTTTGGTATTGGGATATGACTGCTGGTTTTGTATTAAAGACAATAGTAATAAAAGTAATAATACCAAGAATTGAGGAGACACCTGCTAAATGTAAGGAGAAAACAGTTAGGTCGCCAGAGGCTCCTGCATGGGCCAGATTGCAGGCTAGAGCTGAATACACCGTCCCACTGGTACCAGAACCAGCTTCTACTATTGGTGATATGAGTAGGAGTAAGAATGATGGGGGAAGTAGTCAAAAGTTTATATGATTTATTGGGGGAAATGCTACTTCAGTTGTCCGAGTTATTAATGGCCCAAGTCAGTTTTCAAAGCCTGCAATCATAACGGGTACAGCTATAAAGAAAATTATTACAAGTGCAGGGACTGTTATGACAACCTTACAGATTTGGGCATCTCCAAGTAGCGGTCCAGGTCAGCATAGCTCAGCCTGGATTAATATAATTAAGGTGCTGCCTGCTACTCCAGCTCAAGCACCAAATAGTAAATATAAAATGCCGATATCTTTGTGATTTGTTGAAAATAATCAGCAGTGTATGAACAGAGGAAAAATGACTGAGTTAGAATTAGACTGTAAATCTAAAGACAGAGATTGAGCCCTCTTTCTGGCAAACCCTGTGGTGAATCAACAAATTGAATTGTAACTTCAGAGAAGCAGCTTCAATTCTGCCAGTGATTATCCTGCCTTTTTTTTTTTTTCTTTTTTTCTTTCTCAAATGAAGGAGAAGTAGACTGAAGTCAGTTGACTAGAGGATTTGCCTGTTAACTAAAGTTTCCTGGGGTTAAAACTCATCAATCTCGTAAAGATTTGGCTTCAATACAGTGTTTGCTTTACATTCAATTGATGTAGAATAAAGTCTTGCAATCCTTATTTTTAGGAATTAAGTAAATTTCACTTGTTTAGGGTTTTGAAAGCTCTTGGTCTGAACTAACCTAAATTCCTAGTCCAGCACCGATAGAATGGGTGTTGTGTGTAGTAACCGTGTGGGTATTATGATTGGTAATGATAGGAAGGTTATTTCTTTGTATGTTCAAATTGCTTTGTGTTTGTGTTGTTTAATGAAGGGAATATAGTTAGTGATGTGGAGTATGTTAGCTGCAAGTAGAAATATATGCTGAGGACTGCTATGATGGCTATTAGTGTTGGTAGAATGATGTTGTCGTTTTTGTTATCTCTTGGATAATTATTCATTTGGGTAGAAAGCCTGATAGTGATGGGCGATGTCCTAATGATACTATAATGGTGAGGAAAATGATTGTGATGGGAGGTGTTTTATCTCATGTGTGTGATAATGATACTCTTGTAGTACATGATCTGGGCATAAATAAGAAGAAGACAGTGTTGTTATGATATAAATTAGTATGGTTAGGATTGTTATAATCTGAATATACATTATAATAGCTGTTATTCATCCTATATGGGCAATTGATGAGGAGGGTGTAATATTTTCCAGGTGAGTATGGCGAAGTCTGCCTCAGCCTCCAGCTATGATTTATAATATCACTATGATTAATAGTATATTTAGGTTGATGGAAGGTGACCTGTGGTATAAAACTGATAGGGGTGCAATTTTGTCATGTTGATAGCATCAGGTCTGCTGTTCATGGGATGCCTCGTGTGACTTCAGGCACTCAGAAGTGAAATGGGGAAAGTCCTACTTTTGTGACAAGGGCGATTGTCATGAGGGTGGATGCTGCTGGATTAAAGATTCTTGTTATTCATTGTGCTCTTTGACCAGAGTATATTAGATTAATGATAATAGCCATTATAAGTAGTATTGATGTGGTGGACTGTTTTAGGAAATATTTGTTGGATGCTTCTGTAGCTTATGGGTTCATGTTTTTTATTAGAATGGGGATACCATTAACCAGTGTGAGCTTGTTATACAATTATATTTCCTGAGAAAATGGTCAGTAGAATGATGGTAAAAACAATGAGAGTTTATTAGCACAGGAAGGATATACAAAAATATTTTTGGGGTATGGGCCTGTAGCTTACTTAGAGAACTTTACTATATAGCATGTGGTGTAATGTGGTAGGTAGCATGGAGAATGTAAAATTATTAGGAAGAATTCAATTCCAGGAATCAGAGCATTGAAACCTCTAAGATTTACTCTATCAAAGTAACTCTTTTGTCAGACATATTTCTTAAATTTGTGGTGGGTTGCCTGGTATGATGACAAGTAGTGAAAACTCTCATATACATAAGATTAATGTTAGTCGTAAAAACACTTTTCATAAGAGATGTATGCGTTGATCATATCAAAATTGTAGGTAGGAGGCTCAAATTCATAGAAAGGAGATTGTTAGATGAGTTTTAATGATGACTTGGGCTGTATATAATTCTGGCACCTAGGGATTGTCGAATGCTCCTAAAAATAGATTGCTGTGGAAATTTTATTATAGGGACATTGACATATTCTCTAGGAGGGACGGGGTGAATGGGCCTGCTACATTTTCTACATTGAAGACATATACAGGTTTTGATGCTACTTCCGTGAAATCAAGTGGGGCTTCGTTGGATTTCGGCTACTGCGGAGATAATCAAATTCTGGGTAGGGGTCAGGAGAAAATTAGTCATAGGTGTTCTTGTGTAATAATTACTGTTGAAAGTGTAAATGATCCATTTATCAGTAAGACTGAGAATAGAATAACTGCTACATTACTTCATATGAGATGATTGTGCTATTGCTCCTAGAGCTCCAGTGAGTGAGTATTTTGAATGTGAAGTTCATCCAGATCTGAGGATGGAGTAAATGGCTAGGTGTGATATGGCTAATAGAAATAATATGCCTACATTTATATTAATTAGTGGATAAGATATGGGAAGAGGAATTCATGTTGTGAGAGCCAGGGTTAAGGCTAGCATTGGGGTTAAGGCTAGCAAGAGAAGCCACCGCAATGAGAAGCCCGCGCACCGCAACAAAGAGTAGCCCCCGCTTGCCGCAACTAGGCAAAGCCTGCGCATAGCAACGAAGACCCAACGCAGCCAAAAACAAATTAATTAATTAATTAGTTAACTATTTTAAACAAAAGTACTATATCCTTCTGTACAGCTTCTCTGGGAAGAACAGAGAGATGGCGTAGGAGAGTGAGAAAGACCAATATTTAGTGCACATCTCTCATGCAGCTGCTCTGCTGGCTCAGATAGATTTATCCCCACTTTACAAAGGAGGAAATAATCTCAGAGAGGTTTAGTAATTTTCCCAAAGCCAAACAGCTATGGAGTGGCAGAACCAAGATCTGAACCAAGGCTGTTACCTTCAAAGCCTAAGTCCTCATCACAACAAAACTCAATTAACATTTACATTTATCGAATTACATTGCAACCTGGGGAGTTCTTGGCACAATCCTGAATAAGAGTGAGAAAGAAAGAAATAGCATTGTTCCTACAGTCAACCCAAATTTTTGGAGCAGCTGCTAGATGCCTGGCCCTTTTTGGGGCTCAGCAGTGATCAAGACAGGAAGAGTCCTGCTTTCATGAACCACGTAGTGGGGAGGAGAGACGGGTGCAACTTGGGTGAGGGATTTCACCTTGCTGGACCTCTGTTTTGTCATCTGGAAAATGGGATGGGTGTTCCTCATTTTCTGGGATTGTCCAGCCCTCACATTCTCTGATTCCATAAGAAGCATTTGTTTTCCTGTTTCTTTAAAATTCATTCAGGCCGTGAGCTGTGATGAATGTTGTTAGCTGCTCCCCAAATCACTCTATTCCCACCCTTTTCCTGTGATCAGGTCTTTCCCGAAACATGACTCACAGTCAGTCAAGTCACAGAACCTAAGGGGCACCCAGCAGAAAAATTCCAACCCTTGCTTCCCAGGAGCTCTGCGGTCTACCTGCCAGGTAAACTTAACTCACCTGGCACAAGGTGGCCATCCCTGGTTTCACATCAACATGATCTCAGGCACAAACCTCCTTGTTTTTCCATTTTGTCTTTAAGTTACTTGTTGAAACAACTGCACAAATATGACACAGATATAAAATCAGGCATCTTCTGCCCCCAGTGCCTACTAATAAATGATTTTCTGCCACTTTAATGATAAAGATAGAACATTTCAACATTCTGCTACCCTTATTATTTGTCATTTTTGTTGATATTTCTATTGACTACATCTTTCAATATTTTAACAATGGAACATTTATTTAGGGTGTTCCAGACCCAGCCTTTAGTGGTAAAGGTTTCGTTGTTATATTTCTATTATGTTTCCTTTCAAAATCATTATCCTATTTAAATGGATTAAGTCAATTCTATAGGCATTTATCTTATGATATTGATGAAATTGATACATAGAGGGCAGTAGTACAAGTTGATTGGACTTGAGAACCTCTATTAGCACAGTTAAGTATAAATATGATCTATATGTAAACCAAAGTACAGGCCGAGTGAGATTCTCTGACTTTTTTCCACTGTCTGCCCCTCAAGCCTGTGAGAAATGGAATAGTTCTTGCCCTATCAGTAAACAAAGGATGTCACAGTCTTCAGCACTTGCAGCCCTCCAATGTGAGCCGGCGGGCCCTGAGGCACTCAGGATATGCAAATACAGAATGCAGGCCCCAGAGAGCTGAGGTGCATATCAAAGGAAGGAATTCAGTGAGCCCAGGCAAAGAAAAGCGCCGCATTCCTGACCTTGGGAGAGCTGGTTTTCCTTAGTTAACAATCACCTTTGGATGTTCCCCATTACCTGCGCCAGTTCCCTGCCCTGTCCCCTCCCCCCGGTACTTTAACTCAGGAAGGAAGGAGCGCAGAGGGACTCGGCTGAATAAGGGGCCTGCGCGCCTCGGGAGGAGTTTTCAGCCGCTTTCCCCGCAGTCGGGAAGAGGGGCGCTGACGCTGCAGCCGGACCCTGCGCCTCCCTTGCCCCGTTTCCCCTCAGGACGCTCAGGCCGACCCCCTCCTCACGCCCACCAGGTCTCGCGAGCCAGGACGAGGGCAGGGGCGAGAGGACGGACCAAAGTTCCCGGGAACCAGACGCTGGAGGCCGCTCTTTCTGCACAGCAGCGGCGGGTGGCAGCGAACCCCTGCCCCTCAGAAGCTGGTCTTGTGCTGCCGCCCGGGCACCGGACCAGGCGGAGGGTCGTCGCCCACTTACCCAGCCCGCCGTCCCCGCGACTGTCATGGCTTCGGCCGCCGGGGCACCTCCAGAGCCGGCAGCCTCAGTGAGGTCGCCCTGCCCTCGGGCTCCGGGGCAGTTCCGTGAAGGCGGAGGGAAGAGACCCCGCCTGAGCCGGGAGTTCCAGCTCTGAGGAAACGCGGGCTCTGTTCAGCGCGCAGTGGGTGGGACCGCTCTGCCCCAAGGCCTTCCGGGAGGGAGCGGGGCGGCGGGGGAGGGAGCCGCCAGGAGCGCAGGGCCCCGTCGGGGGTCCTGGAGGGGCGGCCCGGCCTGGGGGCCACGCCCATTGTGGCCGCAGCCCAGGCCTTTTTCCTGGAATCCTACACAAAAAAACTAGAAAGATACACAGTCTATAGTAAATACTCACAAATGATTGTTGCTGCTGTGCTCACTTTTCTATTAAAGGTTTAAAATCCATAAAACACTTTAAGTTCAAAATTAAATGAGAATTTTTACCTTTCTAATTATGTCTCTGATATTCACAGTTGTGGTTAATGAATCAGAGACTGTGGCATCACTAGTTAAAAATCAGCTTGTTAAAAAAATAGAACTCATGCCCACCGGACCTACTGAATCACAATCTGCACTTTTACAATCTCCCCAGTGTACTCGTGTACCCATGAATAGTTGAAAGGTACATTTCTACCTCGACAGGTCTTTTCTCTATGAGAAATACACACATTTTATCCAGTTTGATATAAATAAAACACTCAAAAATGCATATGCCTGTGTTGAAACCATCATTTTATCATTTCTTTTCCAGACAAGTATAGTCTCTATACTGGTTTTGTGGATCACATGCCATACTCTTTTCTTGTAGTTAGAAATAAGGTAGAGAAAGTTACTTTGTAAAAAAAAAAATTATATATATATATATATATATATATATATATATATATATATATATATGTATTAGTGGATAATTAAAGAGACTCTTCTAAATTAAAACCTTCTCTTAACTTGCTGTTTTCTTCTTGGGTCATATTATGAACACTTCCCGTGGCCACATGGCATGTGTACGTTTAATTTCAGGGACTGCTGACATTCCAGGATGTGGCCATAGATTTCTGTCAAGAGGAGTGAGAATGCCTGGACCAAGATCAATGGGAATTTTACAGGGATGTGATGTTAGAGAAGTATAGGAACCTGCTCTCCTTGGGTGAGGATACCTTCCTTCCAGAATTCCTTATCCAACCACAGGGTTTGGAGTGCTTCATTTGTAGAATATCTCCTGGAATCTTCTGCTTCCTACAATAGGGTTTCAGATTGCAACGTTTCAGGAAAGATTGGGAGTTTGTGGGTATAATTTTTCTTATTCTTTTAAAATTGCAGCCTCCCTTTTAATATACTTTGTAACTGCTTGGGATGTGTCTATATGAACTGTGTACTATATGCTTCTGTTATAGTCCTTACAATATTTTATTGCCTTATTTTCTCTAACAATTTTCCATGGATTCTTTGGGCTTAAGGTATATTAAAAGGGAGACTGCGAATCTGGGACTTCCCTGGTGATGCAGTGATTAAGAATTCGCCTGCCAATGCAGGGGACCCGGTTCGATCCCCGGTCCGGGAAGATCTCACGTGCCACGGAACAACTAAGCCATTGGGCCACAACTACTGAGTCTGCACGCCACAACTACTGAAGCAGGTGTGTCTTGAGCCCATGCGCCATTTATTTTTGGGAGAATAAAACCACTTCTGAGTGATTAAAATTTAGGCCAGCTAGTCAAAATGCTTTATCACCTGTTCTTCTAAAACACTGGTCAATGGAACAAGTTTTCCTAGGGATAACAGTGTAATTGTATTCTGGAGTTCATATGGGCAATATGGTTTATGACCTTGATGCTGGATCACGACATTTCAACGGTATAACTGCTATTAATTGTCTGTTTGTTCAACGATTAAAGTCTCACGTGATCTGAGTTCAGACTGGAGTCATCCTGGTTGGTTTCTGTCTATTGCAGATTTCTTCCAGTATGAAAGGACAAGAGCAATACGGCTTCCTTTACAAAATGTCTTCAAACTAAATGATGATATAATCTACATTCAATTAATTTATACATACCCTACTGTAGAACAGGGTTCGTTACGCTGGCAGAGCCCGGTAATTATGTAAAACTGAAACTTTTTCTGCACTGGTTCAAGTCCTCTTCCTAAGAATATGTTTATAATCAACATTCTTTCACAAATTACCCAATTTAATTCACCATAGCATTCCTCATATTAACCAAATGGAAAATCCTAGGCTATATACAAATCCAGAAAGGGCCAAAAATCATCAGCCCCCATGGATGATTACAACCCATTGCTGAGGCATTCCAATTACTTATTAAAGAACCACTATGTCCATCAACATCATCAATTTATATATTATTGCCCCAATGCTAGCCATAACCCTGCCTCTCACAACATGAATTCCTCTTCCCATATCTTATCCACTAATTAGTATAAATGTAGGCATATTATTTCTATTAGCCATATCACACCTAGCCATTTATTCCATCCTCATATCTGGATGAACTTCACATTCAAAATACTCACTCACTGGAGCTCCAGGAACAATAGCACAGAGGATCATCTCATATGAAGTAATGTAGCAGTTATTCTATTCTCAGTCTTACTGGTAAATGGATCATTTACACTTTCAACAGTAATTACTACACAAGAACACCTATGACTAATTTTCTCCTGACCCCTACCCAGAATTTGATTATCTCCGCAGTAGCAGAAATCCAGTGAAGCCCCACTTGATTTAACAGAAGTAGAATCAAAACCTGTACATGTCTTCAATGTAGAAAATGTAGCAGGCCCATTCACCGCGTCCTTCCTAGAGAATATGTCAATTTCCCTATAATAAACGTTTCCACAGCAATCTATTTTTAGGAGCATTCGACAATCCCTAGGTGCCAGAATTATAGATTCTTTCATCTTGTAAATATAGTTTTCTTTAAAAAATAATTTTTATAGTTTTACTACCTTTAAACAAAATGTACTCCATTGCTGTGGAATATTCCTTCATAGGAGCGTGCATGGTTCATTTCTGCATCCGTCTGTGATGGCCTTCAGGTTCCTTCAGGTTTGGCTCCTGTGGCTGCCAGTCCATGTCCGTGTGTCCTGGTGCAGGGCTGGTGGGTTTGTGTTCAACTGGGAGGAGCACTGTGGGTCTCTGTGCACGGACTTCGCTATCTGAGGCCCGATTGCTTCAGAAGTGGTTGCATCCCCCCGTTGCGTACCAGGCTTTCCATTGCTCCACATCCTGCTGATATTTGATACTATGTCTTTCATGTCTGCCATTCTGGTAGGTGTATGCACAGTATTTTTCTTATGGCTTTAATCCCTCTGTTGTTAGTGAAGTTGTGCATCTTGTGGTATTCATGGACTATTTCCTGTTGTTTTTGGAAAAGTTTTAAAAATTGTGGTCTGGTACACATAACATAAAATGTACTATCTTAACCATTTTTAAGTGCACATTTCAGGGTCAGGAAATAATTCACACTGTTGTGCAAACCTGACCACCATCATCCTCCAGAACTTTTTCATCTTGCAAAATTGAAACAGTCCCCATTAAACACTCACTCCCCATTGTCCCTCCCTCAGCCTCTGGCCCTCAACATCCTACTTTATGTCTCTATATTTCCGACTGCTCTAGGGGCCTTGTATGAGTGGATCAAGCACTGTTTGTTTTTTTGTGTCTAGCTTACATCACTGAGCATAATGCCCTCAAGGTTCATCCCTGCTGCATCCTGTGTCAGAATTGACTTCCTTTTTAGGCTGAATAGCATTCCCTTGTATTGATGGACCGTGTTTTTCTTCTCCATTCTTCCCTTAGTGGACACATGTAATATCTACATTCATTTCTGCTGTCATAATATTTGTGGAATAAAATCAGAAAGTCCTATGAATCAAAAGTCATTTGCCATTAACTTTTTTCTTAAACTTTTTTGTTGTGGAAAACATCAAGGCTAAGAAAAGGGAAAAATACATGTCAGCTTCACTTGTGTTCAGGAATTAATGCTTTACGGATTCACTTTATTCCCTGTGTGTGTGCTATGCGTGTGCATGTGCCTGTTTGCATAAATATGCTGTGCATGTGGATAGGTATGTGAACTTGCACACATTAGTGTGTGCATGGGCATATGGGTGCATGTGTGTTCACATGCTAGTGTGTGAATATATTTGTGCTGTGCACGTGCATATGTTTGTGTGTGTGCTGTGCCTGCCTGTGCGCACACCTGTGTGTTTGCTGGAACCACTTGCAAGTTGGCTGCAGACTGAATTGTGCCCCAGATATATCCGCACGCAGCTGCTCTAACAATCCTGCGTAGCCACGTAAAGGTCACAGATCTCAGGGATTTAAATGGAGGGAGCAGGATATCCTGACACAGAGTTTGTCTTCCAATGACTGTCACTGTCTCAGTAACATCCTTCACACCTTCTTTAAGCCGCATTCAGGGTCCAGTTTAGACTCCCATTACATTCAGTCACCTGTCCCAGGTCCCCTAAAGCAACAACGTCACCGTTGGAGAGCCCGGCCAAGGCTGGGGGTGCCCCTCCTGTTGGCCTGGCCTCCAGGCCCTGCCCTTGGCTCCTGTTTCCTCATATCTCAGCCAGGCCCCGACTTGGATCGGGCCGCCACCTCTTTCCTCACAGGGTCCCATCACCCAGTCAAGGGGGTTCATTCTCCCCCTAAACACAGCATCAGGAGTTGGGGGCTGACAGTCCACACTGGGTCTCCTTCATGTGAGACCCTGTGCTGTTGAAAGAGCAGGCACCCTGCCCTCGGGGGTGGGGGACTGGGGGGCGACATGCGGCCCACGATGGGCAGGCGGGTCTCCGGGTGGGGCGAGCCAGTGTGCAAGGAGTTCCGCGGTGGGTTCTCCTCTCCAACGGCTTCTGTGCCCCTACCTCTCCCCGTGCCTCCCCTCGAAGACAGCGCGGTGCCCGGGTTGGGAACCATGGGAGCCGTCAGCCACCGCCCCCTCTACACACACACACACACACGCACACGCACACGCACACGCACACGCTGCAGGGAAGCAGGACCTGAGTGCAGGGCTCTCAGCGGCCCTGAGCGCCCCGCCCGGAATCGGCCAGCCGAATGGACAGACCGGATCTCCCGGCCCGGACCATGCAGGACTCTCCTGACCTGGCTTGCAGTGTGGCCACCTCCTTCTGGAAGCCTGGGAGTCTGGAATCAGGCCACTTCTTGTCTGTCCTGGCAGCAGACTGGGCTGCACTCTAAGAAGTTCGTGGCTCGCCCGTGGATCCTGACCATCAGGTGGCCAGAGAAATTGGGAACATTTCTGTTTTACCTGTTGAAATGTTTAATGACAAAGATTTTGTTCAGTTTCCTGACGTGGGTGTCCAAAGATGAGAGACCCATGTGTGTGATCTGTACCCCCTATGAGATCAGCCCTAAGCTAGTTTAAACATGATCAAGTTGTGTCTACATGGTAGATTTAGACCTCTGCATGTCCTGTCTACTGATTATGTTTAGAGCTGACCATGTGTTGTCTATAATAAGAAGATTTAGACCTGACCATGTTCTGTGTACGCTAGGACTATGGGGACCTGGGTAGAGACCCGGCCTGGCCTCAGTACTGGGAAGCTCCGTGCCTGCATCTGAATGTCAGTGCTTAGATGTCTAGGGTCTGGAGATGAGGTGGGCTTGTCTACATAACAGCCTCTCTTCTGAGTGTGGTGACCTGGTCCTCCCAAGGGTCAGTGCTATGGTCGGGGCCTTAGTCTTAATCCCTGCCAAGGTTCACCTTCCCTGGGGCTCATGGAGAATCCTCAGGAGGACTACCTGGCAATAATTCCAATTTACCAGCACGTGCATGGTGCATAGGGAAGCAGGTTTAGCTGCTGAATTGATTGCAGGGCACGCAGATCGGGCAAAAGGCCGATGGGTGACAGCTGAGGCTGCTGCTGAGCTCTCCCTCCAGTCTACCGTCCCTACTCAGCAGAGTCCAGAGCTGCCCCTCGGCTTTCTGCCCTGCTCTCCTGTATGTTTTCTCAGCATGTAAGTGAGACGAGAAAGGACTGAACATGCCAGCACCAGGGTCGTGTGTTCAACTCTAGTATGAAAGCTGTACAAACAGTTAAAATCACACAGAACCAAAGTGAGGACAGGAGGACTCCTCTGGGCCAAGTGTGGGGAAAGGAGACCCACCTGACACTTTTTCCCATCCCAGGAGGTCCCAGGGACCCAGCTTGTTTCCACATTGGGGGAGCCCCCTGCAGAGCCATGGTGTCCTGACCAAGGGGACGTGTGACCCCAGGTGCAGGGTCTGGGGAGGTGAGGTCACCCTGGGACTGTGGACATGTGACCCAGGTGGAGGGGTCTGGGGAGGTGGGTCACCCTGGTGAGTGTGGATGTGTGGCCCCAGGTATAGGGTGCGGGGACTGTGTGGGTCTCACCATACCTGCATGGGTCAGGATCACATGGATAGGGAGACCGCATATGCGCTCTTTGCCTGCAGTGTGTCCTGTCCCCTTTGAGATTTCCAACCTCTGCATTAAGGGTGTTGTCCTGATTAACCTGTGGTTCCTTTTCTTCTCTTCATCTTGTCACAAACATATGAGGTCAAGAATGTTCGAGTGGGTTGCTGCTCTGTGTTCCGGTGAGTGACAACACTTGGTGGTATCGTATTAATACTATAGCATATCATATGTCTAATCTATGGGGGTCACCACTGCCTGGGTCCCCCTGGACAGAGGTCAGGTGAGCACAGACTAGCCCCCCCTAAGAATGGTCTCCCACGTGCTCTGTGAGGGTACCGTGATGGCCCCTAAGGTAGGGGACTGTGTCTGGGCCTCCGACATTTGTGATGAAGGGGAGTCGAAATGGAATCTCAATTAACAAGACATTATTTTAAGAATTTATTTTAAGTGAAATAAAACACACGTCACATACCCTTTACCATCATCACCATTTTAAGTGCACGTTTCTGAGGCATCAGATAGATTCACTTTCTCGTGGAGCCATCACCACCATCACTAGAACTTTTCGTCCTGCAAAACCAAAATTCCACAACCATGAAAGTCTCATTCCCCATTCCCTCCCACTGCCCCTGGCACCGATAGCCACTTCAGTCCCTGAGTTGTCGACTCCAGGGCACCCACTGGAGTGGAATCCTGCAGTGTTTGCTGACGGGTCATTTTGGAAGAGCTGACTTTCAGTCTGAAGCGCTGCCTGTTCGCATCTGAAGAATCTGCATTTAAGGAGAGGGTGTATGAGGAAGGGGGTGTATGCGGGACAAAGGTGTCCGGGGTGCAGGTGAGCCAGGACCTGACCAGCTGCCTTTTGGGTCCTCTGGTCCCATCTCTTGGTCTGTGCCTCATCTGCATCATCACTGTCCCCGCTGGCACCGCTGGGGTGTTGTTGTCTGAATGAGAGTCCCCTGGTGCCCCTGTTCTCCTCCCCTCCTCCTGCTGGTTGCGGAGGGAACTGCTTGCTGTGTGGTCTCTACTCCTGAGGCATGAAGGACCCTGTAGCATGGACCTGCAGAGTGTGAGGTGTGGTCCCAAGAGCATGGGGCCCACATAGGACACGACATCGGGCCGTGACAAGTGCTAGGGCTGCCTCATCACTGACAGGGAATGTTGCCCAGATCCTGCTCCAGAGGGCGTGGTGGGTGGCCTGGGACCCTAGAGGCCCCATTCCTATACTGGAGCTTGGAGAGTGCATCCCCATGGGCTGCAGATTCACCCCATATCTAAGACATATCCCTCTGTCCTGTCTTTGAACTCAGGAAAACGAGCTCTCTTGTCCACAACATAGGCCTGGTCCTGTTGATATTAGGATTCTTTAAGTTAGGCGTCCTGGGATAGCAGTTTCTTTTAGGCCTGAGAAGGAACAACTCCGGAGTGTACAACAATTTCAGATGAAACTAATATTCAATGACTATCCCTAACTACTCGGTTGTTGACTTCTATTAGTCATTATTCTCCTGGTTTTAGCTCTGATGTGGGGATTACAGAGGAGTCAACATTTAAATCTTCGTAATCTGTGTATTTGTAGCTTCAGTATCGTTACTGACCCATAGTTTTTATGGTTTGGGAAGAGTTATTGATTTCATGTATCATGTAAAGGATACACAATGATGATAGGGCATTTAAGATTACAATAATAGCTAGTAAATTGTTCACAATTTCTCTACCTGTGCATCTATTGTATGCATATGAGTTTAGATGTCAATATTAGTGAAATGATATAGAGGACTAGAGAACTTATTTTAAAAATCACTATTAATGTGTGAGGAAGAAAATGTAAAAGTTCTTCCATAATCGGTGATGTTGTATCTTGAGAGCCTAGATGAAATTGATATGCCTTAGTCATATACAGGATTTTAGCCTATCATTTAACTTTGACAAAGCTACCTCACTTTTTACTTTTATCTCATTTATTGAGGAAGACATAATTGTTATGGTGTTGGCTTGAAACTGGTTGAAAAGGACTTGAGTCCTTCCTTATTTTACATTTACATAGGTAGGATCTTGAAACGTAGGATATGGTGGAGGACATCCGTGTAACCATTCTAGGTTAGGAGTAGCAATTCCCACTGCTAAGACTTCTTGTTTAGACACAAATGCTTTTCAAAGTATGAAGATTATTAGCATTACTGCTGCTACTGAGATGAATGAGCCTAAAGACAAAATATTTCATGTTGTGTGTGCCTCAGGGTACTCAGACTAACGTAGTGACATCCCTGAGAGGCCACGAAAGTGCTGCAGGAAGTCATATTTACTACTACAAATATACTTGTGAGGTGAATTTTTGCTCATGCTGAGTTAACTGTATAACCTAAGAATAGTGGGAATCAGTGTAGAAAGCCTCCTATAATAGTGAAGACTGCTCCCATGGACATTAGGTCATGGAAGTGTGCTACTACATAGTATGTATCCTGGAGGACAATGTCTGGGGATGAGTTGGCTAAGATGATTCCTGTCAAACCACCTACTGTAAAAAGAAAAACTAAAGCCTAAAACTCATAATATAGTAGGAGGTCATATAGTATTACCTCCGTGAACAGTTGCTAACCAGGGACTTCCCTGGTGACGCAGTGGTTAAGAATTCGTCTGCCAATGCAGGGGACACGGGTTCGAGCCCTTGTCTGGGAAGATTCCACATGCCGCGGAGCAAAAAGCCCGTGTGCCACAACTACTGAGCCTGCCCTCTAGAGCCCGCAAGCCACAACTACTGAAGCCCACGCGCCTAGAGGCCGTGCTCTGCAACAAGAGAAGCCACTGCAATGAAAGGGCCGCACACCGCAACGAAGAGTAGCTGCCGCTCACCGCAACCAGAGAAAGCCCATGCGCAGCAACCAAGACCCAACTCAGCCAAAAAAAAAAAAGAAAAGAAAAGAAAAAGAAAAATTAAATAAAGAGTTGCTAATCAGCTAGATACTTTTACTCCTGTAGGGATAGAAGTAATTACGGTAGCTGATGCAAAGTATGCTCCTGAGTCCACAGCTATCCCTATGGTAAACATATGATGGGCCCACAAGAGAACTCCTAAAAAACCAGTGGACATGACTCATACTATTCCCAGATAGCTGAAAGGCAATTTTTGTCCTAAATAGTAGGTAATGCTATGTGAGTTTATAACAAACCCTGTTAGGCCATGAATACAGACTTCAGGGTGAGCAAAGTATCAAAAGAGGTGTTGGTATAGGATTCGGTCTCCTCCTGCAGGGTCAAAGAAAGTAGTGTTTAGATTTCTATCTCTTAACAGCATGGCAATTCTGGCTGCTTGGACTGAGATTGGTAATTATAGTAATATGGCTATAGTTGGGGAAGATTAAACAAATAATGGTGTTTGGTATTGGGATATGACTGCTGGTTTTGTATTAAAGACAATAGTAATAAAAGTAATAATACCAAGAATTGAGGAGACACCTGCTAAATGTAAGGAGAAAACAGTTAGGTCGCCAGAGGCTCCTGCATGGGCCAGATTGCAGGCTAGAGCTGAATACACCGTCCCACTGGTACCAGAACCAGCTTCTACTATTGGTGATATGAGTAGGAGTAAGAATGATGGGGGAAGTAGTCAAAAGTTTATATGATTTATTGGGGGAAATGCTACTTCAGTTGTCCGAGTTATTAATGGCCCAAGTCAGTTTTCAAAGCCTGCAATCATAACGGGTACAGCTATAAAGAAAATTATTACAAGTGCAGGGACTGTTATGACAACCTTACAGATTTGGGCATCTCCAAGTAGCGGTCCAGGTCAGCATAGCTCAGCCTGGATTAATATAATTAAGGTGCTGCCTGCTACTCCAGCTCAAGCACCAAATAGTAAATATAAAATGCCGATATCTTTGTGATTTGTTGAAAATAATCAGCAGTGTATGAACAGAGGTAAAATGACTGAGTTAGAATTAGACTGTAAATCTAAAGACAGAGATTGAGCCCTCTTTCTGGCAAACCCTGTGGTGAATCAACAAATTGAATTGTAACTTCAGAGAAGCAGCTTCAATTCTGCCAGTGATTATCCTGCCTTTTTTTTTTTTTTCTTTTTTTCTTTCTCAAATGAAGGAGAAGTAGACTGAAGTCAGTTGACTAGAGGATTTGCCTGTTAACTAAAGTTTCCTGGGGTTAAAACTCATCAATCTCGTAAAGATTTGGCTTCAATACAGTGTTTGCTTTACATTCAATTGATGTAGAATAAAGTCTTGCAATCCTTATTTTTAGGAATTAAGTAAATTTCACTTGTTTAGGGTTTTGAAAGCTCTTGGTCTGAACTAACCTAAATTCCTAGTCCAGCACCGATAGAATGGGTGTTGTGTGTAGTAACCGTGTGGGTATTATGATTGGTAATGATAGGAAGGTTATTTCTTTGTATGTTCAAATTGCTTTGTGTTTGTGTTGTTTAATGAAGGGAATATAGTTAGTGATGTGGAGTATGTTAGCTGCAAGTAGAAATATATGCTGAGGACTGCTATGATGGCTATTAGTGTTGGTAGAATGATGTTGTCGTTTTTGTTATCTCTTGGATAATTATTCATTTGGGTAGAAAGCCTGATAGTGATGGGCGATGTCCTAATGATACTATAATGGTGAGGAAAATGATTGTGATGGGAGGTGTTTTATCTCATGTGTGTGATAATGATACTCCTGTAGTACATGATCTGGGCATAAATAAGAAGAAGACAGTGTTGTTATGATATAAATTAGTATGGTTAGGATTGTTATAATCTGAATATACATTATAATAGCTGTTATTCATCCTATATGGGCAATTGATGAGGAGGGTGTAATATTTTCCAGGTGAGTATGGCGAAGTCTGCCTCAGCCTCCAGCTATGATTTATAATATCACTATGATTAATAGTATATTTAGGTTGATGGAAGGTGACCTGTGGTATAAAACTGATAGGGGTGCAATTTTGTCATGTTGATAGCATCAGGTCTGCTGTTCATGGGATGCCTCGTGTGACTTCAGGCACTCAGAAGTGAAATGGGGAAAGTCCTACTTTTGTGACAAGGGCGATTGTCATGAGGGTGGATGCTGCTGGATTAAAGATTCTTGTTATTCATTGTGCTCTTTGACCAGAGTATATTAGATTAATGATAATAGCCATTATAAGTAGTATTGATGTGGTGGACTGTTTTAGGAAATATTTGTTGGATGCTTCTGTAGCTTATGGGTTCATGTTTTTTATTAGAATG